>NC_069505.1:102103062-102413062 GCF_027579735.1 Bombina bombina | reverse complement strand
TTTCATTAATGATTCAGATAGAGCATGTGATTTTAAACAACTTTCTAATTTACTTCTATTATCAATTTGTCCTTGTTCTGCTGGTATCTTTTTTTTTTAAAATTGAGGATTACAATCAAAATGGTAGAAACATTAAGTCATACAATAGGCAAATATATAAACTTCAATACATATCATAAACAGTTAAGTCATGAGAACCCACAAAGCAAAAAATGTAGGTCTGTAGAGAATTCTCTATTTTCTACCTCCTGAGGCAAATTGAGACCACTCTTGGACCTCTATACATAACTATACCAGAAATTAGCAGGAGGATTTTATATATAACAAAGGTCTTCTCAATAAACTATGCAGCAGAACTAACCTTCAAGTAAAAGGGGCCGATTTATCATGGTCTGGGGGACATGATACGCTGTCGGCATTTAACATTGCACAAGCAGTTCTAGTGAACTGCTTGTGCAATGCCGCCCCCTGCACTCTGACGAGTGTGTAATACCAGCCCCTTCATTTACGCAACCAATCGCACGAGTGAAGGGACTGTCAATCAGCGAGAGCGAGATCTCAGTGATTTCTCTCCGCCACCTCAGAGATGGTGTAGAGTGTAAAAAGCAGCAGTCTAATGAGCTTCGTACATGGAGCCCTTAGGGTCTGATAAGGACTTATATAGAGCCACCTCAATATTATATAACTTTTTTTTTTTTCTTCCTTTTTTTCACTGAATGAGAAGGCAAGCAGATCTAAGCTTATAGAGCTCTTAAGCATTCTGACTGATTGGTTGCAATAAAAGATATAATTAAATCTTAGGATAAACCTATACAGGGTGATAAACTAGATAAGCTGAAACCACATCACCGGAAAGGTCATATACTGCGAGCATCACGATGACAACTGCTGCACAGAACCTGCTAAACAAGTCACCCCACGCAGACTTGCCAGGTCAAAGAAGCATCCGGGAGAACGTTTCCTGATGTAAATAGAAGCAAGGTAAAGATTGAGGCTAACGCACCCCTACTCTCCACTTCACAGATATAGTGCACTTGGCAGACTATCTCAATTTGCCAGGGTATAAGAAGGTTGCAGCTGAATGCGTTAGCCTGCCAGCATAATCCAAGTGACACCAATATGCCTTGGATTCCAGTGACCACAACTGTCCCATATTGCAGCGAGTCCAATTGACAATCTGGGGAGCCGTCCGCCCCAGCAATTCAAATGGATGATGATCCCTTGGTCTCATGAGGAGCATATACCACTATAGTCCCATATCGACTGTAGGGGTTCCACATAAAAGAGTGAAAGTTTGTAGAGATAGCATAATTTTCAGCATACTGTCTCTTAAATTAAAGTCCTGTCTACTAAATGTAGAACCACTTTCACAGAGGCATAAATGCGATAGCTCATTAGTACAGTTGCGTACATAACTAGAAGTCTTGTCAATAAGCATAGGCTCAAAGGTAGGTGGCAACATACACTTCTGCCCTTCACTTAAAGGGTTAGAAATCTTTGTTTTTTTAAAGTAATAAAAAAGTATTATTGCTTAGTTAAAGTATAGTGGAATAGAAGTAACTGCTTCTTACCTTAAAACAAAGTTTGCAAATCAATACATTTTATATATATTTTTTCTTAGTAAATGGCCATAAGGACCGCCCATAAATGTAGGCTGGATTTTGTTATAATCCATGCAAGCCCTCCATCCAATGGCGTTGCAGCAATGTGTTATTTAAATATTATATATAAAGTTTGTGTTTTAAATGATTTTTGTATTACAGCTTGCTTTTCTTCTGGGGCAAAATGGGTTAAATTACAAACAAAGCATGACGCATGACCTGTATATCGTAAATAAGACAAATTGTTGTAAAAGCAGGAGGAGAGACATTAGCCAGGACATGCAGAGACAGGAAAATGAGCTTTAATGGAACAGCATAGGAACGGCATGATCCCCCTCCCTTTGTGACACACCAGATAACCTGCAGTTTAACATGTCACTGACCACCAATGTATTGGAGCATGGAGTGTGATCCAATGAGTTCAATCAGCAGCACTGACAACTAATAGGCTGTGGAGGGGGAAGGTCCCCCAGCTGTGATCGCCAACACGTTTTTCAAAGAGAGCAGGGGCTATAAGGAAATAAATTATCACCTTCCTGCAGCTCCGGCTACCCTGTGCCTTCTGCCTGTCTGATCACAGACTGCTTATGAAACTGCAGCCCATCTCTAGGGGATCTAACAACATTTACCCAAGCGCGAACTTCAAAGGCTCCAATCTGCTTCCACAGCGTCACTCTGGTGTGCCACACCTACTACTGCTTCAAGCGTCCCCTTACCAGCAAGGCTGAGGCTAGAGAAGGTTTTGCAGAAGTGCGCATGCGATTTACAAAAGGTATGCTAATGTGCATGCGTGACGCCATATTCTTTCTACCTAGGTAGAAATCTGCTATTCGGCAGAATAAGGCTTCAAAAGATGGGTTTGGCAGCAGTTATATTTTATTTTTAGAATTGCATGAATATTACAAAATATTGTTAATAGGTGTTAATTACAATGTGTATTAACTTTTATTGAAGTTTTCTAAATTGAAAAAAAAAAATTTGGGTTTACTATCCCTTTAACCAAGCAAGCCTAATTCTCTTGTCTCATATCCACTCTTTACTCAAACCCTAAACGACTCTTCTCCACCTTTAACTCTCTCCTCTACCCACCTGCTCCACCCACTGTCTGTCTTTAGTGCTCAAGACCTGGCAGACTACTTTATAAACAAAACACGTACTATCCGAAGCAACATCCCAGCACCAACCTGCAATCTTCCAACAGGCCCAGTTACTCCATCTGCCACCCTCTGCATCATCCATCCAGCCACTAAGAATGAAATTTCTTCCTTACTATCTTCCTCACGCCTCACTACCTGCCCGCTCAACCCTGTCCCTTCCCATCTAATACCCTCCCTGTCTTCCACCCTCATTCCTGCTCTTACTCACATCTTCAACCTATCTCTCTCTCTACCGGTTCATTCCCATCTTCTTTCAAACACACAAAAATCACTCCCATACTCAAAAAACACCTCCCTTGACCCTAATTCTCCTGAAAGCTACCACCCCATATCACTGCTTCCACTAACATCAAAACTCCTTGAAAAACTAGATTACAATCGCCTAACCCACTTCCTGTCCACCAACTCCTTGCTTGACCCCCTGCAATCTGGATTCCACCCCAAACACTCAACTGAAACTGCCCTTACCAAGGTTACTAACGATCTTCTCTCTGCTAAAAGTAATGGCCACTACTCTATACTCATCTTACTTGACCTTTCAGCTGCCTTTGACACAGTTGACCACCCCTCCTCCTACAGACCCTTAGTTCTTTTGGTCTCTGTGACACTGCTCTTTCCTGGATTCACTTTTATCTTTCTCACAGGTCTTTTCTGTGACATTTGTTGTTGACTCCTCCTCTCCAATGTCTCTGTCTGTTGGAGTACCTCAAGGATCTGTTCTTGGTCCTCTACTCTTCTCCATTTATACTTCTTTACTAGGTAAACTTATTAACAGTTATGGCTTCAAATATCACCTCTAAGCTGGTGACACCCAGATCTACCTCTCCACCCTTGCTCTCTCTCCCTCTGTCCTTTCTCATGTCAGCAACTGCTTATCTGGTATTTCTTCCTGGATGTCCTCTCACCACCTAAAGATTAACATGTCCAAGACCAAGCTCCTTCTAATCCCCCCTCAAGCTCTACGCTGACTTTTGACTTTTCTATCCCTGTCAACGGCATCACCATTTTCCCATCACCGCACATCTGCTGCCTCGGAGTTACACTTGACTCAAATCTATCCTTCATCCCCCACATCCAATCGCTTTCTTCATCCTGCCGCAACCACCTACGCAATATTTTCAAGATTCACCCTTTTCTGACCGCTAACATAACAAAGTAAATAATCCACTCCCTTGTTATTTCCCGACTTGACTACTTCAATAACCTACTTACTGGCCTTCCTCTTTCCCGCCTCTTCCCCCTTCAATCTATCTTAAATGCCTCTGCCAGGCTAATCCACCTTTCCCATCGCTCTGTATCTGCTGCACCTCTCTGTGAGTCCCTTCATTGGCTCCCCATTCAAAGCAGAATTAAATTCAAAATTCTCACCCTTACATACAAAGCTCTCACCAGCGCCGCTCCCCACTACTTATCCTCTCTAATCAACAAGTATACTACATCCCACCCACAAAGATCCAACAATGACCTGCTCCTTGCATCTTCGACTATCACCTCTTCCCTTGCTAGACTGCAGTACTTCTGTCGTGCAGCAACTACCCTCTGAAACACTCTTCATCATTCTGTCAGGCTTTGCCCTAATCTTTCTTCCTTTAAATAATCCCTGAATGCTTTTTTGTTCAGAGAAGCCTACCACCCAACTCAATAATAAATTAATTTTACTTACCTAACATTTCCCTCATCTAACTCTGCATTAGCATCTTTCTCAATCTTGCAATCCTCACCTCATGTTTCTTAACCTCCTACTCTTTTAGATTGTAAATTCCCCTCCTGTATGTGTTTGTAAAAAATTTCCTGTCTCTTACAAGTTTTAGATAATTGTTTTATTTAAATGAGTTGTACCCATAGACAGCGCTGCGGAATATCTTGGTGCTTCATAAATGAAGTATAATAATAATAATAATAACATGGAATCCAAATAATTTAGACTCAGTCTAGCATATGCCATCATCTCTCAGTAGCTAGTCTTCCAGCAGGGGGTGTCAATCAACCCGATCGTGTTGAATTGTGGCGATCTCTGTCCGCCTCATCAGAGTAGGCGGACAGGGTTATGGAGCAGCGGTCTTTAGGCCCTCAAGCTTCATTCGGAGCTTGATAAATGGGCCTCATAGACTAAGGATGCAATCTTGAAACACTATTTCAGACTTCTCTAGGACTACTTGTAAATATATCAACTATGGCATAGCAGATGACACATAACCTAATAAAACTCATAAAATCTGTATTAGGGCAGGAGCTTATCTAAGATGTGTCCTGCTGGATCAGCTCTTTGCTCCGCCCCCTTCTCTTGGTATCTTTTGTTGAAAAGCAGGGACTAATGCTTAGGTGCCTGCACATTTCTGGAGCACTATATGGCAGCAGTTTTACAAGAATGCTATCCACTAGATGGCAGTATTATTTCCTGCCATGCAGTGCTTCAGATACCTACATAGGTATCTCTTCAACGCAGAATGTCATGGGAACCAAGCAAATTTGATAATAGAAGTAAATAAGAAATATTTAAAATTGTACGCACTGTCTGAATCACAATTTTTTTGTGTTTCATATCACTTTAATATCTTTTTCCTATTAAAGGGACATAATTTCAAATATAGGCACAGTATATAACAGAAATTAAAGAGACATTCTATGGTAATACTGTAATACAATTGTCTAATTTGTTAGAGATTTGCTTCGTTCTCTCGCTAGCAATGCACTATAGGGATCTAGCTGAACACGTCGAGTTAACCAATGAGAAGAATCATATATGTGCATCCACCAATCAGCAGAGTGCATTACAAAACCATAACAAAAGAACACAGCAAATTAGATAATGGAAGTAAATTGGAAAGCCGTTAAAAAGTATATGTTCTATCCCAATCATGAAATAAATATTCTGGGTTTCATTGCCCTTTAAATTCACGCACCAAGTGAACTTCCATTTTATTCTTGAGCAGGACGGTATTTAACGATCCCGCTCGCATACGTACTTCGTTAGAAGTAAGATTTTTGTGTGCATAGGGTAGCTCTCGTATTACAAGTTGAAAGTAAATTGTTTCTACTCATGTGCTAAATCGATGCACGCAAAAAGCTGAAGTTAGGATATCTTACGCGCGTTAACGTATTCCCCCTTTAAAAGTCGAAGGAGCACCCAGCTCACTTGCAAATCCGATCGCATGTTCTCAAGTATGCTAACCCGACATGAAAATATGAATATATTTCACATTTCAATGTTCTTCACATAGAAGAATATGTTCTATTTATTCTTAAATACATATTTCTATCTGATGGTATTTTAGTACAATACATTTCTATACATATATACTGTGTATGTATATATATATATATATATATATATATATATATACACATGATTATATATATATATATATATATATATATATATAGGTGTAGATATATTCACACATATATATATATATGAATATCTATTTAGAAATAGTTAGAACATATTCTGCTATGTGCATATATTGCATAAATATGTTTTTTTACGTTTTTATCTACTTAAAGGGACATAATACTCTTATGCTAAATCACTTGAAACTGATGCAGTATAGCTGTAAAAAGCTGACAGGAAAATATCACCTGAGCATCTCTATGTAAAAAAGGAAGATATTTTACCTCACAATCTCCTCAGCTCAGCAGAGTAAGTTCTGTGTAAAAAGTTATACTCAGCTGCTCTCAGCTGCAGGTAAAAAAATAAATAAATAAAGAAATGAACAGCAGCCAATCAGCATCAGCAGTGCTGAGGTCATGAACTCTTTTACTGTGATCTCATGAGATTTGACTTAACTCTCATGAGATTTCATTGTAAACTTCCTTACACTGAATAGGGAAATAACATGAGAGTGCACGAGACTCATCTGTCCCTGGACAGACATACTGATATGCTGCTTAGAAGTCCTTTACAATAGGATGTGGCACTGGCTACTGAGGAACTTTTGAGGTAAAAAAGAGATTTTCAGGAGATATTTTCTAATCAGCTTTTTACAGCTATGCTGCAGCACTTCCAAGTGTTTAAACATTTGGGTATTATGGCCCTTTAATTGCAAAGAGCTCCAATGCATATATATAATCCAGCACAAAAAGCAGGCACTCTCCGGATTTTGAATCACCAAATTACTTTATTCCAAAATCGTGACGTTTTGGGATTTTACCCCTGTCTTCAGACTTATATAAACAAAATTCAGTCGTGTACAAACTTATATACCCTACTCATCCCATGTGTAGTGTTATTGATAATCACCTTGTGTGTGAGCTCCGGCGACAGTCACCCGACGCATTGCTTGTGTCATCAATAGGCGCCGTACGTTGCTTAGCAACTAGCCGCCGGATACATTTTGACTTTCAGCTGTTGTATCCATTGTATCCAACTAACATCGCATAGTTTATTCTACAAAATCACCTTGTGCGTAAGTATCAGCGGTGGTCACCCGGCGCATTGCTTGCGTCCTCGTGAGGAGCGGTCCGTTGGCTAGTGACCAACCACCAATGACCCTCTAACAATTAGCTGTGTTACATCGTGTTGCCTAACCCAAAGTGTACCAACAATTACAGAGCTTAAAAACAAAGACAAATCAAATATGCCACTTAATTCAAGTGAAATGAGAAAAACGATTCTAACTCTTATACTAATAACGGCTATAGGAAACAGCTCTAAACCTATATTTAAATAAGGGAGCAAATAATATTCTATCCAATATATTCACATTAATACTTTATGCTTATTCGAGGGACCAAGGATATGACACAAAATATCTAAGGGATACATATACTGTACTTGGAAACTCAATATAAGAGGCTAGATACTAGACATACATACTAAACAACATTGTGGGGCTAAGAAATCCAATATTCATTTGCAGACTAAAACAAACTAACAAAATTATCAGTATTTATTAACTAACAGCTAGATTACAAGTTTTGAGCGCTATAGGGATTTTAACGACATCCACAAAAGCGGCGTTATTTCACCTCCCTATAGCGCTGATATTACAGATTTTGAAAAAGCAGGCGTGCGCGGGTGAAATGGTTGCGTTGAGCTCCATAACGCATCAAAAACAAGCGCTGCTTTGACGTGCTCGTGCACGATTTCCCTATAGACATCAATGTGGAGAGCCGGCAAAAGAAAAGCCTAGCACCTGCGATTGTGGAAACAAAAGCTCCGTAACGCAGCCCCATTGATGTCTATGGGGAAAAAGAAAATAATGTTTAAACCTAACACCCTAACATAAACCCAGAGTCTAAACACCACTAATCTGCTGCCGCCAACATCGCCGCCACCTACATAATGTAATTAACCCCTAATCTGCCGCCTCCAACATTGCCGCCACCTACATAATGTTATTAACCCCAAATCTTCCGCCCCAACATCGCTGCCACCTACATAAAACTATTAACCCCTAATATGCCGCTCCCGATGTAGCCGCCACTATACTAAAGTTATTAACCCCTAAACCTCTGGCTTCCCACATCACTACCACTAAATAAATCCATTAACCTCTAAACCTAACCCTAACGTAACCCTAAGCCTAACCCTAACACCCACTAACTTTAACATAATAAAAATATAGCTAAATTAAATTTACAATTATTAACTAAATAAACCTATTAACCCCTAAAACCCCCACATCGCAACACGCTAAATTAAACTATATTAACCCCTAAACCTAACCCTAACCCCCCTAACTTTAACATAATTATAGAGCTAAACTAAAGTTACAATTATTAACTAAATAATACCTATTTAAAACTAAATACATACTTACCTGTGAAATAAAACCTTAGCTAGCTACACTATTACTAATAGTTATATTGTATCTAGCTTAGGTTTTATTTTTATTTCACATGTAAGTTTGTATTTATTTTAACTAGGTAGACTAGATAGTAAATAGTTATTAACTATTTACTAACTACCTAGTTAAAATAAATACAAACTTACCTGTGAAATAAAACCCTGCCTTACACTAAAACCTAAAATTACAAAAAAAATAAACACTAAAATGACTAAAAATAAAAATAACTAAATTACATAAAAAAACAAACACTAAATTACAAAAAATAAGAAACAAATTATCAAAAATAAAAAAGAATTACACCTAATCTAAAAAATAAAAAAGCCCCCCAAAATAAAAAAACCCTAGCCTACAATAAACTATGAATGACCCTTTAAAGGGCCTTTTGTGGGGCATTGCCCCAAAGAAATCAGCTCTTTTACCTGTAAAAAAAATACAAACACCCCCCAACAATAAAACCCACCACCCCCACAACCAACCCCCCCAAATAAAATAACTATCTAAAGGGGGCGGAGCCAACCATGGAGGCAACTGGACGTGCTTTTATGCAGCTCTGGGCTATATGATATGCTTTTATAGTTTAACTTCTATAGAAAGGACTCAAACTTTGATTATGTTACAACAGAAGGTGACCACTACTTAGCCTAAATTTATGGACATTCAAGATACATCACTTTGTGCATTTATCGCTGACACCATACATTAGACAACGCCACGTGTAGCGAATACATAAGTGCCTCCACCTGGCTTACTCTGCCGGCATGGAAGCTCTAGAAATGTGGGAACAGCATACCCTACAATCCCTGGAGCGGCATTTTCAGAGCATGAAAGAGGATCTAAGGGCTCTATTATCTGCCCTGACTCCGTCGCCGACACATGTGGATAATAGATCTGGCCCGGTACTATGTGAAGAAAACTACGCCTCACCCGGACTCACGCTACAGGAAAGCTCAAGTACTCCACCAGGCGATCCTATACTGAACCCTCTCTACAGTACCCCAGACCAAATGTCGGACATACCTACTTTACACGCAGCTCCAGAGGATAAAGCAGTATTGCGCCTTGATACTTTGCGCACACAAGCTGGCCTACTACCCACGGTTATGCCTCCCCATTTGGGACTCACAGTTCGGCTTCCTACGGACAAGCCGATATGTCTGAGCCACCCCTTGAAGAGGACCGTGCTATTGGACTCAGCTGATTTTACACCCTTTGCGCGGAATGGGGTTTTGGCTCTGCAGCGATCCTCCACTAATGGGCCCCCGCTCACTCAGGATACATTAGCCACGCTCATGTCAGTATCGCTAACCGATACCCATCCTGACACTACAGACTACCGCTCCTCTTTGCAGCTACCGCGGGGTCCCTCAGACTCTGGAGAGTCATTAGTAGATGGAAGGACTCTGGCTTTGCATCAGAAAGGTACAACTAGCCATTGTGTACGAGTGCCGGAGTCCTGGTATTACCCTCCATATGCGACCCCTACTAGGCCGGCAGAGAAAAGCATAGGACTGACTTATCTCCCTTTCTCTTATGCAAAGATCAGGCCTGTTTCTTCGGATCTACAACTCAGCTCTGCCAATAACAACTCCTGGACTTTAGATTTCAGCTTGCAGCATGAGATTAGGCATGGTATTGGTTAAATCTCTTTTTACCCCTGAACATACGCCATAGTAAACTAATACTTTTTGCTGTGGGGCTTATTATGATTGTCAGCTCATGTAATCTTTGTTTCCAGTTTAAGCTTTGTTAGTTTAGAGTTCATTCTGCCGGTTAAGCTTGTTACAAACTAGTGATCCCTAGGCTGTTATGTTTCTTGGCTCTAATTTACATGCAGAAATTGCTACCCCTATCTAATTAGCCTTGAATGCCTAATCAGTAAACTGCAATCTCCTACTCCAGCCGCCTTGACTCTGGGGTTTATAGTGTTGCATATACATTATATATTCAAAATATGTTTCATAGATGTGTATGGAGCTAATACCTTTAGCTTATTATGCCTATGTTTTATCTCAATGTTTATTCGTGTTTGCCTCTACATATGGTATCCCTTAGAGATTTTTACCTATATGCTAACTGGGATACTATCTAACTACAGTAAGGTTCACCAACAGGGTATATATACTTTTTCCCAAGCTATTTATCGCTTACTATATACCCAACCACTGCTAATGCAATAGATTGCCTCTTGTTTAGCATCTCTGGCTCATACCATAGTTATTGAGGAGTAGGGAGATTCACTGTCAATTTTCTCAGCTGTATACTAATAGTCCAAACATTACCTACTACCTTAAGCGGCTTTACTGAGATACTTAAAGTTAATGTTGAACATTAGATAATAGTTCTTCCAAATTTGATAAGTGATATTTTTCCTTATTCAATAGCCCAGTATGTTAAATAGACCATGGATAGTATGTTCAAGCATACACTCTGTTTGCTCTCCCCCAAGCTGGTATGTTTTAATATATCAAATGTTATACTTAGACGCTATCAGTCAGAACTATTCAGTACTGTCAAGTCTATTGTTGTCACTGCATATTTCATATTGGTGGTCTGTTTCAAAGTATTAACTTAGCAGGAGACATAATATTCATATATAGGTTAGACACGATCAGCTATAACTCCTGATTAAGCTACTAAGAAAGGTATTATGCCCATTAGTGCTATTAACCTACTACACAGGCTATACACAACACTATACCATAGTCCTAGGATTCTGAAAGCGGCCCTTTATGTTTAATATTTATCAAATATTCATTACTTTGCTCTCTTATTAGCTGTCAACCTATTTATTACCCTCTTAAGTTAAATAGATATGTGGTGATTGCGATATTTATAGGAATATAAGCTATATCTACCCCACAGCTATTGCTTTTTATGATTGTTACTTAAGTGTTGGGGTTATTTTTATTCTATATGTTATTTGCTATTATTATTGGTGATAGTGAGACTGTCTTCCCTAGCTTCTCTATAATTCGGTCCACATTATCAGTATATATTACTTACACCAGTTTAAGCCTCTCTCCTTCCTTTCCCGCCGGTGCTTTCTGCCTGCGGGTCATATCCCTACTCCTTTTTCCCACATCGCTTATAGGTAGCACTCCCCCAGGAGAGGGGCTCACCCAGAAACCCAGAAATCCCCTTTACCCCAAGCATACTAATGTTGCCCTTTCCATATAATACTACAGACAAACTGCTGAGGCTCATTACTTCCCATATTTAAGTCTTAGATCTCTCTTAGTTGTTTATTTTATACTTTAACATCTTATGATCTATTAGTGGGCGCATAAATATACTCACCCATATTCTGGATATCCCCAATGGGTTAAACATATCTGTTTCTACAGGAGCTATATAAATGACTTTTATTGAGCCTATGTACTGTTTAGTTACACAATATATTCTCCTAATGTGCGCTTCGCACTACAGTATATACCTTTCCCTTACATAGGTAGGGAGAAGTTCAGCTGACTTCTCCGAAACAGGAACCTAATAATCCTAGTATTATTTTCGGTATCTATTTGACAGACGAAGAAACCAATCCATGCTTGATTGCAGTATCAGCTCCACCGCATTGACTGGAAGGCTCCGCCCCTCCACCTCCCCCCATATATTTAAGCGGCTTTCGTCCGCTGATAGTCCCTTCCCCCCTTATATATTTCGGCCCAAGAGTGGCCGACACATATGCTAACTCTCCACAGGCAGATACCCTGTTTCACATATGTCAATGAGTGTTTCCTACTAGGTCGTGGAGATCATTCGCTAGTAACATAATATAAAACGAAGTTCTATTTCATCTCACCTAAACTTTTGCCTAGCACCATGTTAATTTTTGATATGTATTTTTCTTATTACAGACGCATTTTGTTTTGTCACTAATATTTGCTTATAGGCAATGTAATACTTTCTTGGATGTAATATTGTCTTAAGGGTGAATAATGTTTGTCAATCTTTGCTTCAACTTCAATAAAAATTTATTAAAAAAAAATAAATAAATAACTATCTAAAAAACCTAAGCTCCCCATTGCCCTGAAAAGGGCATTTGTATGGGTATTTAGCTCTTTTACATGCCCAGATCCTAAATTAAAAATAAAACCCACCCAAAAAAACCTTAAAGGGACAGTTTACTCAAAAATTATCTCCCCTTTAATGTGTTCCCAATGATCCACTTTACCTGCTGGAGTGTATTAAATTGTTTACAAGTAGCTCCTTTACCCTTATATTGGCATTTGAAATAGTTGATTTAGCATGTGGTATCCCCACCTATGCTGAAAGTTTGTGGTCGCAGGTCCAAGCTATAGATAAGCTTTGTAAACACAGCTAGCAGAAGAAATTACACTACCAGTGGGATATAGCAGAGATAAGGTAAAACAATGTTAATTTTCCATTGTTCTCTCCAAGTATTGGTGATTGGTTTATGGACAGATATAAGATAAAGAAGCAGGTATATGAAGACAATGTGATAAAGTAATGAGATCTGATTGTACCTGTAAGCTCAAGCCATTTCTTTCATGTAATTGGCAAGAGTCCATGAGCTAGTGACGTATGGGATATACAATCCTACCAGGAGGGGCAAAGTTTCCCAAACCTCAAATGCCTATAAATACACCCCTCACCACACCCACAATTCAGTTTTTACAAACTTTGCCTCCTATGGAGGTGGTGAAATAAGTTTGTGCTAAGATTTCTACGTTGACATGCGCTTCTCAGCTTTTTTTGAAGCCCGATTCCTCTCAGAGTACAGCGAATGTCAGAGGGACGTGAAGAGAGTATCACCTATTGAATGCAATGATTTTCCTAACGGGGGTCTATTTCATAGGTTCTCTGTTATCGGTCGTAGAGATTCATCTCCTACCTCCCTTTTCAGATCGACGATATACTCTCATATACCATTACCTTTACTGATAACTGTTTCAGTACTGGTTTGGCTATCTGCTATATGTGGATGGGTGTCTTGCGGTAAGTATGTTTTTTTATTACTTAAGACACCCTAGCTATGGTCTGGCACTTTATGTATTTATATAAACTTCTAAATATATGTATTGTACTTATATTTGCCATGAGTCAGGTTCATGTATTTCCTTGTGCAGACTGTCAGTTTCACATTTAGGTAAAATAAACATATTTTTCTTACGCCTATTGTAGTGAAACAAGATAAGGCCATCGCGTCACTGCAGGCAAGGATTGAAGACCTAGAAGATAGGTCGAGGCGCAATAACCTGAGGGTTGTTGGCCTACCAGAATCGGTAGGTCCGCAGGACTTGATGGCCTTTGTCACTGTCACTCTTCCTCAGGCACTCTTGATACCGCTCCCCCCAGTAGCCTTCCAGATAGAGAGAGTCCATTGAATTGGATTTCTAAGAGAAACTAGTAACATGGAGGCTAAACCTAGAACAATCATCTTTAATTTTGTCAACTACTAAGATAAGCTCTTATATTTAAAGCATTATAGAAAACTTGACTCCCTCTGCATTGACTCATATAAGATTTTAATTTTCCAAGACTTTTCTGCCGAGACAGTAGCTAAAAGAAGGGAAATGTCTCCTTTTTTTTCAAAGTTTATGAAGGCAGGGTATAATGTTAGATTAGTCTACCCAGCAAAACTCATTTTAATGAAGGAAGGGAAGTCATACACAGTAAACAATACAGACGAAGCATTTTCTTTATGTAAGGACTTAGTTATAACTTGAGTTGGGGATAGATTGCATTATATTTAGCATGTTGAGGTTACTAAATCAAGGATGGATTGTGTCTATATATATTGTTTGATGTTGTATTATGGACGCATTGGTTTACATTGCGTAAGTTTTAATTTGTCTTATTTGCTTCTCTCCTGCTTTCTTCCTCCTCCCCCATCTCCCCACCCCTTGTTTTTTGGATATATTTACCTTTGGTACTATTTGCAGATGAAGCATCCCCTTTGGGATAGTTGTTATCTTTTTAAAATAAAAAATGTCTCTCCCTCTTAAAATTGTTTCCTGGAATGTGGGCGGCATAAATTCGCCAATAAAGAGGAAATCCGTAATTAAGCACTTGGCCAAGGAGAAACCAGATATAGCTCTCTTGCAGGAAATTCACCTGAAAGCTACCGAAATCCCTAAATTACAGACGAAGTGGGTAGGGGAAGTGGTAGCAGCCCCCTATAATTCACGTAAAAGAGGTGTGGCTATATTAATTAATAAGGCTCTGAACTACAAAATTGAGACATCGATATTAGACGCAGAAGGGCAGTTTAAAATTTTAGAAATACTTTATAATGAGAAACGTCTTATTCTCTGTAACATATATGGTCCGAATAAAGTGGGCAAGGAATTTTGGAACAATATGACACTGCGCTTAAATACATAGGTCAGGACCTTATAGTCGCTGGTGACTTTAATTTAATAGGTGATCCGTTATTAGATAGACAAAATAAAAAAAAAACACAGTTTAAACGTGATAGAAAAGTACGTATTTTACAGAAATTCCGGACACAATTAGGTCTGACCGACATTTGGCGAGCACAAAACCCAGATGTTAGAGCGTACACCTGTATGTCAAAAGGACATCAGGCATTGTCCAGGATTGATCTATTTTTGATTTCAGACTCTCTGATTGGATTAGGGTGGAGGGCAGAGATGGGAGAGATAGCAATCTCAGATCATGCTATCATTACACTAGCAATAAATGCGCTAAATAAGCGATCTAGGTCTAACCAACCCCTCTTTTTCCCCAAGTATTTGATGAACAACATAGATTTCCAAAACTGGTTGAGCAACCAATGGAAAGAATACGCCTGCTATAATAGAGCATATACAGAGAAACCAGAAATATTTTGGGAAGCGGCTAAAGTAGTTTTGAATTGGAAAATTAAGGCCTACATGTGTCAGCGTAAAAGGAAATTTAGGGCCCGCGAAAACTCAGTTGACCAATCAGGTTAAGAATTGCTATAGAGCATATTTAGGGAACTGTACAAATTTTAATTGGAATAAATATATAAATGCATAAGAAACTAGAGATGTTTTTTTTAAAACAAAATTCTATCCAAGAAATACATAGACAAAAGGCCTTGGGGCCTAGTTATCAGGCCATCAACCTCAAATACGCTGGAATTCCGCAGCGTATTTGTGGCGAGGCTGATTCGCCTTAGTTATCAAAGGCTACAGACCGGCAAAAGTAGAATTTTGTGATGTAAACTTCGATCCGCCGGACTCAGTCCGACACAGATTGCTTCTTACGTCACTCCAGATGTTCCGCACACAAGTGTGGCACAATCTGACTACTTTTGCTAGTTATCAAAAAACTAGCAGGTACGCTCGGCACTTTTACGGCCCAGCGTACCTGGTTTTCAATCCGCCGCCCTGGAGGTGGCGGATCCCATAGGAATCAATGGGAGTCTGACCATAGCGAAAGTACAAGTTCGCTGCTGCCAGACATCCCATTGATTTCTATGGGAGCTGTCTGCACCTAACACCCTAACATGTACCCCGAGTCTAAACACCTCTAATCTGTCCCCCCCTACACCGCCGCAACGAAATAAAGTTATTACCCCCTAAACCGCCGCTCCCGGAGCCCACCGCAAGCTACATTATACATATTAACCCCCTACACCGCAAGCTACTCTATACATATTAACCCCTAAACCGCCGCTCACGGAGCCCACCGCAACCTATATTAAATTTATTAACCCCTAATCTGCCCCCCCCTACACCATCGCCACCTATAATAAAATTATTAACCCCTAAACCTAAGTCTAACACTAACCCTAACACCCCCCTAACTTAAATATTAATTAAATAAATCTAACTAATATTTCTATTATTAACTAAATTAATCCTATTTAAAACTAAATACTTACCTTTAAAATAAAGCCTAATATAGCTACAATATAAATAATAATTATATTGCAGCTATCAAAGGATTTATTTTTATTTTACAGGTAACTTTCAATTTATTTTAACTAGGTACAATAGCTATTAAATAGTTATTAACTATTTAATAGCTACCTAGCTAAAATAAACACCTAACACTACACTATACTTTAATAAATTATTTCTATTTAAAACTAAATACTTACCTGTAAAATAAACCCTAAGATAGCTACAATGTAATTAATAATTACATTGTAGCTATTTTTGGATTTATATTTATTTTACAGGTAACTTTGTATTTATTTTAGCTAGTTAGAATAGTTATTAAATAGTGATTAACTATTTAATAACTACCTAGCTAAAAAAATACAAAATGACCTGTAAAATAAATCCTAACCTAAGTTACAATTAAACCTAACACTACACTATCATTACATTAATTAAATAAATTACCTACAAATAACTACAATTAAATACAATTACATAAACTAACTAAAGTACAAAAAATAAAAAAAGCTAAGTTACAAAAAATAAAAAAAATAAGTTACAAACATTTAAAAAATATTACAACAATTTTAAGCTAATTACACCTACTCTAAGCCCCCTAATAAAATAACAAAGCCCCCCAAAATAAAAAAATTCCCTACCCTATTCTACATTAAAAAAAGTTCAAAGCTCTTTTACCTTACCAGCCCTTAAAAGGGCCTTTTCTGGGGCATGCCCCAAAGAATTCAGCTCTTTTGCCTGTAAAAGAAAAATACAACCCCCCCAACATTAAAACCCACCACCCACATACCCCTAATCTAACCCAAACCCCCTTAAAATAACCTAACACTAATCCCCTGAAGATCATCCTACCTTGAGTCGTCTTCACTCAGCCGAGCAGCGATGGAACCGAAGAGGAGATACGGAGCGGCAGAAGTCATCATCCAAGGGGCGCTGAAGAAATCTTCCATCCGGGCGATGTCATCTTCCAAGAGGCGCTGAAGAAGTCTTCTATCCGGGCGATGTCATCTTCCAAGAAGCGCTGAAGAAGTCTTCTATCCGGGCGATGTCATCTTCCAAGAGGCGCTGAAGAAGTCTTCTATCCGGGCGATGTCATCCTCCAAGCAGGGTCTTCAATCTTCATCCCGCCGATGCGGAACATCCTTCTTTACCGACGGACTACCGACGAATGAAGGCTCCTTTAAGGGACGTCATCCAATATGGCGTCCCTTCAATTCCGATTGGCTGATAGGATTCTATCAGCCAATCGGAATTAAGGTAGGAAAAATCTGATTGGCTGATTGAATCAGCCAATCAGATTGAAGTTAAATCCGATTGGCTGATCCAATCAGCCAATCAGATTGAGCTCGCATTCTATTGGCTGATTGGAACTTAATATTTAAGTTAGGGGGTGTTAGGGTTAGTGTTAGACTTAGGTTTAGGGCTTAATAATTTTATTACAGTGGCGGCGGTGTAGTGGGGCGCAGGATAGGGGTTAATAAATGTATTATAGGTGGCGACGGTGTAGGGGGGGCAGGATAGGGGTTAATAAATTTAATATAGGTTGCGGCGGGGTCAGGGAGCGGCGGTTTAGGGGTTAAACTATTTATTTAGTTGCGGCGAGGTGCGGGATCAGCAGGATAGGGGTTAATAACTTTATTATAGAGGGCGACGGTATAGGGGGGGCAGGATAGGGGTTACTAGGTATAATGTAGGTGGCAGCGGTGTCCGGGAGCGACGGTTTAGAGGTTAATACATTTATAAGAATTGCGGCGGGGTCTAGGAGCGGCGGTTTAGGGGTTAGTAACTTTATTTAGTTGCGGGGGGCTCCGGGGGCGCCGGTATAGGGGGTAGAACAGTGTAGTTTAGTGTGGGTGCTTAGTGAAAGGCTAGCAATAAAGCTGTAAAAAAGCCGAAGAGCAGCGAGATCGGATGAGTGATAACTATCACAGTCCGCTGCTCATCGCCCCGTACTTGGTGCGCGGCTTTTTGACAGCTTTATTTGATAACTTAGGTGAATTTTTTCAGGTCCGCGGCGGCGATGTGAGGCGAGCTTAGGCGGGCGTATTGGGCCGGCGAAGGCAGGAAAGTTGACACGTTGTACCATTCCTCCAGAAGTTATTTAATTTTTATTTTGTTGAGAAAAATAAATGTTCTCCATACTTTACGGCCGCCAATATCACTTTAATTGCCAAAAAAATAAAGATCCAGAGCAAACAGCCTCATACAGACCAATATCAATTCTTAATACGGATTATAAATTACTAATGAATATCTTGGCAAACCGGTTAAAACCGCACCTTGGCTCAATAATTCATGAGAATCAATCTGGCTTCATGCCTAAGAGGAACCCTGCCAAAAATATGCGTAAAGTCCTGACATTATTGGACTTCTGCTATAATAAATTTAAAAAAGATATACACGGGAGTACTGAAGATTTAGCCTTACTATCGGTTGATGCGGAAAAGGCATTTGATCGTATTTCTTGGGAGCATTTGTTTTTTTCACTAGAACAATTCGGAATAACCAATACATTCAATTAATCTACTCAGACCCGAGGTCGGCTTTGATTATTAATGGGGAGGTTACAGAACGTTTCTTATTACAAAGGGGTACTCGTCAAGGCTGCCCACTGTCGCCCCTATTATTCAATATATCCTTAGAGACACTCGCGATTATGTTGCGGCAACAATTAGAGGGCATCAATATTGCGGGACAAAAACTAGTTCTATTGCTATATGCGGATGATCTGCTTCTGTTCATGAGTAACATCAAAGATACTTTACCCAAATTTTTAGAAATAACTAGTATTTTTGGGAAAATATCTGGATACAAGATTAACTTGACAAAATCGGAGTTGATGTGGCTAGACAGAAAAAAAGATTATGATATCATACATCCTTTTGCTGAAGTTCGGAAGATATCATATTTGGGTATTATGTTAAGCCCTAACCCGGAGGAATGGTACAATATGAATTTCCATAAATGTTTTACTTCCTGTATACGGAAATTGGAGGATTGGATCAATCTCTTCCATAACCTGGGAAACCGCATTGGTTGCTCCATTTAGAGTAGATGCATTGTTACATTTGTTATGTTAGGTGCAAGTATTTGATATCCTTAACTGCAGGACCACTCAGTCTCACACCAAACCTTTAGGTTCATTAGATGTAATCAAGAACCTAGTTTTTGCTCATAGATCTGAGGGTCACTGCTGCATGGATGCAGAGTGAAAGAAATGAGATTTAAAGGTATATTATCCCGATTGCAATAGCAGTTTGCAATATGCAGATAATTATACAGAGAGGAGGAAATGAGATTTAAAGGTATATTATCCCGATTGCAATAGCAGTTTGCAATATGCAGATAATTATAGAGATAGTAGATAAAAGAAAGATAAATATAGATTAAGTGTTAGTAGGTGAATGTCAGCCTCAAATAACACAGGTTGCAACCAGGAGGTGTTTCTATATAAATTAAGCAGGAGAGCTCTATAACAGGTTATGTTGTTTTTAGTTAACAGGCATTCCTTAGTTAGTCTATAACGTTGTTAGTATTCATGTAAACAGCAGGCAGTCCTTCACAACCAACAGTATGATATTTGATAAGGCACATAGAATATTTAAGCACAGTTCGTCAAGCTGAATCGATAGATATTACAAGCAATCAGATAGTTAAAGGTAGCTGTATTTGCATAAGCGTCACACTGTAAAACATGCAGGAAAGTCCTTTAAAGTAGTAAGTGAATTAAGGTATAATACGTTACCACCTTCAGAGAGTAAGAAATAGTAACGGTTACCGCAGCTTCAAGGTGAGTTGCTATTAAGCACAGGAGTTGGTTGTTTGCAGCCAGAGTGAGAGAGAGCTCCAGAGACTTACGGTGACGTCAGACGCCGATACACGGCTTCAATGTATAAGCCGGGAGAAACAGAATTAGCAAGTAAAAGATACTTTGAGGATTCCGGTCAAAACAAGGAAACCTGAAATATGACGATCCAAAGTTGAAAAGCACACAGCAATTGTAGTTACTAAGAGTAAATTCCTTAGTTAGGAATATCAGCAAGGTGTCTTCGTTGTTGCTCAGCTTATAGCTAAGTGAATACAAATTACCAAGCATAGGTAGACTGGAGGAGGGGCCTTATATAGGAATGTGAATACCTGAACATCCTGATTTAAAGGGACAGGAACATAACAGGACGCCCCCCTAAAAAGAGCCGCTCCGCGGATCAAGGCTTGGGTCGGTCGGGATGTCTTCGATGAAAAATTGAAAGAAGACGGGGTGCCGACAAATTAGAGTATGGTTCCCAGGAGTCCTCATCAGCCCCAAAACCTTTCCATCGTACCAGGTACTGGAGTTGATTGCGGTATAAACGAGAGTCCAAAGTAGAATCCACTTCATACTCAACATCATCCACAACTGGAGGGTTAGTCAATGAAGGATGAGGGGGATCCCTTATCGGAGAGAAAGGTTTCAGGAGGGACACATGGAATGTAGGATGTATCCTGAGAGAGGGAGGCAGCTGAAGAGTCACAGCATTTGGATTAACAACCTTAACTATGTCATAGGGACCTATGAAGAGACTTCCAAGCTTTTTACTTGGAATACAGAGTTTCAGGTGTTTGGTACTTAGCCAAACCTTATCCCCAGGTTTATAAGGAGGGGGTTTTGAGCGTCTTAAATCATAATGATGTTTCTGTGAAGCTTGAGCTTCTTGTAAGGTTGTTTTGAGAACAGAAAAACCCTCAGCAATAGTATTAACTGTCTGATCAACCGTAGGTAGCAAGGAATCAGTTCTGTGGAAAAGATGATATGAAGGGTGAAAACCATAATTAATATAGAATGGCGAAGTTTTTGTGGATGCGTTGGTCATGTTATTATGTGCAAATTCTGCAGTAGGCAGCAGAGCGAACCAGTTATCTTGTTGGTTGGTACAATAGCATCTCAGATACTGTTCAAGAGACTGGTTAGTCCTTTCGCACTGACCATTAGTCTGGGGATGATAAGCAGTACTTAATCTCCTAGTAATCTTGAGAATAGAACATAACTGAGTCCAGAACTTAGAGGTGAATTGAGATCCTCTATCAGACATGATGGAGTCGGGTAGTCCATGTAACTTTACAACATGATTCAAGAACAGTATGGCTGTTTCGGATGCGGTTGGTAAACCCATATGTGGGATAAAGTGTGCCATTTTAGAAAACAGATCAACAATGACTAGAATTGTGTTATGGTTAGAGGATGGGGGTAGTTCCACTATATAGTCCATTGCTATGTCCTTCCAGGGTCTTTCAGGAACTGGTAATGAAAGTAGAAGTCCATAAGGACGAGTTCTAGTATGTTTGCAAGTAGCGCAGACAGAACAGGATCGAATGTAAGAAGAGACAGAACTTTTCATATTGGGCCACCAATAGTCTCTTTGAAGTATGCGTAGTGTTTTATGAAGTCCAGGATGTCCTGAAAGGAGAGAATCATGTGCAGAATGCATCAATTCATTACGTAGAGGTTCTGGAATGTATATCTGGTTTCCATGGTAATACAGATTACTACTGTGTTTTTGTAGGTCTGCTAATGGGAGTTTTGGATCTGCTCTCTGATACTCTTTTATAGAGGTTTCAGTGATTGAAGTCAATCCAATGAACTTATTTTGTGGAATGATAGAATCTGGAGGTATATAATGTTGAGGTTTTGGATCCTTCCTTGAAAGCGCATCTGCTTTTGTATTTTTGGAACCTGGGCGGTAAGTGATGGTAAAATCAAATCTTGAAAAGAAGAGGCTCCATCTAACTTGTCTAGATGTTAACGTTTTGCTGGTTTTTAAATATTCAAGGTTTCTATGATCCGTAAGTATAAGAATAGTATGTTTAGTACCCTCAAGGAGGTGTCTCCAAAACTCTAGTGCTGATTTTATAGCGAGAAGCTCTTTTTCACCAATAGCATAATTTAGCTCGGCTGAGCTCATTACCCTAGAGTAATATGATATTGGATGTAGTGCTTCCTTAGGTGAAACTCTTTGTGAGAGTACAGCTCCAAGAGCGTACTCAGAAGCATCAACCTCAAGCGTGTACTGTAAACTGGGATCTGGGAATTTGAGTATCGGTGCTGTTACAAACCTCTCCTTTAATATTTTAAATGCGTTCTCAGCATGTATATTCCAAGAGAAACCAGGTTTTTTCTGAGTCAATTTAGTCAAGGGTCTAGCAATCTCAGAAAAGCCCTTGATAAACTTCCTATAGAAGTTTGCAAACCCAAGAAATCTCTGAACATCTTTTTTTGTACGGGGGGTGCTCCAGTTAGTAATAGCTTCCACTTTGTTTGCTTCCATGGCGATACCAGAAGGGGAAACCTGGTATCCTAAGAAGGAGATAGTAGTGGTATTAAAAATGCATTTCTCTAACTTGGCATAGAGATGGTGTGTACGAAGTCTGGACAAAACAAGCTTGACATGGGTGTGATGGTTTGTTATATTGTCAGAATAGATTAAAATGTCATCTAAATAAATGACCATACAGACATCAAGTAAGTCATGAAATACGTCATTTATAAAACACTGGAACGTTGCAGGAGCGTTGCACAGCCCAAAAGGCATTACTGTATATTCATACAGTCCATAACGTGTGCGGAAAGCTGTTAGCCACTCATCGCCTTTCCTCATTCTTATCAAGTTATAAGCTCCTCTAAGATCTAATTTTGTGTAAATTTTAGCTCCTTGCAACCGTTCTATAAGTTCAGGGATAAGTGGGAGTGGGTACCTGTTTTTCTTGGTACATTTGTTAAGTTGTCTGTAGTCGATAATAGGACGAAGTGATCCGTCCTTATTTTTAACAAAAAACATTGCAGCACCCGCTGGAGAGGTGGAAGGTCTTATAAAACCTTTCTTAAGGTTATCCTCTAAGTACTGTTTCAAATGAACCAATTCAGGTTCTGACATAGGGTATATATGACCAAAGGGAATGGAACTGCCCGGTAGTAAGTCTATAGGACAGTCATATGACCTATGGGGGGGTAAGTTCTGAGCTTCTACTTTGTCAAACACATCAGAATATTCTTTATAACATTCAGGTAAAACATGATCAGTCATACAACACACAGAAGCTTTGGGAAAACAGACTTCCTTACAGTAAGTGGAATTAAAATTCACAACACCTTGCTTCCAAGATATATCAGGATCATGCTTTATCAACCAATTGATACCAAAAATTAACGGGTATAAACTAGAGGGCAAAATGTCAAATGTACATGTCTCAGTATGGCCCTTCTGTGTGATAACTTGTAAGGGTGTAGTGTGATGGGTGATAGGCCCCGTATTCATAAGAAAACCATCAACCAATCTTATGGCTTGTGCACTATCTTTTTTTATTGTGGGTATTTTATGTTTTGTTACAAATGCTTGGTCAATGAAATTCCCAGATGCACCAGAGTCAATAACGGCCTGGGTTTTTGTCTTCTGTAGACGCCACTGCAAAAGAACAGAAATTGGTAAATGAGTGGTAAGCGCAGACAATTTATTAAGGCAATTTTGGTGTTGAAGATTCTTACCCCTCTTCTGTCTGATAAGCACAGGACAGTCTCTAACAGCATGGTCCTTTGCTGCGCAATATAAACACAAGTTATGTAGCTTCCTTCTGGCTTTTTCCTCTGGTTTTAGAGGACCCCTCATGACAGCAACTTCCATAGGTTCATCATTTGATTTAGATGGTGCAGTGACCACAGGATGGTATACCGGGATTTTCTTGACAACAGGATCAGATAGTGCCCTTTCAGACCTACGTTCTCTTATCCTTCTATCAACAGTGATACATAAGGTCATAAGATTCTCTAAATCCACAGGAACTGCACCACGGGCTAATTCATCTTTTAATGTTTCAGAAAGACCTGTTCTGAACTGATTTCTCAGAGCAGGTTCATTCCATTGGGTGTCTGGTGCCCATCTTTTAAAGTCCGTGATATATTCTTCTACTGCTCTTTTACCTTGTCGTAGGTTCCTAAGAGCAGTCTCAGCAGTATTCTGCTTATGATGGTCTTCATATAATAGGGACATGGCAGAGAAAAAGGCATCTAAGGAATCCAATATGGGGTCATTGTTCTCATAGAAGGCGTTAGCCCATGATTTAGCCTCCCCTCTGAGATATGAGATGACCGTTAGAACTTTGACTCGATCAGATGCATAGGTTCGGGGTTTTAAAGAAAAATACAAAGTACAGGAGTTTTTAAATTCTCTAAACTGAGTCCTGTCACCAAAGAATTTTTCAGGTGGAGATACAATTGGTTCAGGTGTTAAATCAATAGGAGCAGGTTTATCAGATAAATGCTCATTAATAAACTTCCTAATGTGATCATTTTCAATTTTAATTTCTCTGAGGCCTTGTAGCATATGGTCCATGCTTTGTGCAAGGGAACCAACACGGTTTGTAAGTTCACTGATATCCATGCTGTAGGATATATGTTAGGCTTGGTAATATGTTATGTTAGGTGCAAGTATTTGATATCCTTAACTGCAGGACCACTCAGTCTCACACCAAACCTTTAGGTTCATTAGATGTAATCAAGAACCTAGTTTTTGCTCATAGATCTGAGGGTCACTGCTGCATGGATGCAGAGTGAAAGAAATGAGATTTAAAGGTATATTATCCCGATTGCAATAGCAGTTTGCAATATGCAGATAATTATACAGAGAGGAGGAAATGAGATTTAAAGGTATATTATCCCGATTGCAATAGCAGTTTGCAATATGCAGATAATTATAGAGATAGTAGATAAAAGAAAGATAAATATAGATTAAGTGTTAGTAGGTGAATGTCAGCCTCAAATAACACAGGTTGCAACCAGGAGGTGTTTCTATATAAATTAAGCAGGAGAGCTCTATAACAGGTTATGTTGTTTTTAGTTAACAGGCATTCCTTAGTTAGTCTATAACGTTGTTAGTATTCATGTAAACAGCAGGCAGTCCTTCACAACCAACAGTATGATATTTGATAAGGCACATAGAATATTTAAGCACAGTTCGTCAAGCTGAATCGATAGATATTACAAGCAATCAGATAGTTAAAGATAGCTGTATTTGCATAAGCGTCACACTGTAAAACATGCAGGAAAGTCCTTTAAAGTAGTAAGTGAATTAAGGTATAATACGTTACCACCTTCAGAGAGTAAGAAATAGTAACGGTTACCGCAGCTTCAAGGTGAGTTGCTATTAAGCACAGGAGTTGGTTGTTTGCAGCCAGAGTGAGAGAGAGCTCCAGAGACTTACGGTGACGTCAGACGCCGATACACGGCTTCAATGTATAAGCCGGGAGAAACAGAATTAGCAAGTAAAAGATACTTTGAGGATTCCGGTCAAAACAAGGAAACCTGAAATATGACGATCCAAAGTTGAAAAGCACACAGCAATTGTAGTTACTAAGAGTAAATTCCTTAGTTAGGAATTTCAGCAAGGTGTCTTCGTTGTTGCTCAGCTTATAGCTAAGTGAATACAAATTACCAAGCATAGGTAGACTGGAGGAGGGGCCTTATATAGGAATGTGAATACCTGAACATCCTGATTTAAAGGGACAGGAACATAACAACATTGTACAATTACAGAACTTCCTTCAGATCCCTTTCAACTTATAACTTTCAAGAATATTATTATTGCTTGGCAGGAAATGTGTAATGAAACGGGTTATTCTCCACATGTCTCCAAATTTCTCCCTATTGTTGGGAATCCAAATTTCTTGCCAGGTCTAGGTGACGGACCATTTATACATGGTTTCGGAAAGGTCTGATATATATTACGCAATTGCTGGACATAAATTTTTTTTTTTTTTTTTTTTAAATAGTTTTTATTGAAGTCATAAACAAATACAACATGAAGGGTATGCCCCAAAACAATTACAGAGAAGTGCATATAAAGTATCGTTAGATAAGTATTACAATCAAGTAGCTCAAGCATCATTATAAGATATGGGCAATCAACAGTAAGACTTCAGTTTTATAATAAAGGTAGTAAAAGGGAAAACAAAAATGGTCCTCTCCATGGCGCAGAGAAAGCAAATTAAAGTGTCAATGTGTCAATTCGGGTACATTTAGGGCCAGGAGGGAGTTAGCTTTATAGTTTCATAGGAGGGGATGCAGCGGGCAAGAGCCGCTCGAAATAAAGTGGGGAAGGGGGGGTGGAGGGCGAAGCAGGCCGACGTATCAAGTTTGTAATTACTATGGGGTCTCCAAGAGAATATTAGTTTCAATATCTAAGTAGACTCTTAAAAAAAAAATGTCTAGAGGGAGTATGGGTGATAAAATATACATTGATATGAGCTTTACCACATATCCTCAAGATCCATTAAGATTTAACTATATAACCCCTTAGTGTGGTAAAGTAGTGAAGGAAGGACATATATAAGCTTAATAGGGAAGGGCTATTTCAACTTAGGATCAGATGGCCATACTAAACAGTGATCATTATACACAATAATACCCAAAAAAGAGCTGGACATATAGGGCTTTATACATAACCGTAAAGGCAAAAACTCCAGTAAGACAACATAAACTGTCCCATGTAGGGACTGGATAGCTACCTTCCTATATATGTCAGCATAAACAAGTAATGAGTACACCTAGAATATAGGGCAGTGAAAGGTATAATATAAGGATATTTGTAGTAGCGATTTAGGATCCTAGAAGCCTTAGCATTAGTCTAACTCATAGGCCTATGCCCTATTAACTGAAGAAACACAAAAGTTAATAGACAGGTGATATAT
Source organism: Bombina bombina (assembly GCF_027579735.1). Taxonomy (NCBI): domain Eukaryota; kingdom Metazoa; phylum Chordata; class Amphibia; order Anura; family Bombinatoridae; genus Bombina; species Bombina bombina. The sequence goes on along the minus strand of NC_069505.1, from coordinate 102,385,946 downwards.
ATCCTATTTGTGGTGATATATAGAAGATTGGATAAAGCCTATACTAATTGTGTATAATAATACAGCGTTACCTATAATCCTGAACTTTATATAAGCTACACAGTAATATGCTGCTGGCGGTGAAATATATAGGGGGAGGAGCATTTATTATAGAGTGGTGTTCAGCCCTTATGTGTACCTGCCATTAGTATTGAGTCAAAACTCTCCACTTTAATACTAGTGGATTATTCTTATATTAATCTAAATGTGAGAAACAGCATTACAAGATACATGAAACTACAAAACAAATGGTTCTCAACATACATACTCGTACACAAGCTAAGAATATAACTGATGAGATAATGGCCACCAATATAACTTAATATTAGCCTAAAACAGGAAAAACAGATCATTAGTAATAAGGAGAACAAGGACCTACACATCAAACAATAATGTCATCATTAAAGGCCCAGACATCTCTATTCCAATGGTGTAATAAGGACAAAAGAGTCAAATCGGACTAGGAGGGCTTCCCAGGACAGAAAGTGTTAAAGAGTGCAACGTAACTCTACCCCGATCCTAACTTGGCTATGTGTGGAAAGCTCCACCGTGTGAGCAAGGGAGTGATGCAATCTGCCCTCCGTTTCAGTAATGACAGGTTTGCATAGTCCCCTATCCATCCAAGCCCCAGTACTCCTTCAGGTGATAAATTGTTTTCTATAAAAATCCCCAGCAGAGCTAAAGGTATGCAATAAATAAATACATCAGAGGTTGCATGGATGTTATGTAGATAAACATATAATATCTAATAGCTTAAATGGAGCACATGAAATAAAAATGTAGTAACTGGATGAAAGGAGACTACAGGTCTAACAGAATATATAATAAACAAAAGACAGTAACTATAAACTAGACATTTCTCCGGTAGAATTATGCTTAATTAAAGTGTCTCAAAACGATTATACCAAAAAGTCAGTCCGGTATATTGTTCTAGGAACCAAATGGTTAAAGAATCAAGGTTTATGTCAAGTCTATTACCCCACACCAGTCTTGAGAATGGGCATCGCTGGAAGGGCCCTTGTTATGCAGGTCTGCAGTATAGTGGATCTCCCACATAGGTGATATTGCTGCGACGGAGTTCCTGTATAATGACTCCGGCTTTCTGTCAGTCCTCTTCCTCTATGTAGGTCACCTGAAACCCTTCTCCCTAGACCTAGTGAGACTGTCTGGTGAACTGCAATGTTCGGTGAGATCCTGGCTGCATGGCCGGGCATGGTTGCGAGCTGCGTGATTTCCTTGTGACCCTGCAGGTGAGCCTTTGCCGTGTCAGGCAGAAAGTTAAAGTCCTCGACTCCACTAGGGAGGTAGGTCACATCCCCCTTCGTAACAATCGGGGATCGGATCCCTCCGGCTGTATCTGGCAGTTCTGGAGAGGTTTCCGTTGCTGGCTCCAACATCATCAGATCAGGCTGATTGCCCAGCTCCACTAGGGTCTCCATACAATCTGACTCACACTGTGCTAACCTCCATTCTGACAGGGGTGCTGACAGCGTAGGGCAGTCCCTAAATACTCCCCTCAGATCTGCAAATCTATGAGACATCAAGTTGTCAAAGGTTTCCAGGGCCGTTAGTAAGGCAGTATTGAATTCTTCCATATTGCGCTGCAGGGTATAGCCAGAGCTCCACGTGGTAAACAAGATGGCCGATCCCCGATGACTGTAGCTACAGTAATCGCGTTAATGTCCTGTGTAGATCTGCTGTAATCAGGTTTTAGGGTACTTGCATAGTCTCCCTGGGTCATACTCCACGGCTCAAAAGTGAATATAACTGTACTGAGCGGTCATTCATGTGTAAATTATCCGGATAGGACCGGAGCTATTCAGAGTTGCGACCGCTCAGATACAGAGCTTACTCCGCCCCCCCTGCTGGACATAAATTTAAATGTATTAACTTTCGGAGAGTTAAATAATCAATTTGGACTTACAAAGCGTGATTTCTATGCATTTTTGCAAGTAAGGAATTATATAGGTGAACTTAAACAAAGATATGGGTTGGACTGGTCGCTGCAAGAATTACAAACCAAGATTAACATCTATTCAACGGGACGCTATTCCATCTCTGCTCTCTACTCTCTTCTTAATCAGAAGCCTTCTTTAGAACAATTAGATTATATAGTAATTAAATGGCGCTCCGCGTTTCCACATATTGACAGACAGGTAATATTAGATACATTCAAGTTAACAGAGAAGAGCTGGGTTTTGACAGCATGGAGAGAATCTCAAATAAAAATAGCGCTAATGACATATTTGACCCCTGCAAAATTATCGAGATGGTATGGGGTTAGTATTCCTTGCGCCAGATGCAGTGCTACCTTGGCAGATATTATACATTGTTTTTGGTCCTGTCCTAGGATTGGGCAGTTCTGGGCCAAGATAGTGTATTGGATGAACGCAATTCTCAGACTTGATTATGCTATTCAGCCCTTGGAGATTTTTTTCTTAGTTAAATTTCAAGGAGCAATTCGGAATCTGAAACTGATTAATATAATTATAATTTTGAGTAGAAACTTGATATTGAGAAAATGGAAAGCAAAGAGGGCTCCCACCTTGAGAGAACTTAAACAGGCTCTGCTATCTCACTGTCTGTCTGAACAATATAATCTCCAAGAAATGTCCGATGACCGAGTAGAATCGTACTTTAAACTTTGGAAAGTTTTTATATTATCACTGTCATCGGAGACCCAAAATATTATAGTTAAACCATTCGTTAAATCAGTTTTCTTTCAACTGCAAGTGCTGGCAGGTACTTTCCCTAGTACCTGGCTTATAAATTAATAATGTAGAGATGTGTATAAGGAAGTATTATGTTTGTAAATATAGCAACGATAATGGCATATTATGTTGATTGGCAATTAAGATTATGTTATTTTGACTTTATAATCCTGAGGGCTAGTTAGCCACACTAACTGTTTATTTTGGATTTCTGTAACTTTTTGAAATTGCAATATGTATAATAAAAAAAGAAAATAAAGATTAAAAAAAAAAAGAAATATTTTTCTTACCTGGGGTTTAGTCTTTTTTTCAAATTGACTACTTTTTTCTTGCAAATTACGGGCAGTACTAGGCCCGCGGGTGGCAAAAAAATTTTGGTGTGAAAAGTACGTCCGTTGACGCAAGTTTGTCATTTCCGGCGTCGTAGTTGACACCGAAGCCTTACACAGGGTTGCGTCGTTAGTGACGCAAGTGTGTCATTTCCGGATATTGTTGGCGTCAAAAAAATTTCAGTTACGTTGTGCGTCATACTTGGCACCAAATTTTTTCATTCATTTAATACCCCATTGCTATTTGCCTCTTGCCTTGCCTACGTCAGAGGGCTATGCTATTTGCATTTTTCCCATTCCTGAAACTGTCATACATGGAAATTGACAAATTTTGCTTTATATGTTGTTTTTTATTTTACATTTTGCAAGATGTCTGAATCTGATCCTGCCTCAGAAGTATCTGTTGGAACTTTGCTGCCTGATGTCGGTTCTACTAAAGCTAAGTGCATTATATTTCCGAATGTCATTGTATTGGTTATCATGATAAAATTTTACATGCAGATATTGTGTCCTTCAGTAAATATTACATTTCCTGTTTTTGTTCCTTCAACTTTTAATGTACATGTTATACCTATGAAATTTAAATAATTTGTTACTGATTCTATTAAGAAGGCTTTGTCTATTCTGCCTTCTAATTAATATAAAGGTCTTTTAAAACCTCTCATAAGGTTGATAAAATTTCAAATGACCGACAACATAATGAATTATCCTCTTCTGATGAGGATCTATCTGATTCAGAAGATCTTTCCCCAGATATTGATACTAACAAATCTACTTATTTATTTAAAATGAAGTATTTTCGTTCTTTGTTAAAGAAGTGTTAAATATTTTGGATATCGTGGAAACTAGTCCTCTTGATATTAGAACTAGTAAATTCAGTTTTTAAACCTCCGGTAGTTACTCCAGAGGTTTTTTCCTGTTCCTGATGCTATTTCTGTTATGATTTCTAAGGAATGGAATTAGCCGGGTACTTCTTTTATTCCTTCTTCAAGGTTTAAAAAATTGTATCCTTTTACCAGCAATTTCTATAGAGTTTTGGGAAAAGATCCTCAAAGTTGATGGGGCTATTTCTACTCTTGCTGAACGTACCTCTTTTCCTATGGAAGATAGTACTTAAGATCCTTTAGATAGGAAACTTGAATCTTATCTAAGGAAAGCTTATTTATATTAAGGTCGTCTCAGGCCTGCAATTTCTTTGGCTGATGTTGCAGCTGCATCAACTTTTTTGTTGGAGATTTAGCGCAACAAGAATTGGATTCTGATTTATCTAGTATTGTTCGCTTACTGCAACATACTAATCAGTTCTGATGCCATTTTTTGATGTTAGATCTATGTCTTTAGCTATTTTTAGCTACAAGAGTTTTGAGGCTTAAATCTTGGAATGCTGATATGACTGAAGTCTAGATTGCTATCTCTTTCTTTCCAAGGTAATAAGAGACCTAAGGGTAAATATAAAGCTTCTAAATCGTTTTCGTTCTTTTTGTCAAATAAGGAACAAAAACCTAATCCTTCCCTATAAATTTGTTTGCAATTGGAAACCTTCATTAATTGGAATAAATCCAACCCATTTAAGAAACCAAAAGTCAGCCCCTAAGTCCGCATGAAGGTGTGACTCTCATTCCAGCTCAGCTGGTAGGGGGCAGATTAAGTTTTTTTTCAAGAATGTTTTGGATAAATTTGGTCCAAAATCAATGGTTTCAGAGTATTGTCTCTCAGGGGTTTTCGAATAGGATTCTGAGTAAATCCTCCTGTGAGAAGATTTTTTTTCTCTCACGCATCCCAGCAAATCCAGTTGATGTTCAGGCTTTCCTGAAGTGTGTTTCAGACCTGGAGTTTCAGGGGTAGTCATGCCAGTTCCTTTTCAGGGACAAGGTCTGGGTTTTTATTCAAATCTATTCATTGTCCCAAAGAAGGGAATTTCATTCAGACCAATTCTGGATCTAAAATTTTTTAATCGTTATGTAAGAGTACCAATTTTCAAATGGTGACTTTAAGGACTGTTCTGCCTTTTATTCAGCAAGGACATTTTAGGTCCACAATGGATTGCAGGATATATACCTTCATATTCCGATTAATTCAGATCATTATCAGTTCCTGAGATTCTCTTTTCTAGACAGGCGTGCCCTGCTTTATGGAAACCAGAGACCAGGGTATTGCGGTGTTTCCTTATTTGGATGATTTCTTGGTACTAGCTCAGTCTTTCCGTTCTGCAGAATCTCACACTAATCCACTAGTGTTGTTTCTTCGGGAACATGGTTGGAGGATCAATTTTCCAAAAAGTTTCTTGATTCCTCAGACAAGGGTCACCTTTTTAGGTTTCCAGATAGATTTAGTGTCCATGACTCTGTCTCTAACAGACAAGAGACATTTGAAAGTGGTTGCAGACTGTTGGCACCTTCAGTCTCAGTCATTCCCTTCAGTGGTTATGTGCATGGAAACTTTAGGTCTCATGACTGCAGCATTGGACGCGATTCCCTTTGCTCGTTCTCACATGAGACCTCTCCAGCTTTGTTTGCTGAATCCATGGTGCAGGGATTATACAAAGATATCACAATTAACCCCTTAATGACCGCAGCACTTTTCCATTTTCTGTCCGTTTGGGACCAAGGCTATTTTTACATTTTTGTGGTGTTTGTGTTTAGCTGTAATTTTCCTCTTACTCATTTACTGTACCCACACATATTATATACCGTTTTTCTCGCCATTAAATGGACTTTCAAAAGATACCATTATTTTCATCATATCTTATAATTTACTATAAAAAAACATTATAAAATATGAAGGAAAAATGGAAAAAAACACACTTTTTCTAACTTTGGGACACTAATATCTTTCAGGAATCCCTGAATATCTATTGACATGTATATATTTTTTTTTAGAAGACATCCCAAAGTATTGATCTAGGCCCATTTTGGTATATTTCATGCCACTATTTCACCGCCAAATGCGATCAAATAAAAAAAATTGTTCACTTTTTCACAATTTTTTTCACAAACTTTAGGTTTCTCACTGAAATTATTTACAAACAACTTATGCAATTATAGAATAAATGGTTGTAAATGCTTCTCTGGGATCCCCTTTGTTCAGAAATAGCAGACATATATGGCTTTGGCTTTGCTTTTTGGTAATTAGAAGGCTGCTAAATGCCACTGCGCACAATACGTGTATTATGCCCAGCATTGAAGGGGTTAATTAGGGAGCATGTAGGGAGCTTCTAGGGTTAATTTTAGCTTTAGTGTAGTGTAGTAGACAACCCCAAGTATTGATCTAGGCCCATTTTGGTATATTTCATGCCACCATTTCACCGCCAAATGCGATCAAAGTAAAAAAAAAACGTTAATTTTTTCACAATTTTAGGTTTCTCACTGAAATTATTTACAAACAGCTTGTGCAATTATGGCACAAATGGTTGTAAATGCTTCTCTGGGATTCCCTTTGTTCAGAAATAGCAGACATATATGACTTTGGCGTTGCTTTATGGCAATTAGAAAGTCGCTAAATGCTGCTGCGCATCACACGTGTATTATGGCTAGCAGTGAAGGGGTTAATTAGGTAGTTTGTAGGGAGCTTGCAGGGTTAATTTTAGCTTTAGTGTAGAGATCAGCCTCCCACCTGACACATCCCACCCCCTGATCCCTCCCAAACAGCTCCCTTCTCTCCCCCACCCCACAATTGTCCCCGCCATCTTAAGTACTGGCAGAAAGTCTGCCAGTACTAAAATAATTTTTTTTTTTTTTTAATAAAAAAAAAAAAAAAAAAAAGCATATTTACATATGCTGTGTTTAGGATCCCCCCCTTAACCCCCAACCTCCCTGATCCCCCCCAAAACAGCTCTCTAAGCCTCCCTCTCAGCCTTATTGGGGGCCATCTTGGGTACTGGCAGCTGTCTGCAAGTACCCATTTTGAACAATCAAATGTTTATTTTTGTTTAAAAATGTTTTCTGTAGTGTAGCTCAATCACCCCCCCCCCCCCACCTACATCACACCTAAGGGCTTTTTTATTTATTTAAATTTTGTCCCACTTTTGACACATTTTTTCCGTAGTGTAGCGGTTCCCACCCGCTCCCTCCCCGTGCACGCGCCCGCCCCCGCCCCCTCATGCACGTGCGCGCGCCCCCGGGCTTACCCGCCCACGATCCCGCCCCCTCCACATGACCAGGGCCATCGATGGCCGCCACCCACCTCCCACACCGGCTCCCACCCACCAACGATACCGGCCATCGATGTCCGGTGCAGAGAGGGCCACAGAGTGGCTCTCTCTGCATCGGATGGCTGTGAAAGGTTATTGCAGGATGCCTCCATATCGAGGCATCACTGCAATAACCAGAAAGCAGCTGGAAGCGAGCAGGATCGCTTCCAGCTGCTTTCCACACCGAGGACGTGCAGGGTACGTCCTCAGGCGTTAACTGCCTTTTTTCTGAGGACGTACCCTGCACGTCCTCGGTCGTTAAGGGGTTAATATCCTTAAATCCCAATGTCTGACACTCTCTGACGTGGTGGTAAATCACCAGCGTTTAGTTCAAGGGGCTTCTTTGTTCGGCTAACCTGGACTATGATCTCTACAGATGCATGTCTTTCAGGTTGGGGAGCTGTTTGGGGATCTCTGATAGCACAAGGGGTTTGGAAATCTCAAGAGGCGAGATTACCAATCAATATTTTAGAACTCCGTGCAATTCTCAGAGCTCTTCAGTTTTGGCCTCTGTTAAAGAGAGAACTGTTCATTTATTTTCATACAGACAGAATCACATACAGTGGCATTTGTCAATCAGCAGGGTGGGACTCACAGTCCACAAGCTATGAAAAAAGTATCTTGGATACTTGCTTGGGCGGAATCCAGCTCCTGTCTAATTTCTGCGGTGCATATCCCAGGTATAGACATTGGGATGCAGATTATCTCAGCCATCAGACTTTACATCCTGGGGAGTTTTCTCAGATTGTTCAGATATGGGGTATTCTACAGATAGATCTGATGGCCTCTCATCTAAACAAGAGACTTCCCAGATGCCTGTCCAGGTTCAGGGATTTTCAGGCGGAAGCAGTGGGTGCTCTGACACTTCCTTGGTGTTATCAACCTGCTTATATTTTCCCGCCTCTAGTTCTTCTTCCAAGAGTGATCTCCAGAATCATCATGGAACAATCGTTTGTGTTGCTGGTGGCTCCAGCATGGCCTCACAGGTTTTGGTATGCGGGTCTTGTTCGGATGTCCAGCTGCCAACCTTGGCCACTTCGGACCTACTGTCTTAAGGTCTGTTTTTCCATCAGATTTTCAAATCATTAAATTTGAAGGTATGGAAATTGATTGCTTAGTGCTAAGTCACAGAGGTTTCTCTGACTTAGTGATTAATACTATGTTACAAGCTCATAAATCTGTCTCTTGAAAGATTTATTATCGAGTTTGGAAGACTTTCATTTCATGGTGTTCTTCTCATAAATTCTCTTGGCATTCTTTTAGAGTTGCAAGAATTTTACAGTTTCTTCAGGATGGTTTGGATAAGGTTTTGTCTGCAAGTTCCTTGAAGGGACAAATCTCTGCTCTTTCTGTTTTATTCACAGAAAGATTGCTAAACTTCCTGATATTCACTGTTTTGTACAGGCTTTAGTTCGTATTTAAGCCTGTCATTAAATCAATCTCTCCTACTTGGAGTCTTAATTTGGTTTGGAGGACTTTACAGGCTCCTCCATATTGAGCCTATGCATTCTTTGGACATTTAACTACTTTCTTGGAAAGTATTGTTCCCTTTGGCCATCTCTTCTACTAAAAGAGTTTCTGAGCTATCTGCTCTTTCTTGTGAATCTCCTTTCCTGATTTTTCATCAGGATAAGGCGGTTTTGCGGACTTCATTTAAATTTTTTCCTAAGGTTGTGAATTCTAACAACATTAGTAGAGAAATTGTTGTCTCTTCCTTGTGTCCTAATCCTAAGAATTATTTGGAAAGATCCTTACATTCTTTGGATGTGATGAGAGCTTTGAAATATTATATTGAAGCTACTAAAGATTTCAGGAAGACTTCTAGTCTATTTGTTATATTTTCTGGTCCTAGGAAAGGTCAGAAAGCTTCTGCTATTTCCTTGGTTTCTTGGTTATAGCTTTTGATTTTTCAAGCTTATTGGAGTCGGGTCAGGCCCCACCTCAGAGAATTACAGCTCATTCTACTAGATCAGTCTCCACTTCGTGGGCTTTTAAGAATGAAGCTTCAGTTGATCAAATTTGCAAAGCGGCAACTTGGTCTTCTTTACATACATTTACTAAATTCTACCATTTTGATGTATTTGCTTCTTCAGAAGCAGTTTTTGGTAGAAAAGTTCTTCAGGCAGCTGTTTCAGTTTGATTCTTCTGCTGATGTTTTAAGTTTTTCTTGTCATTTAAAGAATAAACTTATATTTTGTGTTGTGGATTATTTTTTCAGCGGCAAATGGCTGTCCACATCTTGGGTATTGATATCCCATACGTCACTAGCTCATGGACTCTTGCCAATTACATGAAAGAAAACCTAATTTATGTAAGAATTTACAAGATAAATTAATTTCTTTCATATTAGCAAGAGTCCATGAGGCCCACCCTTTTTTATGGTGGTTATGATTTTTTTGTATAAAGCACAATTATTTCCAAATTCCTTTGTTGATGCTTTTTATTCCTTTCTTTATCACCCCACTACTTGGCTATTCGTTAAACTGAATTGTGGGTGTGGTGAGGGGTGTATTTATAGGCATTTTAGGTTTGGGAAACTTTGCCCCTCCTTGTAGGATTGTATATCCCATGCGTCACTAACTCATGAACTCTTGCCAATATGAAAGAAATTAATTTATCTTGTAAATTCTTACATAAATTATGCTTTTATTAGGTTGTGGCTTCAAAACACAAAATCAGAGCTTTAATATACACAAATAAACTTTAAAAAGCTAATTTTCATACATTTTATACTCTGCAGTTGGTAAAAAAAAGCAATTGTAAACACATTAAGGGAAAACAATTTCTCTAACATAGGTGTGTCCGGTCCACGGCGTCATCCTTACTTGTGGGATATTCTCTTCCCCAACAGGAAATGGCAAAGAGCCCAGCAAAGCTGGTCACATGATCCCTCCTAGGCTCCGCCTACCCCAGTCATTCTCTTTGCCGTTGCACAGGCAACATCTCCACGGAGATGGCTAAGAGTTTTTTGGTGTTTAAATGTAGTTTTTATTCTTCAATCAAGTGTTTGTTATTTTAAAATAGTGCTGGTATGTACTATTTACTCTGAAACAGAAAAGAGAAGAAGATTTCTGTTTGTAAGAGGAAGATGATTTTAGCAAACGTTACTAAAATCGATTGCTGTTTCCACACAGGACTGTTGAGATGAAGTAACTTCAGTTGGGGGAAGCAGTTGGCAGACTTTTCTGCCTGAGGTATGACTGGCCACATTTCTAACAAGACTTTGTAATGCTGGAAGGCTGTCATTTTCCCTATGGGGACCGGTAAGCCATTTTCTTACATTAAGTAAAAGAATAAAGGGCTTTATAAGGGCTTAAAAAACTGGTAGACATTTTTCTGGGCTAAAACGATTACTTTGCTAAGCATATTTGGCAGATTATAACTCTTTATAGTTATTATAATCTTGGGGATTGTTGGTAAAAAACGGCAGGCACTGTATGGACACCTTTTTCAGATGGGGGCCTTCTCTAGTCATAGGCAGAGCCTCATTTTCGCGCCACTAATGCGCAGTTGTTTTTGGAAAGCAAGGCATGCAGATGCATGTGTGAGGAGCTAAGAACCACTGAAAAAGCTTATAGAAGGCGTCATTTGGTATCGTATTCCCCTCTGGGCTTGGTTGGGTCTCAGCAAAGCAGATACCTGGGACTGTTTAGGGGTTAAATGTAAAAACGGCTCCAGTTCCGTTATTTTAAGGGTTAAAGCTTTCAAATTTGGTGTGCAATACTTTTAAGGCTTTAAGACACTGTGGTGAAATTTGGGTGAATTTTGAACAATTGCTTCATGCTTTTTCGCATATTCAGTAATAAAGTGTGTTCTGTTTAAAATTTAAAGTGACAGTAACGGTTTTATTTTAAAACGTTTTTTGTGCTTTGTTGACAAGTTTAAGCCTGTTTAACATGTCTGAACCATCAGATAAGCGATGTTCTATATGTATGAAAGCCAATGTGTCTCCCCATTTAAATATATGTGATAATTGTGACATAGTGTCCAAACAAAGTAGGGACAATGATGCCACAGATAATAATAGTGCCCAAGATGATTCTTCAGATGAGGGGAGTAAGCATGGTACTGCATCACCCCCTTCTGTGTCTACACCAGTTTTGCCCACACAAGAGGCCCCTAGTACATCTAGTGCGCCAATACTTATTACCATGCAACAATTAACGGCTGTTATGGATAATTCTATTGCAAATATTTTATCTAAAATGCCTACTTATCAGAGAAAGCGCGATTGCTCTGTTTTAAACACTGAAGAGCAAGAGGACGCTGATGATAACGTTTCTGACATACCCTCACACCAATCTGAAGGGGCCAGGAGGGAGGTTTTGTCTGAGGGAGAAATTTCAGATTCAGGAAAAATTTCTCAACAAGCTGAACCTGATGTTGTAACATTTAAATTTAAATTAGAACATCTCCGCGCACTGCTTAAGGAGGTATTATCTACTCTGGATGATTGTGACAATTTGGTCATTCCAGAGAAATTATGTAAGATGGACAAGTTCCTAGAGGTTCCGGTGCCCCCCGATGCTTTTCCTATACCCAAGCGGGTGGCGGACATAGTAAATAAGGAATGGGAAAGGCCCGGCATACCTTTTGTTCCTCCCCCTATATTTAAGAAATTATTTCCTATAGTCGACCCCAGAAAGGACTTATGGCAGACAGTCCCTAAGGTCGAGGGGGCGGTCTCTACTCTAAACAAACGCACTACTATTCCCATAGAAGATAGTTGTGCTTTCAAAGATCCTATGGATAAAAAATTAGAGGGTTTGCTTAAAAAGATGTTTGTTCAGCAAGGTTACCTTCTACAACCAATTTCATGCATTGTTCCTGTCACTACGGCAGCGTGTTTCTGGTTCGAAGAACTAGAAAAGTCGCTCAATAAAGAATCTTCGTATGAGGAGGTTATGGACAGAGTTCAAGCACTTAAATTGGCTAACTCTTTTATTCTAGATGCCGCTTTGCAATTAGCTAGATTAGCGGCGAAAAATTCAGGGTTTGCTATCGTGGCGCGCAGAGCGCTTTGGCTAAAGTCTTGGTCAGCGGATGTGTCTTCCAAGACAAAATTGCTTAACATCCCTTTCAAGGGTAAAACACTGTTTGGTCCTGATTTGAAAGAGATTATTTCAGACATCACCGGGGGAAAGGGCCACGCCCTTCCTCAGGATAGGTCTTTTAAGGCTAGAAATAAGCCTAATTTTCGTCCCTTTCGCAGAAACGGACCAGCCTCTACTTCTACATCCTCTAAGCAAGAGGGTAATACTTCTCAACCCAAACCAGCCTGGAGACCGATGCAAGGCTGGAACAAGGGTAAGCAGGCCAAGAAGCCTGCCACTGCTACCAAAACAGCATGAAGGGATGGCCCCCGATCCGGGACCGGATCTGGTGGGGGGCAGACTTTCTCTCTTTGCTCAGGCCTGGGCAAGAGATGTTCAGGATCCTTGGGCACTAGAAATAGTTTCTCAAGGTTATCTCCTGGAATTCAAGGAACTACCCCCAAGGGGAAGGTTCCACAAGTCTCAATTATCTTCAAACCAAATAAAAAGACAGGCATTCTTACATTGTGTAGAAGACCTGTTAAAGATGGGAGTAATTCATCCAGTTCCAATAGGAGAACAAGGGATGGGGTTTTACTCCAACCTGTTCATAGTTCCCAAAAAAGAGGGAACATTCAGACCAATTTTAGATCTCAAGATCCTAAACAAATTTCTCAGGGTTCCATCGTTCAAAATGGAAACCATTCGAACGATCCTTCCTACCATCCAGGAAGGTCAATTTATGACCACGGTGGATTTAAAGGATGCGTACCTACATATTCCTATCCACAAGGAACATCATCAGTTCCTAAGGTTCGCTTTTCTGGACAAGCATTACCAGTTTGTGGCACTTCCATTCGGATTAGCCACTGCTCCGAGAATTTTCACAAAGGTACTAGGGTCCCTTCTAGCGGATCTAAGACCAAGGGGCATTGCAGTAGTACCGTACTTGGACGACATCCTGATTCAAGTGTCGTCTCTGTCAAAAGCAAAGGCTCATACGGACATCGTCCTAGCCTTTCTCAGATCTCACGGATGGAAAGTGAACATAGAAAAAAGTTCTCTTTCCCCGTCAACAAGAGTTCCCTTCTTGGGAACAATAATAGACTCCTTAGAAATGAGGATTTTTCTGACAGAGGTCAGAAAATCAAAACTTCTAAGCTCTTGTCAAGTACTTCATTCTGTTCTTCGTCCTTCCATAGCGCAGTGCATGGAAGTAATAGGATTGATGGTTGCAGCAATGGACATAGTTCCTTTTGCACGAATTCATCTAAGACCATTACAACTGTGCATGCTCAGACAGTGGAATGGGGATTATACAGACTTGTCTCCGACGATTCAAGTAGATCAAAGGACCAGAGATTCACTCCGTTGGTGGCTGATCCTGGACAACCTGTCACAGGGAATGAGCTTCCGCAGACCAGAGTGGGTCATTGTCACGACCGACGCCAGTCTGGTGGGCTGGGGCGCGGTCTGGGAACCCCTGAAAGCTCAGGGTCTATGGTCTCGGGAAGAATCTCTTCTCCCGATAAACATTCTGGAACTGAGAGCGATATTCAATGCTCTCAAAGCTTGGCCTCATCTAGCAAAGGCCAAATTCATAAGGTTTCAATCAGACAACATGACGACAGTTGCGTATATCAACCATCAGGGGGGAACAAGGAGTTCCCTGGCGATGGAGGAAGTGACCAAGATAATTCAATGGGCGGAGGATCACTCCTGCCACTTGTCTGCAATCCACATCCCAGGAGTGGAAAATTGGGAAGCGGATTTTCTGAGTCGTCAGACATTCCATCCGGGGGAGTGGGAAATCCATCCGGAAATCTTTGCCCAAATAACTCGATTATGGGGCATTCCAGACATGGATCTGATGGCCTCTCGTCAGAACTTCAAGGTTCCTTGTTACGGGTCCAGATCCAGGGATCCCAAGGCGACTCTAGTAGATGCACTAGTAGCACCTTGGACCTTCAACCTAGCTTATGTATTCCCACCGTTTCCTCTCATTCCCAGGCTGGTAGCCAGGATCAATCAGGAGAGGGCTTCGGTGATCTTGATAGCTCCTGCGTGGCCACGCAGGACTTGGTATGCAGACCTGGTGAATATGTCATCGGCTCCACCATGGAAGCTACCTTTGAGACAGGACCTTCTTGTTCAAGGTCCATTCGAACATCCGAATCTGGTTTCCCTCCAACTGACTGCTTGGAGATTGAACGCTTGATTTTATCAAAGCGTGGGTTTTCAGATTCTGTAATAGATACTCTGGTTCAGGCTAGAAAGCCTGTAACTAGAAAAATTTACCATAAGATATGGAAAAAATATATCTGTTGGTGTGAATCTAAAGGATTCCCATGGAACAAGATAAAAATTCCTAAGATTCTATCCTTTCTACAAGAAGGTTTGGAGAAAGGATTATCTGCAAGTTCTCTGAAGGGACAGATCTCTGCGTTATCTGTTTTACTTCACAAAAGGCTGGCAGCTGTGCCAGACGTTCAAGCGTTTGTTCAGGCTCTGGTTAGAATCAAGCCTGTTTACAGACCTTTGACTCCTCCCTGGAGTCTTAATCTAGTTCTTTCAGTTCTTCAAGGGGTTCCGTTTGAACCCTTACATTCCGTAGATATTAAGTTATTATCTTGGAAAGTTTTGTTTTTGGTTGCAATTTCTTCTGCTAGAAGAGTTTCTGAGTTATCTGCTCTGCAGTGTTCTCCGCCCTATCTGGTGTTCCATGCAGATAAGGTGGTTTTGCGTACTAAGCCTGGTTTTCTTCCGAAAGTTGTTTCCAACAAGAATATTAACCAGGAGATAGTTGTACCTTCTTTGTGTCCGAATCCAGTTTCAAAGAAGGAACGTTTGTTACACAATTTGGACGTAGTCCGTGCTCTAAAATTCTATTTAGAGGCCACTAAAGATTTCAGACAAACATCTTCTTTGTTTGTTGTTTATTCTGGTAAAAGGAGAGGTCAAAAGGCAACTTCTACCTCTCTTTCTTTTTGGCTTAAAAGCATTATCCGATTGGCTTATGAGACTGCCGGACGGCAGCCTCCTGAAAGAATCACAGCTCATTCCACTAGGGCTGTGGCTTCCACATGGGCCTTCAAGAACGAGGCTTCTGTTGACCAGATATGTAAGGCAGCGACTTGGTCTTCACTGCACACTTTTGCCAAATTTTACAAATTTGATACTTTTGCTTCTTCAGAGGCTATTTTTGGGAGAAAGGTTTTGCAAGCCGTGGTGCCTTCCATTTAGGTGACCTGATTTGCTCCCTCCCTTCATCCGTGTCCTAAAGCTTTGGTATTGGTTCCCACAAGTAAGGATGACGCCGTGGACCGGACACACCTATGTTGGAGAAAACAGAATTTATGCTTACCTGATAAATTACTTTCTCCAACGGTGTGTCCGGTCCACGGCCCGCCCTGGTTTTTTTAATCAGGTCTGATGAATTATTTTCTCTAACTACAGTCACCACGGTATCATATGGTTTCTCCTATGCATATTTCCTCCTGTACGTCGGTCGAATGACTGGGGTAGGCGGAGCCTAGGAGGGATCATGTGACCAGCTTTGCTGGGCTCTTTGCCATTTCCTGTTGGGGAAGAGAATATCCCACAAGTAAGGATGACGCCGTGGACCGGACACACCGTTGGAGAAAGTAATTTATCAGGTAAGCATAAATTCTGTTTTTTCAGTATACTGTCTCTTTAAATAAACCTAACACTAACCCCCGATGATCCACTTACAGTTATTGAAGTCCTGCTTAAAGGATCCATCCAGCCGGCAAGAAGTCTTCATCCAGACGGCCTCTTCGATCTTCATGCAGCCAGCGAAGTCCTCATCCAGGCGGCAAGAAGTCTTCATCCAGACGGCATCTTCTGGAGCGGGTCCATCCTGAAGACATCCGGCACTGAGCATCCTCTTCATACGGTCGCCACCGTAAACTACAACTTCAATGCAAGTGACGTCATCCAAGATGGCGTCCCTTGCATTCCTATTGGCTGAAAGATTTCAATCAGCCAATAGGATTACAGTTTCTAAAATCCCATTGGCTGATCCAATAAGCAGTGGCTGCAATAAGCTATCTATATAAATAGCTAAGGGCTGAAGTAATGAATCCACCGCCGATACTATCTGCCGGCTAGGTGGTCTTTCCAGATCCTAGTGGATCTTTGCGAGAGTGGAAAAGACGGGGGTCTTAGGGTAATCCATTTTTAAATACATCATTGTTTGTTGGTCTATCCAGTTGTCATCCAGAGCTCCCATCAGATAATCATCTATTTCCTTTTTAAACCTTGTAGTAGGATCTCTAGGGAGTCTAGAGTAGACCTCGGCATCATTCAATTGAGTGAGGATTTCTTCCTTATAGTATGCATAATCTAATATAACTATCTTACCACCTTTATCCGCTCGCCTTAACACTATTGTGTTATCTTCAGCAAGGCTCTTCATTGCTTCCTTTTCCTTTTTGGTCAGGTTAGACCTAACCTGTTCCTGTTGTGTTCTTGTTGAGTTATTGGTAGTCTGCCTCTTATATTTCCCCCTCCTTGGGTGGGGATGTCCCCTCCCACGTTTTTTGATCTGGTTGTCACCTCTCCTCCATAATGTGCACCAATCTGGATGTTTTGTTCGGGTAAAGTGTCCGAGTCCGTACCTGAGCCTGAACTATCTACTGTGGTTAGGTTCCACCGTTTTCTTGCCCTAAAGCGTCTAGGGCGGTACTCTCTTAGTCGTTGTTGCTCTTCAGGCTTCAAAAGCCACTTATACACTTTCTTTTCACGATAGTCCTCATGGACTGCTTCAAACTTTCTGTTTTTTGAATGCCTTTAGTTCTTGCTGGTACTGGTCCAGTTGTGTTTTAACTTAGTTTCCCAGTCTTCCTCTCCTCTTAGGGTTATGGTATCACTATGTTCAGTTGTGTATACCTCTATCTCAGTTCTTACTTGTGAGAGAAGCTTCTTACTTCTTGAACCACCAGTAGCATCAGGTCTTATGCACACTTATTTCAAATTTCCATCTCTCGCAGAAAGTGGGATTATTTCTACCCAAGGTGGGGACATTTTTAACCCTGAAGCCTCTGGTTATGAAAATGTCCCCATCTTGGGTAGAAATAATCCCACTTTTTTTAGCCGGGTGACCACCGCTGATACTTATGCACAAGGTGATTTTGTAGAATAAACTATGCGATGTTAGTTGGATACACTGGATACAACAGCTGAAAGTCAAACTGTAACCGGCGGCTAGTTGCTAGGCAACGTACAGCGCCTATTGATGATGCAAGCAATGCGCCAGGTGACTGCTGCGGGAGCTAACACACAAGGTGATTATCAATAACATTTCACATGGGGTGAGTAGGGTATATAAGTTTGTACACGACTGAATTTTGTTTATATAAGTCTGAAGACGGGGGTAAAATTCCGAAACGTCACAATTTTGGAATAAAGTAATTTGATTATTCAAAATATATATAAATATATATAAGTGCATTGGAACCATTTGCAATTAAGTAGATGAAAACATGTAAAAAAAACATATTTATGCAATATATGCACATAGCAGAATATGTTCTAACTATTTCTAAATAGATATTCATATATATATATATATATATATATATCTGTATATATCTATACCTATATATATAATCGTGTATATATATATATATATATATATATATATATATATATATATATATATATATATATATATATATATGTATAGTTATGTATTGTACCAAAATACCATCAGATAGAAATATGTATTTAAGAATAAATAGAACATATTCTTCTATGTGAAGAACATTAAAATGTGAAATATATTCATATTTTCATGTCGGGTTAGCGTACTTGAGAACATGCGATCGGATTTGCAAGTGAGTTGGGTGCTCCTTAGATTTTTAAAGCGGAATACGCTAACGCACACTATACACCGGTGCTTTCATACTGCATCATAAATTGTTCTTTCGTTTATGCTTCCTCCCTTCTATGAGCACTGACATCTGGAACCCATACTTCACACTTCTTACCTCTCATTCCATTGATGATAGTGGAATATTCAGATATAGCTGCTATTGAAACACATCAGGAGGAACTTTTAAAAGCAAAATAGACATTTGCTACACACACAGCGCAAGTCAAAATACCCATTACCAAAAAAAACATATGTATATATATATATATATATATATATATATATATAACATAATTTATGTAAGAACTTACCTGATAAATTCATTTCTTTCATATTGGCAAGAGTCCATGAGCTAGTGATGTATGGAATATACAATCCTACCAGGAGGGGCAAAGTTTCCCAAACCTCAAAATGCCTATAAATACACCCCTCACCACACCCACAATTCAGTTTAACGTATAGCCAAGTAGAGGGGTGAAAAAGAAAGGAGTAAAAAAGCATCAACAAAGGAATTTGGAAATAATTTTGCTTTATACAAAAAAATCATAACTACCATAAAAAGGGTGGGCCTCATGGACTCTTGCCAATATGAAAGAAATTAATTTATCAGGTAAGTTCTTATATAAATTATGTTTTCTTTCATGTAATTGGCAAAAGTCCATGAGCTAGTGACGTATGGGATAGCAGATACCCAAGATGTGGAACTCCACGCAAGAGTCACTAGAGAGGGAGGGATAAAAATAAAAAACATAATTTATGTAAGAATTTACCTGATAAATTCATTTCTTTCATATTGGCAAAAGTCCATGAGCTAGTGACGTATGGGATATATATATATATATAACATAATTTATGTAAGAACTTACCTGATAAATTCATTTCTTTCATATTGGCAAGAGTCCATGAGCTAGTGACGTATGGGATATACATTCCTACCAGGAGGGGCAAAGTTTCCCAAACCTCAAAATGCCTATAAATACACCCCTCACCACACCCACAATTCAGTTTAACGAATAGCCAAAAAGTGGGATGATAAGACAGGAGCGAAAGCATCAACAAGGAATTGGAATAATTGTGCTTTATACAAAAAAATCATAACCACCATAAAAAGGGTGGGTCTCATGGACGTATGGTATAGCAAATACCCAAGATGTGCCACTCCACGCAAGAGTCACTAGAGAGGGAGGGATAAAAATAAAGACAGCCATTTCCGCTGAAAAATGAATCCACAACCCAAATCAAAAGTTTTAATCTTATAAAGAAAAAAACTGAAATTAAAAGCAGAAGAATCAAACTGAAACAGCTGCCTGAAGTATTTTTCTACCAAAAACTGCTTCTGAAGAAGAGAAAACATCAAAATGGTAGAATTTAGTAAAAATAAGCAAAGAAGACCAAGTTGCTGCTTTGCAAATCTGATCAACAGAAGCTTCATTCTAAAGATTTATCACAGATAATATTAATAATTTCACATAAGTATCTTCAGCTATTAGCGCCCTTACAAGACCTCCCCTTTCCTTCATTCTAAAGAACCCAGGAAGTGGAAACTGACCTAGTAGAATGAGCCGTAAACCTCTGAGGCGGGGATTTACCCAACTCTAAATAAGCATGATGAATCAAAAGCTTTAACCAAGACGCCAAAGAAATGGCAGAAGCCTTCTGACCTTTCCTAGAACCAGAAAAGATAATAAATAGACTAGAAGTCTTTCTGAAATCTTTAGTAGCTTCAACATAATATTTCGAAGCTCTTGCCACATCCAAAGAATGTAAGGATCTATCCAGAAAATTCTTAGGATTAGGGCATAAAGAAGGGACAACAATTTCTCTACTAATGTTGTTGGAGTTCACAACTTTAGGTAAAAATTTAAACAAAGTCCGAAAAAACGCCTTATCCTGATGAAAAATCAGAAAAGGAGACTCACAAGAAAGAGCAGATAAATCAGAAACTCTTCTAGCAGAAGAGATGACCAAAAGGAACAACACTTTCCAAGAAAGTAATTTAATCTCCAGAGAATGCATAGGCTCAAACGGAGGAGCCTGTAAAGCCTTCAAAACAAAAATAAGACTCCAAGGAGGAGAAATTGATTAATGACAGGCTTGATACGAACCAAAGCCTGTACAAAACAATGAATATTAGGAAGTTTAGCATTTTTTCTGTAGAACAGAACAGAAAGAGCAGAGATTTGACCTTTCAAAGAACTTGCAGACAAACCCTTATCTAAACCATCCTGAAGAAACTGTAAAATTCTAGGAATTCTAAAAGAATGCCAAGAGAATTAATGAGAAGAGCACCATGAAATTTAAGACTTCCAAACTCGATAAAAAATTTTTTTAGATACAGATTTACGAGCCTGCAACATAGTAATATTCACTGAGTCAGAGAAACCTCTATGACTAAGCGTTCAATTTCCATACCATCAAATTTAATAATTTGAGATCCTGACGGAAAAACGAACCTTGAGATATAAGGTCTGACCTTAATGGAAGTGGCCAAGGTTGGCAAGTGGACATCCGAACAAGATCCACATACCAAAACCTGAGCGGCCATGCTGGAGCCACCAGCAGCACAAACGATTGCTCCATGATGATTTTGAAAATCACTCTTAAAAGAAGAACTAGAGGCGGAAAAGTATAGGCAGGTTGATAACTCCAAGGAAGTGTCAATGCATACACTGCTTCCGCCTGAGGATCCCTGGACCTGGATAGGTACCTTGGAAGTTTTTTGTTTAGATGAGATGCCATCAGATCTATTTCTGGAAGCCCCCACATCTGAACAATTTGAAAAAACACATCTGGGTGAAGAGACCATTCTCCCGGATGTAAAGCTTGATGACAGAGATAATCCGCTTCCCATTTGTCTATACCTGGGATATGGACCGCAGAAATTAGACAGGAGCTGGATTTTGCCCAAGGAAGTATCCGAGATACTTCTTCCACAGCCTGAGGACTGAGCGTCCCACCCTGATGATTGACATACGCCAAAGTTGTGACATTGTCTGTCTGAAAACCAATAAACGTCTCTCTCTTCAAAAAGAAGCCAAAACTGAAGAACTCTGAGAATCGCACGGAGTTCCAAAATATTGAATGGTAATCTCGCCTCTTGAGATTTCCAAACCCCTTGTGCTGTCAGAGATCCCCAGACAGCTTCCCAACCTAAAAGACTCACATCTGTTGTGATCATGGTCCAGGTTGGATGAACCGAAGAGACCCGTAGAACTATACGATGGTGATATAACCACCAAGTCAGAGATAGTTGAATATTGGGATTCAAGGATATGAAATGTGATATCCTAGAATAATCCCTGCACCATTAATTCAGCATTAAAAACTGGAAAGGTTTCATATGAAAATGAGCAAAGGGAATCGAATCCAATGCTGCAGACATGAGACCTAAAACTTCCATGCATATAGCTACTTAAGGAAATAATAGAGACTTAAGGTTCCGACAAGCTGAACCCAATATAATTGTCTCTTGTCTGTTAGAGACAAAGACATTGACACAATCTATCTAGAAACCTAAAAAAGGTGACCCTTGTCTGAGGAATCAAGGAGCTTTTGATAAAAAGATCCTCCAACCATGTCATTGAAGAAACAACAGAAGTTGAATCGTATGAGATTCTGCAGAACGAAAAAGACTGAGCAAGAACCACGAGATCGTCCAAATAAGGAAACACTGAGAACCTTGAAAAGATTCTTAGAGCTGTCGCTAGGCCAGAAGGAAAAGCAACAAATTGGTAATGCTTGTCTAAAAAAGAGAATCTTAGAAAATGAAAATAATCTGAATGAAAACAGAATATGAAGATATGAATCCTGTAAGTCTATTGTAGGCAAATAATGCCCTTGCTGAACAAAAGGCAGAATAGACCTTATAATCACCATTCTGAAAGATGGTACTCTAACATGACAATTCAAAAGTTTTTCTTTCTTTGGGACAATGAATAGTTCTGAATAAAACCCCAGACCCCGTTCCTGAAACGGAACTGGTATGAATACCCCAGATAACTCCAGGTCTGAAACACACTTCAGGAAAGTCTGAGCCTTTACTGGAATAGCTACAATATGTGAGAAAGAAAAAGACTTCTCACAGGCGGTCTTACTCTGAATCCTATTCTGTACCCCAATCTAAGAAGTTTGGACCGAATTGAATGAAACAACTTTAGAAAAATCTTAACCTGCCCCCTACCAGCTAAGCTGGAATAAGGACCGCACCTTCATGCGAATTTGGGGGCTGACTTTGATCTTTTAAATGGTTTGAATTCATTCCATTTTGAAGAAAGCTTCCAATTAAAATCATGTTACTTGGGGAAGAATAAGGATATCGTTCCTTATTAAGAACAAAATCTAATATAAGCTTAAGATTTACTCTTAGAACTTAATCTTGAAGCAAAAAAACTCCCTTCCCAAGAGTAACAGTTGAAAGTATTGAATCCAATAGTGAACAAAATAATTTATTACCTTGGAAAAATAAAAAATCTGGATTTTAGAAATCAAATTAGCATTCCAAGATTTAAGTCACAAAGTTCTTGTAGCTAAAATAGCTAAAGACATAGATTTAACCTCAATTGTGAAAATATAAAAAAATTACATCACAAATGAAATTATTAGCATGTTGAAACAACTTAACAACGCTAAACAAATCATAATCCAATACTTGTTGCGCTAAAGTATCCAACCAAAAAGTTGAAGCAGTTGCAACATCAGCCAAATAAATTGCAGGCCTAAGAAAAGGACCTGAAAATAAAATAATTTTCCTTAGATAAGATACAAGTTTCCCATCTGAAGGAACTTAAAAATAAATACTATTTTCCATAGGAATAGTAGTATGTTTAGCAAGAGTAGAGATAGCCCCATTAACTTTGGGGATCTTTCCCCAAAACTCCAAACTAACTGCTGGCAAAGGATACAATTTAAAAACCTTAAAGAAGGAATAAAAGAAGTACCAGGCCTATTTCCTTCCCTAGTATCAGGAACTGGAAAAAAACCTCTGAAGAAACCACAGGAGGTTAATAAGCAGAATTTAAATGTTAGCTAGTCTTAAGATCAAAAGGACTAGTCTCCTCAATATCCAATATAATCAACACCTTTTCAACAAAAAACAAATGTACTCTATTTAAAAGTAAAAAAGTAGATATGTTAGTGTCAATATCTGATGAAGGATATTCTGAATCAGATAAATCCTCATCAGAGAAGGATAATTCAGTATGTTGTCGGTCATTTGAAAATTCATCAACTAAATGAGAAGTTTAAAAAAGACCTTTACATTTTATTAGAAGGCGGGATGGCAGACAAAGCCTTTACAATAGAATCAGAATAATAATCTTATAAATTCCTAGGTATATCTTGTACATTAGATGTTAAAAGAATAGCAATAGATAATGCATTAATACTGATGGACTCTGCATGTAAAAATTTATCATGATAACTTATTACAAACCATAGCTAAAGATAAAAATTCATAACATTAAAATAAATTAACTTAGCTTTGGTAGGACTGATATCAGTCACCAGGAATCCAATAGTGTTTTCTGATACAGGAACAGTTTTTGAGATATCTTGAAAATGTAAGAGAAAAAAAAACATATAAAGCAAAATATCAATTTCCTTAAATGACAGTTTCAGGAATGGGAAAAAAATGCAAACAAAATAAGCCTCTGAAAACCAGAAGCCGAATGAAATAAAGACTTAAATAATGTCAGAAATCTGGCGCCAAGTATGACGCCCATAACTGACAAAATATTTTTTGGCGCCAAGAACGTCTGCAACAAACACGAGCGTCATAGATGACGCAACTATGTGAAAATTCTCAGCCGTAAATGACGAAAATACGTCAACAAACGTAATTCTCGCGCCAAAAAAAGTCTCACGCCAAGAATGACGCAATAATTTATAGCATTTCGCGCACCCGCAAGCCTAACAGCCCGCAATTTAGAAAGAATGTCAATTTGAAAATTCCAGGTAAGAATTTTTTTTTTTTAATATGCATTTCCCAAAATGAAACTGACAGTCTGCAAAAAGGAAATATACTGATAAACCTGAATCATGGCAAATATAAGTACAAACATTATATTTAGAACTTTACAAATAAAGTGCCAAACCATAGCTGAGAGTAACTAAATAAAGGAAAACCTACTTACCAAAAGACACTCATCTACATAAAGTAGATAGCCAAACCAGTACTGAAACGAGAATCAGCAGAGGAAATGGTATATAAGAGTATATCGTCGATCTGAAAAGGGAGGTAGGAGATAAATCTCTACGACCGATAACAGAGAACCTATGAAATAGATCCCCGTTAGGATGACCATTGCATTCAATAGGTAATACTCCCTTCACATCCCTCTGTCATTCACTGCAGTCTGAGAGGAACCGGGCTTCAGCATGCTGAGAAGCGCATATCAACGTAGAAATCTAGCACAAACTTACTTCACCACCTCCATAGGAGGCAAAGTTTGTAAAACTGAATTGTGGGTGTGGTGGTGGGGGGGTGTATTTATAGGCATTTTGAGGTTTGGGAAACTTTGCCCCTCCTGGTAGGAATGTATATCCCATACGTCACTAGCTCATGGACTCTTGCCAATTACATGAAAGAAACAGCCATTTTTCGCTGAAGAAAATTAATCCACAACCCAAAATATAGTTTTATTCTCATAAATGAAAGGTAAAAACTTAAAACATAAGCAGAATAATCAAACTAAAACAGCTGCCTGAAGAACTTTTCTACAAAAAACTGCTTCTGAAGAAGCAAATACATCAAAACGGTAGAATTTAGTAAATGTATGCAAAGAAGACCATGTTGCTGCTTTGCAAATCTGATCAACTCAAGCTTCATTCTTAAAAGCCCATGAAGTGGAGAATGATCTAGTAGAATGAGCTGTAATTCTCTGAGGCGGGGCTTGACCCGACTCCAAATATGCCTGATGAATCAAAAGCTTTAACCAAAATGCCAAGGAAATGGCAGAAGCCTTCTGACCTTTCCTAGAACCAGAAAAGATGACAAATAGACTAGAAGTCTTCCTGAAATCTTTAGTAGCTTCAACATAATATTTCAAAGCTCTTACCACATCTTAGGATTAGGACACAAGGAATGGACAACAATTTCTCTATTAATGTTGTTAGAATTCACAACCTTAGGTAAGAATTTAAATGAAGTCCGCAAAACCACCTTATCCTGATGAAAAATCAGAAAAGGAGATTCACAAGACAGAGCAGATAATTCAGAAACTCTTCTAGCAGAAGAGATGGACAAAAGGAACAACACGATGGCCAAAAGGAACAACACAAGAAAGTAGTTTAATGTCCAAAGAATGCATAGGCTCAAATGGAGGAGCCTGTAAAGCCTTCAAAACCAAATTAAGACTCCAAGGAGGAGAGACTGATTTAATGACAGGCTTGATACGAACCAAATCCTGAACAAAACAGTGGATATCAGGAAGCTTAGCAATCTTTCTGTGAAATAAAACAGAAAGAGCAGAGATTTGTCCCTTTAAGGAACTTGCAGACAAACCCTTATCCAAACCATCCTGAAGAAACTGTAACATTCTAGGAATTCTAAAAGAATGCCAAGAGAATTTATGAGAGGAACAACACCATGTAATCTAAGTCTTCCAAACTCGATAATAAATCTTTCTAGAAACAAATTTACGAGCCTGTAACATAGTATTAATCACTTAGTCAGAGAAACCTCTATGACTAAGCACTAGGTGTTCAATTT
This sequence comes from Bombina bombina, assembly GCF_027579735.1. Lineage (NCBI taxonomy): Eukaryota > Metazoa > Chordata > Amphibia > Anura > Bombinatoridae > Bombina > Bombina bombina. The sequence goes on along the minus strand of NC_069505.1, from coordinate 102,360,041 downwards.
CCATACCATCAAATTTAATGATTTGAGATCCTGATGGAAAAACGGACCTTGAGACAGAAGGTCTGGCCTTAATGGAAGTGGCCAAGGTTGGCAACTGGATAAGATCCGCATACCAAAACCTGTGAGGCCATGCTGGAGCTACCAGCAGCACAAACGATTGCTCCATGATGATTTTGAAAATCACTCTTAAAAGAAGAACTAGAGGCGGAAAAGTATAGGCAGGTTGATAACTCCAAGGAAGTGTCAATGCATACACTGCTTCCGCCTGAGGATCCCTGGACCTGGATAGGTACCTGGGAAGTTTCTTGTTTAGATGAGATGCCATCAGATCTATTTCTGGAAGCCCCCACATCTGAACAATTTGAAAAAACACATCTGGGTGAAGAGACCATTCTCCCGGATGTAAAGCTTGATGACAGAGATAATCCGCTTCCCATTTGTCTATACCTGGGATATGGACCGCAGAAATTAGACAGGAGCTGGATTTTGCCCAAGGAAGTATCCGAGATACTTCTTCCACAGCCTGAGGACTGAGCGTCCCACCCTGATGATTGACATACGCCAAAGTTGTGACATTGTCTGTCTGAAAACCAATAAACGTCTCTCTCTTCAAAAAGAAGCCAAAACTGAAGAACTCTGAGAATCGCACGGAGTTCCAAAATATTGAATGGTAATCTCGCCTCTTGAGATTTCCAAACCCCTTGTGCTGTCAGAGATCCCCAGACAGCTTCCCAACCTAAAAGACTCACATCTGTTGTGATCATGGTCCAGGTTGGATGAACCGAAGAGACCCGTAGAACTATACGATGGTGATATAACCACCAAGTCAGAGATAGTTGAATATTGGGATTCAAGGATATGAAATGTGATATCCTAGAATAATCCCTGCACCATTAATTCAGCATTAAAAACTGGAAAGGTTTCATATGAAAATGAGCAAAGGGAATCGAACCCAATGCTGCAGACATGAGACCTAAAACTTCCATGCATATAGCTACTTAAGGAAATAATATAGACTTAATGTTCCGACAAGCTGAACCCAATATAATTGTCTCTTGTCTGTTAGAGACAAAGACATTGACACAATCTATCTAGAAACCTAAAAAAGGTGACCCTTGTCTGAGGAATCAAGGAGCTTTTGATAAAAAGATCCTCCAACCATGTCATTGAAGAAACAACAGAAGTTGAATCGTATGAGATTCTGCAGAACGAAAAAGACTGAGCAAGTACCACGAGATCGTCCAAATAAGGAAACACTGAGAACCTTGAAAAGATTCTTAGAGCTGTCGCTAGGCCAGAAGGAAAAGCAACAAATTGGTAATGCTTGTCTAAAAAAGAGAATCTTAGAAAATGAAAATAATCTGAATGAAAACAGAATATGAAGATATGAATCCTGTAAGTCTATTGTAGGCAAATAATGCCCTTGCTGAACAAAAGGCAGAATAGACCTTATAATCACCATTCTGAAAGATGGTACTCTAACATGACAATTCAAAAGTTTTTCTTTCTTTGGGACAATGAATAGTTCTGAATAAAACCCCAGACCCCGTTCCTGAAACGGAACTGGTATGAATACCCCAGATAACTCCAGGTCTGAAACACACTTCAGGAAAGTCTGAGCCTTTACTGGAATAGCTACAATATGTGAGAAAGAAAAAGACTTCTCACAGGCGGTCTTACTCTGAATCCTATTCTGTACCCCAATCTAAGAAGTTTGGACCGAATTGAATGAAACAACTTTAGAAAAATCTTAACCTGCCCCCTACCAGCTAAGCTGGAATAAGGACCGCACCTTCATGCGAATTTGGGGGCTGACTTTGATTTTTTAAATGGTTTGAATTCATTCCATTTTGAAGAAAGCTTCCAATTAAAACCATGTTACTTGGGGAAGAATAAGGATATCGTTCCTTATTAAGAACAAAAACTAATATAAGCTTAAGATTTACTCTTAGAACTTAATCTTGAAGCAAAAAAACTCCCTTCCCAAGAGTAACAGTTGAAAGTATTGAATCCAATAGTGAACAAAATAATTTATTACCTTGGAAAAATAAAAAATCTGGATTTTAGAAATCAAATTAGCATTCCAAGATTTAAGTCACAAAGTTCTTGTAGCTAAAATAGCTAAAGACATAGATTTAACCTCAATTGTGAAAATATAAAAAAATTACATCACAAATGAAATTATTAGCATGTTGAAACAACTTAACAATGCTAAACAAATCATAATCCGATACTTGTTGCGCTAAAGTATCCAACCAAAAAGTTGAAGCAGTTGCAACATCAGCCAAATAAATTGCAGGCCTAAGAAAAGGATCTGAAAATAAAATAATTTTCCTTAGATAAGATACAAGTTTCCCATCTGAAGGAACTTAAAAATAAATACTATTTTCCATAGGAATAGTAGTATGTTTAGCAAGAGTAGAGATAGCCCCATTAACTTTGGGGATCTTTCCCCAAAACTCCAAACTAACTGCTGGCAAAGGATACAATTTAAAAACCTTAAAGAAGGAATAAAAGAAGTACCAGGCCTATTTCCTTCCCTAGTATCAGGAACTGGAAAAAAACCTCTGAAGAAACCACAGGAGGTTAATAAGCAGAATTTAAATGTTAGCTAGTCTTAAGATCAAAAGGACTAGTCTCCTCAATATCCAATATAATCAACACCTTTTCAACAAAAAACAAATGTACTCTATTTAAAAGTAAAAAAGTAGATTTGTTAGTGTCAATATCTGATGAAGGATATTCTGAATCAGATAAATCCTCATCAGAGAAGGATAATTCAGTATGTTGTCGGTCATTTGAAAATTCATCAACTAAATGAGAAGTTTAAAAAAGACCTTTACATTTTATTAGAAGGCGGGATGGCAGACAAAGCCTTTACAATAGAATCAGAAAAATAATCCTATAAATTCCTAGGTATATCTTGTACATTAGATGTTAAAAGAATAGCAATAGATAATGCATTAATACTGATGGACTCTGCATGTAAAAATTTATCATGATAACTTATTACAAACCATAGCTAAAGATAAAAATTCATAACATTAAAATAAATTAACTTAGCTTTGGTAGGACTGATATCAGTCACCAGGAATCCAATAGTGTTTTCTGATACAGGAACAGTTTTTGAGATATCTTGAAAATGTAAGAGAAAAAAAAACATATAAAGTAAAATATCAATTTCCTTAAATGACAGTTTCAGGAATGGGAAAAAAATGCAAACAAAATAAGCCTCTGAAAACTAGAAGCCGAATGAAATAAAGACTTAAATAATGTCAGAAATCTGGCGCCAAGTATGACGCCCATAACTGACAAAATATTTTTTGGCGCCAAGAACGTCTGCAACAAACACGAGCGTCATAGATGACGCAACTATGTGAAAATTCTCAGCCGGAAATGACGAAAATACGTCAACAAACGTAATTCTCGCGCCAAAAAAAGTCTCACGCCAAGAATGACGCAATAATTTATAGCATTTCGCGCACCCGCGAGCCTAACAGCCCGCAATTTAGAAAGAATGTCAATTTGAAAATTCCAGGTAAGAATTTTTTTTTTTAATATGCATTTCCCAAAATTAAACTGACAGTCTGCAAAAAGGAAATATACTGATAAACCTGAATCATGGCAAATATAAGTACAAACATTATATTTAGAACTTTACAAATAAAGTGCCAAACCATAGCTGAGAGTGTCTAAATAAAGGAAAACCTACTTACCAAAAGACACTCATCTACATAAAGTAGATAGCCAAACCAGTACTGAAACGAGAATCAGCAGAGGAAATGGTATATAAGAGTATATCGTCGATCTGAAAAGGGAGGTAGGAGATAAATCTCTACGACCGATAACAGAGAACCTATGAAATAGATCCCCGTTAGGATGACCATTGCATTCAATAGGTAATACTCCCTTCACATCCCTCTGTCATTCACTGCACTCTGAGAGGAACCGGGCTTCAGCATGCTGAGAAGCGCATATCAACGTAGAAATCTAGCACAAACTTACTTCACCACCTCCATAGGAGGCAAAGTTTGTAAAACTGAATTGTGGGTGTGGTGGTGGGGGGGTGTATTTATAGGCATTTTGAGGTTTGGGAAACTTTGCCCCTCCTGGTAGGAATGTATATCCCATACGTCACTAGCTCATGGACTCTTGCCAATTACATGAAAGAAACAGCCATTTTTCGCTGAAGAAAATTAATCCACAACCCAAAATATAGTTTTATTCTCATAAATGAAAGGTAAAAACTTAAAACATAAGCAGAATAATCAAACTAAAACAGCTGCCTGAAGAACTTTTCTACAAAAAACTGCTTCTGAAGAAGCAAATACATCAAAACGGTAGAATTTAGTAAATGTATGCAAAGAAGACCATGTTGCTGCTTTGCAAATCTGATCAACTCAAGCTTCATTCTTAAAAGCCCATGAAGTGGAGAATGATCTAGTAGAATGAGCTGTAATTCTCTGAGGTGGGGCTTGACCCGACTCCAAATATGCCTGATGAATCAAAAGCTTTAACCAAAATGCCAAGGAAATGGCAGAAGCCTTCTGACCTTTCCTAGAACCAGAAAAGATGACAAATAGACTAGAAGTCTTCCTGAAATCTTTAGTAGCTTCAACATAATATTTCAAAGCTCTTACCACATCTTAGGATTAGGACACAAGGAATGGACAACAATTTCTCTATTAATGTTGTTAGAATTCACAACCTTAGGTAAGAATTTAAATGAAGTCCGCAAAACCGCCTTATCCTGATGAAAAATCAGAAAAGGAGATTCACAAGACAGAGCAGATAATTCAGAAACTCTTCTAGCAGAAGAGATGGACAAAAGGAACAACACGATGGCCAAAAGGAACAACACAAGAAAGTAGTTTAATGTCCAAAGAATGCATAGGCTCAAATGGAGGAGCCTGTAAAGCCTTCAAAACCAAATTAAGACTCCAAGGAGGAGAGACTGATTTAATGACAGGCTTGATACGAACCAAATCCTGAACAAAACAGTGGATATCAGGAAGCTTAGCAATCTTTCTGTGAAATAAAACAGAAAGAGCAGAGATTTGTCCCTTTAAGGAACTTGCAGACAAACCCTTATCCAAACCATCCTGAAGAAACTGTAACATTCTAGGAATTCTAAAAGAATGCCAAGAGAATTTATGAGAGGAACAACACCATGTAATCTAAGTCTTCCAAACTCGATAATAAATCTTTCTAGAAACAGATTTACGAGCCTGTAACATAGTATTAATCACTTAGTCAGAGAAACCTCTATGACTAAGCACTAGGTGTTCAATTTCCATACCATCAAATTTAATGATTTGAGATCCTGATGGAAAAACGGACCTTGAGACAGAAGGTCTGGCCTTAATGGAAGTGGCCAAGGTTGGCAACTGGATAAGATCCGCATACCAAAACCTGTGAGGCCATGCTGGAGCTACCAGCAACACAAACGATTGTTCCATGATGATTTTGGAGATCATTCTTGGAAGAAGAACCAGAGGTGGGAAGATATAAGCAGGTTGGTAACACCAAGGAACTGCTAACGCATCCACCGCTTCCGCCTGAGGATCCCTGGACCTGGACAGGTACCTGGGTAGTTACTTGTTTAGATGGGAAGCCATCAGATCTATTTCTGGAATACCCCACATCTGAACAATCTGAGAAAACACATCTGGATGAAGAGACCACTTCCCTGGATGTAAAGTCTGACGGCTGAGATAATCCGCTTCCCAATAATCTATACCTGGGATATGTACCACAGAAATCAGACAGGAGCTGGATTCCGCCCAAGCAAGTATTCGACATACTTCTTTCATAGCTTGGGGACTGTGAGTCCCACCCTGATGATTGACATATGCCACAGTTGTGATATTGTCTGTCTGAAAACAAATGAACGGTTCTCTTTTCAACAGAGGCCAAATCTGAAGAGCCCTGAAAATGGCACGGAGTTCCAAAATATTGATTGGTAATCTTGCCTCTTGAGATTTCCAAACTCCTTGTGCTGTCAGAGATCCCCAAACAGCTCCCCAACCTGAAAGACTCGCATCTGTTGTGATCACAGTCCAGGTTGGACGAACAAAAGAGGCCCCTAGAACTATACGATGGTGATCTAACCACCAAGTCAGAGATAGTCGAACATTGGGATTTAAGGATATTAATTGTGATATCCTTGTATAATCCCTGCACCATTGGTTCAGCATACAAAGCTGGAGAGGTCTCATATGAAAATGAGCAAAGGGGATCGCGTCCGATGCTGCAGTCATGAGACCTAAAACTTCCATGTACATAGCTACTGAAGGGAATGACTGAGACTGAAGGTTCCGACAGGCTGCAACCAATTTTAAACGTCTCTTGTCTGTTAGAGACAGAGTCATGGACACTGAATCTATCTGGAAACCTAAAAAGGTGACCCTTGTCTGAGGAATCAGAGAACTTTTTGGTAAATTGATCCTCCAACCATGTTTTCGAAGAAACAACACTAGTTGATTTGTGTGAGATTCTGCAGAACATAAAGACTGAGCTAGTACCAAGATATCATCCAAATATGGAAACACCGCAATACCCTGCTAGCAGGGCACCAAGAACCTTTGAAAAGATTCTTGGAGCTGTCGCGGAAGAGCGACAAATTGGTAATGCTTGTCTAGAAAAGAGAATCTCAGATACTGATAATCATCTGGAAGAATCGGAATATGAAGATATGCATCCTGCAAGTCTATTGTGGACATATAATGCCCTTGCTGAACAAAAGGCAGAATAGTCCTTATAGTTACCATTTTGAAAGTTGGTACTCTTACATAGCTATTCAAAATTTTTAGATCCAGAACTAGTCTGAATGAATTTTCATTCTTTGGGACAATGAATAGATTTGAATAAAACCCCAGACCCTGTTCCTGAAACGGAACTGGCAAGATTACCCCTGACAACTCCAGGTCTGAAACACACTTCAGGAAAGCCTGAGCTTTTACTGGGTTTGCTGGAATGCGTGAGAGAAAAAATCTTCTCACAGGCGGTCTTACTCTGAATCCTATTCTGTACCCCTGAGAGACAATACTCTGAATTGATCCAAACATCCTTGAAAAATTTTAATCTACCCCCTACCAGCTGAACTGGAATGAGGGCTGCACCTCCATGCGGACTTGGGGGCAGGCTTTGATCTCTTAAATGGCTTGGACTTATTCCAATTTGAGGAAGGCTTCCAATTGGAAACAGATTCCTTGGGGGAAGGATTAAGTTTCTGTTCCTTATTTTGTCGAAAGGAACGAAAACTGTTAGAAGCTTTAGATTTAACCTTAGGTGTTTTATCCTGAGGCAAAAAACTCCCTTCCCCCTAGTGACAGTTGAAATTATTGAATCCAACTGAGAACCAAATAACTTATTACCTTGGAAAGAAAGAGAAAGCAATCTAGACTTTGAAGTCATGTCAGCATTCCAAGATGTAAGCCACAAAGCTCTTCTAGCTAAAATAGCTAAAGACATAGATCTAACATCAGTTTTGATTATATAAAAAATGGCATCACAAATATAATTATTAGCATGTTGAATCAAATTAACAATGCTAGACAAATTAGGATCCAATACTTGTTGCGCTAAAGTTTCCAAACAAAAGGTTGAAGCAACTGCAACATCAGCCAAAGAAATTGCAGGTCTGAGAAGATGACCTGAATATAAATAAGCTTTCCTTAGATAAGATTCAAGTTTCCTATCTAAAGGATCTTTAAAAGAAGTACTATCTTCCATAGGAATAGTAGTACGTTTAGCAAGAGTAGAGATAGCCCTATCAACTATGGGGATCTTTTCCCAAAACTCTAGAGAAACTGCTGGCAAAGGATACAATTTTTTAAACCTTGAAGAAGGAATAAAGGAAGTTCCAGGCCTATTCCATTCCTTAGAAATCATATCAGAAATAGCATCAGGAACTGGAAAAACCTCTGGAATAACTACAGGAGGTTTATAAACAGAATTTAAACGTTTACTAGTTTTAATATCAAGAGGACTAGTTTCCTCCATATCCAATGTAATCCACACTTCTTTTAACAAAGAACGAATATACTCCATTTGAAACAAATAAGAAGATTTGTCAGTGTCAATATCTGAGGCAGGATCTTCTAAACCAGATAGATCCTTAACAGAGAATGATAATTCAGTATATTGTCGGTCATTTGAAATTTCATCAACTTTATGAGAAGTTTTAAAAGACCTTTTACGTTTATTAGAAGGTGGAACGGCAGACAAAGCCTTCTGAATAGAATCAGAAATAAATTATTTTAAATTTACAGGTATATCTTGTGCATTAGATGTTGAGGGAACAGTAACAGGTAATGAACTACTACTGATGGATACATTTTCTGCATGTAAAAGTTTATCATGACAAGTATTACAAACCACAGCTGGAGATATAACCTCCACAAGTTTACAACAAATGCACTTAGCTTTGGTAGAACTGTTATCAGGTAGCAGGATTCCAACAGTGATTTCTGAGACAGGATCGATCAGATTGAGGCATCTTGCAAATGTAAGAGAAAAAAACAACATATAAAGCAAAATTATCAATTTCCTTATAAGGCAGTTTCAGGAATGGGGAAAAAATGCAAACAGCATAGCCCTCTGACAGAAAAAAGGCAAGAGGCACATAGGAAAGGGGTCTTAAATAATGAAAAAATTTGGCACCTAGTATGATGCACGATACAAAGAAAAATATTTTTTGGCGACAAAAACATCCGGAAATGACACACTCGCGTCACAGATGACGCAACCTTGAGAAGGAATCTGTGTCAACTAAGATCCCGGAAATGACGAAATTGCCTCAATGAACGTAATTTTGTGCCAAAAAAATCTTGCGCCAAGAATGGCGCAATAAACTTTGGCATTTTTGCACCCTCGCGAGCCTAATTCTGCCGGCGAATTTAAAAGACAGCCAATTTGAAAAAGACTATACCCCAGGTAAGAAATATATTTTCCTAAAAAAAATGCATTTCCCAAATATGAAACTGACAGTCTGCAAAAGGAAATATGCTGAAACCTGAATCATGGCAAACATAAGTACAATACATATATTTAAAACTTTATATAAATACATAAAGTGCCAAACCATAGCTGAGAGTGTCTTAAGTAATTAAAACATACTTACCTGAAGACACCCATCCACATATAGCAGATAGCCAAACCAGTACTGAAACGGTTATCAGTAGAAGTAATGGAATATGAGAGTATATCGTCAATCTGAAAAGGGAGGTAGGAAATGAATCTCTACGACCGATAACAGAGAACCTATGAAATAGATCTCCGTGAGGAAAACCATTGTATTCAATAGGTGATACTCCCTTCACATCCCTCTGACATTCACTGTACTCTGAGAGGAACCGGGCTTCAAAATGCTGAGAAGCGCATATCAACGTAGAAATCTTAGCACAAACTTACTTCACCACCTCCATAGGAGGCAAAGTTTGTAAAACTGAATTGTGGGTGTGGTGAGGGGTGTATTTATAGGCATTTTGAGGTTTGGGAAACTTTGCCCCTCCTGGTAGGATTGTATATCCCATACGTCACTAGCTCATGGCCAATTACATGAAAGAAATATATAAATACTGTACATACATATACATCTTTAGACATGTATATGTATGTATCTCTATGTTAAAGCCCTTTGACTGCCTTTTTTTTTCTAACACCTGAGACCTCATATCTTTGAGTCCTTATAACTTTTTTGTGCAATATTGTTTTTTTAATAATTTTATTAGACAGATCGCTTGGTTTTGCGAAAGAGCTAACCAGAGCTCTGACGACACGCTATTCCGATGAGAGTTAACTTCAATTGCACTCAAGCAATCATATTTACTTTCAACTTGTAATACGAGCACCACACCTGACGCATGCAAAACACCAGCAATAAATCCCTTTTTGCTTGCGCGTAACTGTAACGAGCACGCCACTCGTAATCTGGCCCTTTAAGATTTTACTTTTAATGCCCCTTTAAACCAGGTAAAACAATAAAGTCCAGGACTCCTTGTATAATGCTCCCCACCCTGAGTCACTGCATCAGACCCAGAAAAATCTTCAAAGTCCATAAAGTGGCAGCATATAACAAACTTGTATTTACAAGAACACAGAAAAAGTTGCAACTTTTTCTAATATGCCCTTATAAATAAAAGTTTGTTAAATGCGGCCACTTTATGCCCCTTCAAACAACAGCAACATGCAAAACAAAAAACAATTTGTTAAACATTAATATTTTATAAATAATAATGAAAACCACATACAGCAATAGAGCACCTCATGTCATATACAGAAAATATTTTCAACACAGATTACGTCTTCATTCTCTTGCTATCTGTATTTGAAAAAGCTGAAATGTAAGGTTAGGAGCCGGCCCATTTTTGGTTCAGCACCTGGATAGCGATTTCTGATTGATGGTTACTTTTAGCCACCAATCAGCAAGCGCTACCTAGGTGCTGAACCAAAAATGGTCCAGCTCTTGAGCTTACATTCCTGCTTTTTCAAATAAAGATAGCAAGATAACGAAAAAAAATGATAATAGGAGTAAATTAGAAAGTTGCTTAAAATTGCTGCTCTATATGAATCATGAAAGAATTTTTTTTGGGTTTAGTATCCCTTTAAGTATAACATCAGTTTCTCTTTCCCTTGTGCCCTCGTCTCCAGACATCCAATTTTGTGTGGACACGTTCCCTAAAGGACAAGCAATTTGGTATCTTCAGGTTCGGCATTGGCATCAGCGGTGTCTCCTATGGCAGCAAGATAGTAAGAGACAAAATGGCACCTCTTGTCCACGTTGGCGTTAATGAGCAACTGCTGGTGACTGTGATGGCAGAGACCAACCAAAGTAATACAATACTGATTGTGACCTTATGTGAGCTGGTGAGCGAACACCACTTAACAAGGACTTTATTTATACAAGAAGGGTAAGAAGCTAAATGGGAAGAGTCTAAAAACATGAGTTTGTAGTATGTTTGTCTTTTTTTAAATTCCAGATTGTACCCAAATCTGTATCCAGCAAAGATTTTGGATATCAAACAAAAAAACTTATGTAACAATGAAAGCTTCCAGCAGAGGCGTAACTAGAATCTAAGAAGCCCCCCCACCCCCCCAAAAAAGGTGAATTTGATACATATTTTTTTTTTCACATTTAACACAGAAAAAAAATGTGAATCAGATTACATGTCTGCAAAAGGAGGTACCCTGGATGGTCTGACCCCCTATAACTGTATATAGTGACATTGTTTAACCCACCAGTACTGTATATAGTGAGTCAGTGACACAGTCTGTAATCTGCCGGTGAGATGGCTGGCCTGACCCTACCCGCCCCAATACTTTATAAAGTGACCACAGTAGTCTGTGACATGGTCCAGCCCCCCGTACTGTATATAGTGGTACTTTATAATGACACTGTTTACCTCCGCCCCCCCATGCTGTAGTAACAAGGTCTGTAATTTGCTGGTTCCAAAAACATAAACACACACATACACACATATATGCATAAATACACACACAGTCACATACACACACATACATTCATACATACATGCATAAATACACACACAGTCACATACACACACATACATTCATACATACATGCATAAATACACACACAGTCAGATACATAAATATACACACACACACATAAACACCAATGGGTAAAACAGAAACACTAACCCCTGTAGTCAGATAAACTAGTGAGGCATCATGTCACACTCACATGATATCAGTGCAGGCAGTGGCAGGTCAAATTTTTTTTTTGAAGCTGGGCCCCCATCCTTTTGAGAAGCCAATCTAAACTTGTTACTGGAGCAGACAAGGCTTATCACTGTCATTTTGTTAGCAAAACTTGTATTTTTTTTAAGGATCTGATCTTTTACCATCTGCTGAGACAAGTTAGGGACAAACATGTAGCAGGTTACAAAACCTCACAATTTTTTACAGTTTAATTACAGGAAAAGAGGAAAATAAGTTCAAAAGAAAAATGCAAAGCTCCATCTTATGTCACTCTAGAAGATTTGCTTTTGATACCAGTTTATAGACGCCCTTTATTTGTCCTAGCTAATGAAATGGTTAAAACGACCTTTATTAATGACATGGGTTGAGAGATTGGCTAACAGTTTCTCCTTATCTGTCACCTATACATAGCATGAGAGAACTATTTGCTCAATAGATCTATTAACAGTCAGTGACATCTACCCCAAACCTTATGTCTCTGCACCTTAAACCTGTAGACTGTAAGCTCTTCTGACCAGGGCCCTCTTTCTTCTATACTAGTTCTGCTTAGTCAGTTATGTTTTTTTATTTTTATTTTACACTTGATTTGTGGTATATATATATTTTTATAATAATTTTTATTGAGGAAGTCACAAAGTACAACATGAGTCGTAAGGTAAACATGAGAAAGGGTGGGGAGGCGCAGGTCCCAAATTGAAAGTCACATAAAGATAAGATTGGGACACGCAGGACCCTTCTATGAATTGTTGCAAGTAGATAAACATCAAACACTCAATTTTACTAAAGTGCAAAGGTACAAACAAAAGTCTATTTATGCAGATAAATTCCATTTCATCCAGAAAGGTAGGGGGATCTCAGGGGTGTTGGAGGACCTAGAGAGTGTTTTGGGATTTTTACACCCATTTGGGAAGGTTGACATCAGTTTCAACTTAAATAAGGGGTGACTGAAAGTAGGGGGGGGGGCCTAACATGAACTGGTTGCGTGAGTCGGTCATCCAGTGTTATGTAGCCACAGGGTGTTGTATTTGTCCTTCCAGTCAGCCAAAGTAAGTTCAAATAGGTCAGAGTTATTTAACGAGTGGAATATGTCTTTTTCCATTGAGTATAAGTAGGCCATGGTTTTTAAGATCTCAGGCCATTTCGGGGGAGCTCTTTTTTCCAGGTTCTAGCGATACTGAATTTGATTGCTGAAAATAGAAATATACAAAGGACACTGTGGTGCTTGGGTAGCTTGTGTGTGCCTAAGTGCAGGAGGGCAAGGGCAGGTGATTTTGGGACATGTATCCCCATTCTAGATAGTGTTAGAAAGCTTGTGTTCCAGACTGGTTTGATTTTGGGGCATTCCCACCATATGTGGAGTAGGTCTCCAGGTGAACAACAATTGCGCCAACACAGGGGTGAGGAGCTTTGATATATCCTTGCTAGCCTTGTGGGGACATAGTACCAATGTGAGATAAGTCTATAGTATGTCTCGTATATTGTAACGCAATGTAGTTTTTTCTTGGTGTAAGAGTGTGTTGCCAAATTCGGGAAGGGATGGTACTGAGTCTGACACATGATGGTGAGGATTTAGGGCCCTAGGTTCGTCAGTCTGCATATGGTGGGAATGCCTGGTCATTTAATCGCTGTGTATCAGGCGTATGATTACAGGGTGCCTCTTACCTCGCTCTGTTCCTTTGTTTTACAAGCAGTGAAACTAGCTCTAGCTATGAATTTGCTCAGAGTCTTTGTATGTATGTATTGGGTACTTGTAAAGTGCGGCTAATCACCCGTAAAGGTCTTAAGGCACTGCTCATTTTATAGACCTCGGAAGGATGAAAAGCTGAGTGGGGATAGAACCTGCAACCCTTGCTCAGCCACAGTGCACTTAGCATGCTGAGCTTTCCACTTTGCCACTTGGTCTCAGATGTTAAATATTGAAGGCCATGTTAAGCATATGGAATTGATTTCCACCCCTGAATTGTACCCTTTCCTAGCCTGCAAACAGTGTGTTCAATTGCTAAACTAGAGAGGAAGGAGAAACTAGGAAAAAATGTATTTATTATTATTATTATTTTAGCCAATTACCACCCTCACCAGGCTGGAAATCATAGGGCTCTCTCTAACACAGTAATAGTTCATGTGTACTTTATAAGAATAGTTAACGTTATCTCATAATTATTTAAGCTACAATTGCGTTGCAACAAATGGTTAAGTTTTAAAGTAAGAAAGCTGCTGGATAATGGGGCGGAGCCGAGCCGTGCAGGAACATGGCTGCATAATCACTGAGCTCCGTATCAGCCTAGACTCTTAGCTATCCTAAAGGATTTGGATTTACACCTAAACAACTCCATTTAGTTCTTCCTAACCACCCCTTAATAGCCTGTCACCCTTACAGCCCTTAATTGCTAAAGATGTCAGGAGGGAGCAGTTTGTAAAGCCTGAGACACACCGAGCCGATATTGCAGCAGCCTTTCTGAGCCGCAAACCTCACTTCCACCCTGAGGCTCATAGTTCCATAACTACCTCATCTACAATCCTAAGCAGACCCCCTACCGTGCAAGAGACCATCTCTTTGCTTCCTGAACACCGGGTGGCGGTGGCGCCATCTTTGAATGAGCTGACTCGCAAAGACTAAGGACTAACACCGCTCGCACCAGCAGCTTTCCACGGAATCTTCACATAGGGCAAGCGGTGATTCAAGAGGGCTCTCTACCTCATTAACCGGGCTGCTGTGGTGCGAGATCCTCCCCATCTATCCAGCCGCCGCCATATCCGAGGACACACGTACTACACGTGGCTCAGGCCGGCTTCACACGATCAGCCAAAAGGAGAGGTGAGCCCCTGCTTTACTGCCCCCCTCTTTCACTTACCGCTCCGTGAGACCTTGAGTGCGGCCCTCTTCTGCCACACACAGACCTTCCTTTTCTGGCTAAGCTGCCCTCAGGCCAAAAGTGCTCAGCGGGTTCTGGGCCCATCCATAGTGACTTTCAACTGCGTGCAGGGCCTACACAGTGATCTAAAATCGCACAGCTGCACATCTCTCATAAGCTCCCTACTTAGCTTATAATTGCTACGCATTTGATACCCTTCCCCACATATATTTTATCATCTGTACAGAATCAAGACTCAGCCTATTTAGAGGTGACAGCTTAAGATGACCCCCAAGAAAGGTCAGAAATCAGACAGGCCAAATAAAAACTCTACCCAGACCCCTTCGGTCTCCACCTTTTTTCACTCTACGGACACTGCTCTCATGGCGTCTGGGGGTACACCTGACAATGTGGGTCCCTCTGGGGCCACGGAGCCAGCAAATCCCCACCAAGACTCACTACAGGCTATTCAAGTGAAACTGGCTTCTCTACCCTCTAAGTCTGATTTGGAATCACTTAAGTCCTTTTATTAAGGAGTAGATGAGAGATCTCAAGAGGGATCTTAACGAGATGGGGACACGCATGGAATACTTAGAGGAAGGCCAAGAAACCCTAAACAATTTGGTCAGCGCCAACACACAGCAAATCTCCATCCAGGACTCAATGGTCCAGTCCCTGCAAGATAAGGTTGAGGACCTGGACAATCGGGGGCGTAGGAATAATCTAAGAATTCGAGGCATACCTGAGGACATACCCCAGGACCAGCTTAAAACATATATCTCAGGCCTCTATCAGCTCCTTTCCCCCAACTCTCCGCCATTGCTGAATGAGGACATTGACAGGGCCCATAGAGCTCTACGACCTCTCCCAAGACCTCCACTACCACCACGAGATGTTATTGTCAAGTTCCTGCGCTTTACAACAAAGGATACCCTATGGCAAGCTGCCAGAATGCGACAATCCATATCATATCAAGGTCACTCTCTCCAGCTTTATCAAGACCTCAGTCCCTTAACCATCCAAAGACGCAAGGAAAGTAAGAAAGCTGCTGTTAAAGGGTCTCCAGTCCCGAACAGACGTTTATGGTTTCTTTTTATATGCTGCCATATTTCTTGATACCAAATACCCATCTGTCTTTACCCATTTGTAATGTTTTATTTTGTTAACTCTTTAATAATGTTTAGAAAAAAGTATATTGCAAAGTTTTTTACTACAAATAATTAAATATTGCATATTTCATGTCCCTTTAAATAGTGTTCATTCATAAGCATTATATATTTTATGCATTTTATTTTATTGTCCCCTTAAGAAACTGGTTAGATAGAAAACATAATGATCCTGGCATCTCAAATAAATGACTTCCTTTCAGCAGATAGACCTTACCACAACTGATATTTGTTATTACAACCTATGTGCAGGTGTCTGGACAACCGGACAGCCCATGAGATGTGGAGAGAAGATAAGAAAAGGATCTTTAGTTTATATCTCTCCAGCCTTCCTCAAGTACCAGGATCTTCTGTGGTAAGCTTAATATTTAAATATGCTGTACCCAGACAATATTGGTTTCCTCAGAATGTTTACAATTTCTCAAACCCAGCACAACAGAAAATGTCACACTATATGAAGTCATGGTGGGCAAGTACGGTCAGATGCTGTCATTTGGCTTGTACATATGCTTATAATCTTCTTGTTAGGCGTTGTTTTCAGGAAGGGGGTGTCAGTTCAGAACTGGGCATCGGGCACACCGTACCAACTGGAAATGAATAAATTATTTGTTCAGGATATCCATGAGAATACATTTCAGACCACGCAGCTATGATTCCAAAAGCTATTCTGTTTATTGCAAGTTGATAGGCACGTCTTATAGCCAACAGTTACAGCATATGGGGTTAACAAGTGACGTATTCATAACTACATCATCTTACATAGTATTTCTGCAAGAACAAAGAAACTCATTTAAAATATAATTGGAAGAAAAGGAGTGTTAGGGAGTCATTTCTACAGAAATACCTAACTTCAGATAACAGTAAATCTGGGCCTCATAGCCAAGAACAAATCAAGGCCATTTTACATCTTGTAGAGATAACAATGCATCCAAGCACATCGTCAGGGTCATTCTCAGGGCTATTCTAGCTATGCAAGTCTCCCTAACATCAGCATATTTCTCACTACATAATAACTGCTATAATAAAAGATTATTGAGACAAGATGGATGCCAAAGACAAAATGGCGCTGGTCATGCTAAACATACCACCCTTTTATTCTAACAGAATAACACAAAAATAGAAAAGCACAGAATTATACTATGGTAACGTGAATCTATGTGAGAATACTGTAGAGAAAAGTATTCATATGTAGTGGTATAATTTTATAGGCTAATAGGGCACAATTTGTCACTGCACATAGGTGCGGCCTCTCCAATACTCCCTGTCTACCTTCCAGCATCCCCAAACTACCGGTCTATCTGCACAAGACCCAACCAGCCCCCCCATCTACCCCCAAACAATGCTGCATCTTTTATTTCTCCACCTGCATTGCTAGCACCCCCCATATTTCCAACAGTTTCTTGCTCTGTACATTCTCACAGTAAAGCATGACATGGGAACAGCACAAATGTCTCTAGGTGGCCTCTGATCACTTTAAGAACAGTCTTTGTCTATTTAGAGTGCTCCACCTTCCTCAGACACTTTGCTTTAATACAGTTCATTTGCAGTAGGGGTGCTTATTCAGTGTTCTTCTGCAGGGAGATGCTGGAAGTCTGATGGTTTGTTCATGGGGTAGACAAGGTAGCCAGTGGATCCCCATAGCAAGCAGACACTTGAGTCAGAAGGAGTCTAAGAAGGAAACAAAAACAGCACAAGATGAGTACACACCCCAATACAATCACAATTATGTCAAAATAAAACTTATTTCATCCTTTTTTAAGCATTACAATTCCTTTAGCTTAACTCCTATGTTATTTAAAATCAAGAAAACATTGTTGATATATAATACAAACTAAATACATTTGATACTTTTACAGAGACTAATTCACAGCTTCTCTATACAATTTGAATGATACTTCATGAATACTAAGCAAGTGAAAAACTGCTAGACTTCATCAAGAGGCTGAATGGCTATGCTAAAACTTATGCTAAGGCCTGCCCTGTAGCAAAAATGAAAAAATAAAACAGTCAATAAAAATATTTTCTTAAAAAAAATGAATCTCTTTACACTGTCACTTTGAACTACTAAAAATAAAAGAACCTAGTGTTGCTTTATTCTGCACAGCTACTATCTATAATGTTTATAATTCTCCAACTATAATCTTAATAGTCAACAATCTCATCTGATATAAACACTGCTAGTTTACTAATTATTTTATGCAACCTAAATTCTCTCACACTCCTGTATGAGGAAAAAATACAATCATAACATTATTTAAAACTACAAAATCTCTTAAAGGTAAACACATCTTTATGGAAAAATAATTCCTTTCATTGACAAACCTCTGGAACTACAAATTTCAAATTGCAGATACTATACCAATTAATAAAAGGGAAACAAACTACATTTGCTTTCATAAACTATAATTATGCTACTACCTAAACAAATATTTCTCTGTATAATTAATATAAACTTCTAGCTGAGACATGTCCTCATTGCGTTCCATAGGGTGGAGGGTCTAAAATATTAGACCCTAAAACTATAAAGGTGCAAACATATTTTCTATACTCGGTGGGCCATTCAATAAGTTACAATACTGCAAGGTTTAGAGTTAAGCTTATCTAAAGGGTTACTTTGTTTAAGTACATAAACTACAATGTACACTAATACCAATAAGGCATGCTTCTCTGTAGACAAAACTATATGACTTCTTATAACTAATATGATCAACAAAAATAACACAAATACAAGAGCATATAAAACAAGAAATATAAGTAAACGAGTTAAAACAATACTCCCTTAATTTAATTGGTTGACCCTGTAACAGCATAACAGGTCCTCAATATCAACCGGCAAGGCACAGTCCAGAGAAGGATAGTCTTTATGTTCTGACGACACACATCAGAGGAAACAGTCATTAATTACCCAGAGTCCAGTTCTGGGGCTGGTACTAGCATGCAAAGCAAAGAATGGATCCAAAGATAGTTCAGCAACTTTTACTGCAGTATGGTGGTTAAAACAAGCTTGACAATAGGTCTTTTATCTTCATTTTTCTCCCTTTAAAAGGTTAACTTGCATTTAATCTTCAATCTTTTGGAGAGTGCACTATGGAATTTTATCTGTACAGATTTTACCTAAATATGAGAAACTCAAAAATAATTCAGTTAGTGTCTTTAATTTCTGGATACAGCTTCATGATCTCATCCTGCAAATACAAATATTGTGTTAAGAACAAAATATAAAAATAAAAACATTTTAGGTTCACTTTCTTACTTAAAAAAATAATAATCACCCAAATCACATAAAGATACTCATCAATATATCCCCCTTGTTTGCGTGAAACATCCCATGTGGCACACAAACACAAGATAACACGAAACTAAAAGACAAATCATGCACTCCACTCATGCATGCAGAATACTATTCTCAATAGCAAGCAAAATCAAATACACCTCACTATTCAATATGCCATTCATACAGCACGCTTCCACACGCAGACACAAAAGAGAAAAACATAACAATCTCTTAGAAAACAGTTAAAACCACTTGTCCATTCCACAAAACAAAACATTAACAGCCGACACAAACTTTAAACAACCACAATTAACCTGAAATTCAACACATATACTTACATTCACTGAAACACAGCACTCGCAAAACACTACAAAATAATTAAAATCCTATAACAACCATCTATACCCTGGTTCTGCATATTCTACCATGCACAATACTATGAGATCACACTAATAATACAATCACCTCAGATGATCAATAAACTCCAGTTGCATATTTACAAATAAAAATCCCTAACCATACGTTTACAAAAGAACACACAAAATCATGTGTGGCACAAATAATTTGTGAAAAACTCTAGAATCCAGTCTATACTTTTACATAACCAAAATTTTAATAACAACACAATTATTTGATTTAACTTTGTTTATAATTTGATATTCACCATTTTGCAGCTCTCTAGCTAAATATAACAATTGCATATAACAAAAAATAAGCTTTCTACTAAAGAATAATAATAAAATTTCCCCTTTAAATTGTTCCCAATGATCCATTGGCCTTACTTATAATAAAAATGTATACTGACGTTCATTAAATAGCCCAAGGAAACACAGCCAGCATAAAAAACACACTCACAGTGGGGTGCAGGTCAGTTAAAGGGACATTTTACCCAAATTAAAAATTATCTTTAATTGAAACTGATTGAAACTGCTGACACAGTTAAATATACTAGTGTTAGGCTTACAGTAAACCTAATTTTCTCTCTCTGTAAATATTTCTTTAAAATCTCAGATTTTATATCAGTTTGCCTGTATCCCGTTAAATATTTACTCTCCTCTTTTTTTTTTTTTTCCGCTAGTCTCACAGATCGCAACACCAAGATTGTAGACAATTTATCAGTTCAGCTTGCATTACAGAGAGAATTAAATTACACTGAGTAAATATCTGCTATCTAAACGGCAGATTTAAAAAGAATCATACAAAGAAAGATATTTTGCAAACTGCTAATACAGTGCTATTGCTACTCATGAACTCCTTTCACATGAGTGAACTGGTCCTTTAAATAATAAAATGACAAGTTTCCTTTGCTCTATCTAAGCCCTGAGCTCCGGTTTTACCAACAAATATAACACAATAAAATATACTTATTACCTGAAATTCAACCCATTGCAATAACTGTGTCTTGAAAGCACAAAACTAGCTACTTAATATACACAAACAAACTCATAAATACTATTCAGCTTGTATAACAAGCCATTAAAAATACCTTAATATCAAAACTATGTTACAGTGTACTGTCCCTTTAAGGACTAACCATTTATCACGTAAATTACATACGTATACCCTAACCATGATTTAGACTGCTTGTATTATTTACCACACAAATTCTACAGCTTTACTGTATAATGACCTGCATATTAATTTACTTACATCAGAAAGGACCCAAATACTTTTAGATACATTTTAATGATATACAGCCTATAACCATATTTTATCTTTTCCACTAACGCCGTGCACAAATCTTGCAAACACAATGTTAATCTTTTTCATTTACCCGAACATGACCAAAGGTCACTCAATCATCCGCACATTCACAAATCCCTTAATTAGTTCACTTGCAAAAACAATATATTTATATGCCGCAACAGGTGGACAGTTTTTTTATTTGCATACAACAATTATCACTTAAAACTAAAAACTGCTATTAATAACACACATACTTAAAACATGCTTATGACTTTAAAATAAAGCTATAAAGCTATAACAATCAAACTCTAAAACCTCATTACAACGTCGGATTTCTTAGCTAATAAACTAGCTTAAATAATTATCATACAGAAAGAAAAATGCACCAAGGTCATTTTTACAGCAATACACACACAAGCTCATCTCATCTCGCATACCAGAAATTCACTCCCTTTTTTTCTTCCTTTCCTTCTCAGGAAAACATATATTTCATCACATACCAAAGACATATAAAAATACAATAAGATTAACTTTCCATCACATTTAAAATGTATTTGAAAGTGTCTGAATTTGCAAGGAATGGCCATTTTCCCCACAAATTGAGAAAAACACATTTCAAACAGGATAAAAACATCCTTTTTTTTAATTTTTTTTTTTTATCTAAGCAACTCTTTTATACGTGATAACAGACACAGTGAAAACCGACAGACCATCACACATGACACATCAAAATATACAAAATCTACGTTTTGTTACTGCAAACAAAGAGAGAAAGAGTTTTACAAACGGAGCTGCTGTAACAGTTTTTTTTTTTGTTCTTTGAATGTGTGCGCTCGGTGGCCCCCTTTCTTTGCCCTCAGCATTCTTTAACACAGAGTTTTCTCTTTAAATCTACTGACAATTTTTTTTATGATCCCCTTCCCTTTCTCGAGTGGATGCCTCTGTCTGAAATGTTTCTGTCCTTAACAGAAACTGTTAACCCTTTTGTAGACATTAAAAATGCAATAACCGACATATTTGCTAAGCACATTACAGAACAGCACAATTGTATAGCAATAAAAGCAAGCAAGCAAACAAATAGTATTTTTATTTCCAGTGATAGGTAACAAAAAGTCTACTATAGGAATGGATATGGACAACTTCAACACAAGTGGGACTCAAACCCACTTATCACAAAGCGATGCCAACTTGCCCGGGGGACTGATAACCTCCGTCAACTGCATGCTAATTTTTATCTTGCGCGCTACACCAGACAGGACTACAATACCTGTCTTAAACTAGCACAGGACTATTAACCTGTCTAGAGGGATTATCACAAGTGCCGACAGGACTAAGTACCTCCGCACAACCCTGCACTCAACTGCAGGAATCCCTTAACCCTTTATCTTAAGACCGCTGCTTCTTAACTTTTGTTTCTAGTGGGCCTGAAGGCTCGCTCGGAAACTGTGGCATTTGTAGCATAATAAATCGGCCCCAATGTCTTCAAAGTAGCCACTCCTTGCAAGCTGTGCAATCTCTTGACATTCTCCAAACCTAATTCATGAGGTAGTCATCAGGGATGCTTTTCCACAGTGTTGAAGGAGTCCCTATATATTCTGAGCACTTGTCCGATGCCTTTCACTCTCCAGTCCAACTCATCCCAAACCATCACTATTAAGATTAGGTCAGGTGACTGGAGGACAGGTCCTCTAATGCAGCATTAGCTTCCTTCTTTGTCATATTGCTTTTACACTGCCTGGAAGTGTGATTTGGGTCATTGGCCCATTGAAAAACGGATAAAAAAAATTCCCACAAAAACGGATGCAATAGCATAACGCTGCAGAATGCTGTGGTAGCCATACTGGTTAAGTGTGCCTTTAATTCTAACTAACTCATCAACAGTATCACCAGCAAAGCACTATCACTCAATCACACCTCCTGCCCATGCTTCATGTTGTAAACCACACATTCTTTTTTGAATCTCAAAATTGGACTCCTCAGTCCAAAGGACAGATTTCCACTGGTCTAATGTTCACTGTGTGTGTTCCTTGACCCAAGAAAGTCTCTTGAATAGTGGTTCTTTAATAGGCTTGATACACGTGCACGCTCCTGAACTCACCTAGGAAAACTTTTTTAACAATGGATTCCAAGAGAACTAAGCAAAATTGATAATAAAAGTAAATTTGAAGGTTATTTAAAATGTCATACTCTATTAAATCCAAATATGTTTAATTTTGAATTTACTATCCCTATTTTTTTTGCTGCTCCACTTGAAGAAAATTTGTGATTTTCTGGATTAATTGACTTTTATTTCTTAAAGTAATGATGACCTGTTATTCTTTTCTAAATTGATCCGTTTTTGCCATAATATGGATTACTACAACCAGAACCGAAATAAAGCTATTTAAGACCCACCTTACCTTATCGCAATACAAATGATTGGCATAAGTTGTTAATGAGAAAATAAATTCCACAAATTAACTTTTAAAGGAAACATTTCCTATGTTCATCGGGAGACTCCAAAGTAA
Organism: Bombina bombina; assembly: GCF_027579735.1. Classification (NCBI taxonomy): domain Eukaryota; kingdom Metazoa; phylum Chordata; class Amphibia; order Anura; family Bombinatoridae; genus Bombina; species Bombina bombina. The sequence goes on along the minus strand of NC_069505.1, from coordinate 102,336,832 downwards.
ACACCATCTGGAGTAAAGGAAAAGGCATCCACTTCTAAGGAGCGAACATACAAAATGCTCTTTAAAGACAACAAACAAAGAGGCAATTCTTATTTTGGGTGCTGCTTCAAGAATAAAACATAATTTTCATGGAAATGGACTAAGACTTGATTGACACCCCATAGCATGTAATATTGTGACAAAGGATGACTCTTAATACCAATATCCTTTAACAAATAAAAAAAACTAAGGGATCTCTCACCACTGATATACCATTAACCATATAATGTCCTGCTGAAATGACTGACAGAGATAAACTGACTGTAAAAAAAAAAGATTTCTCTATAGGCTTGATTAATTGAGTAATCCCGAAACGTCACTCTCTGTACCTTGTGCTTTTCAATAAAATCACTGCATGCTGCTACCTTCTTGGACATTTTTTTCCTTCTGGAAACAAGTAAGCAAACAAATTAACCACTAGAATTACATCTCCTGTAAAGGGATCAGCTAAGTCATGTAGACCAAGCAGATTGGTAGGATATTTGCGTTCTGGGAGAACAAGACACCCTTATGAGGTCCTGCAGTAGACCAGGTAGACAATGAGAGTGATGTCTATGTACTGATGCTGTGTATGTATGTAAAATAATAATAATGCATGTGTGCAGTGAAGGTGCTGTTGTCATGTAGCGACAATGAAGGTGCTGTGTGGAGTGACAATGAGGGTGTTGTGCGTGCATTGAGGGAGCCACATGTGCATGAAAATAAGCTTCCTGTATGTGGCATGAGGGTGTTGCATGTGCAGAGAAAATGCTATGTGGACAATGATGGTGCTATGTGCACAGAGATAGTGAGGATACTATGTTTGCAGTGCGGGTGCTATGTTCGCAGTGATAGTGAGGATACATTGGCCTAGATTTGGAGTTCGGCGGTAGCCGTCAAAACCAGCGTTAGAGGCTCCTAACCCTGGTTTTGTCCGCCCGCTGGTATTTGGAGTCAGTGATTAAAGGGTCTAACGCTCACTTTTCAGCCGCGACTTTTCCATACCGCAGATCCCCCTACGCCATTTGCGTAGCCTATCTTTTCAATGGGATCTTTCTAACGCTGGTATTTAGAGTCGTTTCTGAAGTGAGCGTTAGAGCTCTAACGATAAGATTCCAGCCGCCTGAAAATAGCAGGAGTTAAGAGCTTTCTGGCTAACGCCGGTTCATAAAGTTCTTAACTACTGTACCCTAAAGTACACTAACACCCATAAACTACCTATGTACCCCTAAACCGAGGTCCCCCCACACCGCCGCCACTCGATTAAAATTTTTAACCCCTAATCTGCCGACCGCCACCTACGTTATACTTATGTACCCCTAATCTGCTGCCCCTAACCCCGCCGACCCCTGTATTACATTTATTAACCCCTAACCTGCCCCCCACAACGTCGCCGCCAGCTACTTAAAATAATTAACCCCTAATCTTCCGACCGCAAAGCGCCGCCACCTACGTTATCCCTATGTACCCCTAATCTGCTACCCCTAACACCGCCGACCCCTATATTATATTTATTAACCCCTAATCTGCCCCCCTCAACGTCGCCGACACCTGCCTACACTTATTAACCCCTAATCTGCCGAGCGGACCTGAGCGCTACTATAATAAAGTTATTAACCCCTAACCCGCCTCACTAACCCTATCATAAATAGTATTAACCCCTAATCTGCCCTCCCTAACATCGCCAACACCTAACTTCAATTATTAACCCCTAATCTGACGACCGGAGCTCACCGCTATTCTAATAAATTGATTAACCCCTAAAGCTAAGTCTAACCCTAACACTAACACCCCCCTAAGTTAAATATAATTTAAATCTAACGAAATAAATTAACTCTTATTAAATAACTTATTCCTATTTAAAGCTAAATACTTACCTGTAAAATAAATCCTAATATAGCTACAATATAAATTATAATTATATTATAGCTATTTTAGGATTAATATTTATTTTACAGGCAACTTTGTAATTATTTTAACCAGGTACAATAGCTATTAAATAGTTAAGAACTATTTAATAGTTACCTAGTTAAAATAATAACAGCCAGGACGGATCGGTGAACCTGGTATGGTGAAGACAAGGTAGGAAGATCTTCAGGGGCTTAGTGTTAGGTTTATTTAAGGGGGGTTTGGGTTAGATTAGGGGTATGTGGGTGGTGGGTTGTAATGTTGGGGGGGGTATGGTATGTTTTTTTTTTACAGGCAAAAGAGCTGAAATCCTTGGGGCATGCCCCGCAAAGGGCCCTGTTCAGGGCTGGTAAGGTAAAAGAGCTTGTAACTTTTTTAATTTAGAATAGGGTAGGGAATTTTTTATTTTGGGGGGCTTTGTTATTTTATTAGGGGGCTTAGAGTAGGTGTAATTAGTTTAAAATTGTTGTAATATTTTTCTTATGTTTGTAAATATTTTATTATTTTTTGTAACTTAGTTCTTTTTTATTTTTTGTACTTTAGCTAGTTTATTTAATTGTATTTATTTGTAGCAATTGTGTTTAATTAATTTATTGATAGTGTAGTGTTAGGTTAATTGTAGGTAATTGTAGGTAGTTTATTTAATTAATTTATTGATAGGGTAGTGTTAGGTTTAATTATATCTTAGGTTAGGATTTATTTTACAGGTAAATTTGTTATTATTTTAACTAGGTAACTATTAAATAGTTCTTAACTATTTAATAGCTATTGTACCTGGTTAAAATAATTACAAAGTTGCCTGTAAAATAAATATTAATCCTAAAATAGCTATAATATAATTATAATTTATATTGTAGCTATATTAGGATTTATTTTACAGGTAAGTATTTAGCTTTAAATAGGAATAAGTTATTTAATAAGAGTTAATTTATTTCGTTAGATGTAAATTATATTTAACTTAGGGGGGTGTTAGTATTAGGGTTAGACTTAGCTTTAGGGGTTAATACATTTATTATAGTAGCGGTGAGGTCCGCTCGGCAGATTAGGAGTTAATAAGTGTAGGCAGGTGTCGGCGACGTTGAGGGGGGCAGATTAGGGGTTAATAAATATAATATAGGGGTCGGCGATGTTAGGGCAGCAGATTAGGGGTACATAGGGATAACGTAGGTTGCGGCGGTTTACGGAGCGGCAGATTAGGGGTTAAAAAAAATATGCAGGGGTCAGCGATAGCGGGGGCGGCAGATTAGGGGTTAATAAGTGTAAGGTTAGGGGTGTTTAGACTCGGGGTACATGTTAGGGTGTTAGGTGCAGACGTAGGAAGTGTTTCCCCATAGGAAACAATGGGGCTGCGTTAGGAGCTGAACGCTGCTTTTTTGCAGGTGTTAGGTTTTTTTTCAGCTCAAACAGCCCCATTGTTTCCTATGGGAGAATTGTGCACGAGCACGTTTTTGAGGCCGGCCGCGTCCGTAAGCAACTCTGGTATCGAGAGTTGCATTTGCGGTAAAAATGCTCTACGCTCCTTTTTTGGAGCCTAACGCAGCATTTGATTAAACTCTCGATACCAGAGTTAAATTTATGGTGCGGCCAGAAAAAAGCCCGCGGAGCGTTAACAGCCCTTTTACCGCCGAACTCCAAATCTAGGCCTATGTTTGCAGTGAGGGTGCTATGTGCACAGTGATAGTGAGGATACTGTGTTTGCAGTGAGGGTGCTATGTGCGCAGTGATAGTGAGGATACTGTCGGCAAGATTACGAGTTATGCATTAGCCTTAAAAAGCAGCGTTAAGAGGTCCTAACACTGCTTTTGAACGCCCGCTGGTATTACGAGTCTTGCAGGTACAGGTGTACCGCTCACTTTATTTGCCAGACCCGGAAATACCGCAAATCCACTTACGTCAATTGCGTATCCTCTTTTTTCAATGGGACTTGCATAGCGCCGGTATTACCAAAAGTGAGTGGTAGACCCTCTCCTGTCAAGACTGGTACCGCATTTTAAAATCAGTAGTTAAGAGTTTTATGGTACAACGCCGTAGCATAAAACTCTTAACTAAAGTGCTAAAAAGTACACTAACACCCATAAATTACCTATTAAACCCTAAAGCCAATCGGAATTGAAGGGACGCCATTTTGGATGACGTCACTTAAAGGTACCGTCATTTAGTAAGAAGACTCCGGATGAAGAGGATGCTCCGCGTCGGATGTCTTGAAGATGGACCCGCTCCGTGCCGGATGGATGAAGATAGAAGATGCCTTCTGGATGAAGACTTCTGCCCATCTGGAGGACCACTTCTGTCCGGTTGGATGAAGACTTCTGCCCGTCTGGAGGACCACTTCTGCCCGGTTGGCTGAAGACGTCTCACGGTAGGGTGATCTTCAAGGGGCTAGTGTTAGTTTTTTTTTAAGGGGGGATTGGGTGGGTTTTAGAGTAGGGTTGGTTGTGTGGGTGGTGGGTTTTAATGTTGGGGGGGGGTATTTGTACTTTTTTTTTACAGGTAAAAGAGCTGATTACTTTGGGACAATGCCCTGCAAAAGGCCCTTTTAAGGGTTATTTGTAATTTAGTGTAGGGTAGGGCTTTTTTATTTTGTTAGGGGGATTAGAGTAGGTGTAATTAGTTTAAAAATCTTGTAATTATTTTATAATTTTCTGTAATTTAGTGGTTTTTTTTTCGTACTTTAGATAATTTTATTTAATTGTAATTAATTGTATTTAATTTAGTTAATTTATTTAATTATAGTGTAGTGTTAGGTGTAATTGTAACTTAGGTTAGGTTTTATTTTACAGGTAAATTTGTCTTTATTTTAAGTAGGTAGTTATTAAAAAGTTAATAACTATTTAATAACTATTGTACCTAGTTAAAATAAATACAAACTTGCCTGTAAAATAAAAATAACACCTAAGATAGCTACAATGTAACTATTAGTTATATTGTAGCTAGCTTAGGGTTTATTTTATAGGTAAGTATTTAGTTTTAAATAGGAATTATTTAGTTAATTGTAGTAATTTTATTTTGATTTATTGTAATTATATTTAAGTTAGGGGGTGTTAGGGTTAGACTTAGGTTTAGGGGTTAATAACTTTATTATAGTGGTGGTGACGTTGTGGGCGGCAGATTAGGGGTTAATAAATGTAGTTATGTTGCAGCGACATTGGGGGCAGCAGATTAGGGGTTCATAACTATAATGTAGGTGGTGGCGGTGTCCGGAGCCGCAGATTAGGGGTTAATAATATAATGCAGGTATCGGCGATGTCGGGGGCGGCAGATTAGGGGTTAATAAGTGTAATATTAGGGGTGTTTAGACTCGGGGTTCATGTTAGGGTGTTAGGTGTAGACATAACTTTTATTTCCCCATAGGAATCAATGGGGCTGCGTTAGGAGCTTTACGCTGCTTTTTTGCAGGTGTTAGTTTTTTTCTTAGCCGGCTCTCCCCCATTGATTCCTATGGGGAAATCGTGCACGAGCACGTTTTACCAGATCACTGCTAACGGAAGCAGCGCTGGTATTGAGGTGAGATGTGGAGCTAAATTTAGCTCTTTGCGCACTTTTTTTGCGGTTAACGCCGGGTTTCTAAAAACCCGTAATACCAGCGCTGTCTGTAAGTGAGCGGTGAGCATAAACTGCTCGTTAGCACCGCACAGCTTCTAACGCAAAACTTGTAATCTTGGTGTGTGTTTGCAGTGAGGGTGCTATGTGCTCAGTGATAGTGAGGATACTGTGTTAGCAATAACCCATGAACATTTCTGTGTAAAAAATAAAAAAATATTTTACCTCAACATTTCCACATCCTATTTTAAAGGGATTTTAAGCATCCAAGATTGTCCTGGGATTTGCAAGGGAAAGTGTATCTGGCATGTGCAGACATAGTCACTTCGTTTCCCTCCTCAGTTTAAGGAAGTTCACTATTAAATATTTTGAGAATATGGTAACATACCACAAGATCACAGTAAAACAAACTGTGCGATTAACACTGATGTTTCTGATTGGCTGTTTTTTTTTACCATGCAGATGAACGTAAAAAGATTAACTAATAAATGCAGTGTTCCTGACAGGACGCATATCCTGACAGCTCCATTGTTGGTGGCTACAAACTAGTTTTCTCTGCTGTGTACATGATATTGGAGACCCAGATCGGAAATCTAAGGCCTAAGGCGGTGGCCCGCTAATAGGCATCCACCCCCCCCCCGGGAAACATAAGTCGGTTATCAGTGCAGCCAGTCAAAGATGGACAAACTGAATTTATGTTGATACAGCTGCTTCTACTTATTATGCCCTAGCCAATAAATAACTTGTAAACTGAAGATCGGACAAGAGAAGAGACCAGCATACTCATGATGACAGCTATAATGGCAACCACGTGGGAAAGCACGGCCCTGCAAACAGCAGAAACAGCAGTTATGAAGCAGCGGTCACAAAAATCGCTGCTCCATAACCCTGTCCATCTGCACTAAGCAGGCGGACAGACATCCCCGGAAATCAACCCGATCGAGTACGATTGGGTTGATTGACACCCCCTGCTGGCGGCCTATTGGCCGCGAGTCTGCAGGGGGCGGCGTTGCACCAGCAGCTCTTGTCAGCTGCTGGTCCAATGCTGAATACGGCGAGCGTATTGCTCGCCGTATTCAGCAAGTTCTGTCGGACCTGATCTGCACTGTCGGATCAGGTCCGACAGACCTTGATAAATAGAGGCCACTGTTTGGTAAATCTACCCCTATGGCTGAGCTAATAATATTCCTTTTAAGATAAACATAACAGTATAAATACTGTATCTCTAAGTTAATCTGCATTTCAGAGAACTGTTAAGGCTTGTACATTAATGTCCTTATGAGCAACAGAAAGAAACCAACGGCACTACTTATTTAGTTAAGCCACCTGGGATCTGTTTGTTTAAATTAAAAATGCTTATATAATTAGGTATTTATCTAGATCTTGGTGCTAGTGTATTGAAACAACTAAAATTGGTGAGCGCAAGAAGAGACTTGCTCTGGAAAGAATACACTTATAGCACTCTGGGTGGTAGTTTATAAATGGATATAATTAATCAGGACTTCTGTTTGGAACTTGAGGAAGTAGATATTAAAATTTAACTTTCTTTCATGTAATTAGCAAGAGTCCATGAGCTAGTGACATATGGGATATACATTCCTACCAGGAGGGGCAAAGTTTCCCAAACCTCAAAATGCCTATAAATACACCCCTCACCACACCCACAAATCAGTTTTACAAACTTTGCCTCCCATGGAGGTGGTGAAGTAAGTTTGTGCTAGATTCTACGTTGATATGCGCTTCGCAGCAGGCTGGAGCCCGGTTTTCCTCTCAGTGTGCAGTGAATGTCAGAGGGATGTGAAGAGAGTATTGCCTATTTGAATTCAATGATCTCCTTCTACGGGGTCTATTTCATAGGTTCTCTGTTATCGGTCGTAGAGATTCATCTCTTACCTCCCTTTTCAGATCGACGATATACTCTCATATACCATTACCTCTACTGATTCTCGTTTCAGTACTGGTTTGGCTTTCTACTACATGTAGATGAGTGTCCTGGGGTAAGTAAGTCTTATTTTCTGTGACACTCTAAGCTATGGTTGGGCACTTTTATATAAAGTTCTAAATATGTGTGTTTAAACATTTATTTGCCTTGATTCAGGATGTTCAACGTTCCTTATTTCAGACAGTCAGTTTCATATTTGGGATAAATGCATATGAATAAACCAATTTTTCTTACCTTAAAATTTGACTTTTTTCCTGTGGGCTGTTAGGCTTGCGGGGGCTGAAAATGCTTCATTTTATTGCGTCATTCTTGGCGCTGACTTTTTTGGCGCAAAAATTTTCTGTGTCATTTCCGGCGTCGTACTTGTCGCCGGAAGTTGCGTCATTTTTTTGACGTTTTTGCGCCAAAAGTGTCGGCGTTACCGGATGTGGCGTCATTTTTGCCGCCAAAAGCATTTAGGCGCCAATTAATGTGGGCGTCTTTTTTGGCGCTAAAAAATATGGGCGTCATTATTGTCTCCACAATATTTAAGTCTCATTATTTATTTGCTTCTGGTTGCTAGAAGCTGGTTCATTGGCATTTTTTCCCATTCCTGAAACTGTCATTTAAGGAATTTGATCAATTTTGCTTTATATGTTGTTTTTTCTATTACATATTGCAAGATGTCTCAGCTTGACCCTGAATCAGAAGCTACTTCTGGAAAATCACTGCCTGATGCTGGATCTACCAAAGTTAAGTGTATTTGTTGTAAGCTTGTGGTAACTGTTTCTCCGGCTGTTGTTTGTGATGAATGTCATGACAAACTTTCTAATGCAGATAATATTTCCTTTAGTAATGTTCCATTACCTGTTGCTGTTCCATCAACATCTAATATTCAGGGTGTCCCTGTTAACATAAGAGATTTTGTTTCTAAATCTATTAAGAAGGCTATGTCTGTTATTCCTCCTTCCAGTAAACGTAAAAGGTCTTTTAAAACTTCTCATGTTTCAGATGACTTTTTAAACGAACATCATCATTCTGATTCTGTTTCTGATACTGATTTTTCTGGTTCAGAAAGTTCTGTTTCAGAGATTGATACTGATAAATCTGCTTATTTATTTAAAATGGAATTTATTCGTTCTTTGCTTAAAGAAGTCTTAATTGCATTAGAAATAGAGGAGTCTGGTCCTCTTGATACTAAATCTAAACGTTTGAATACGGTTTTTAAACCTCCTGCAGTTATTCCGGAAGTTTTTCCCGTCCCTGATGCTATTTCTGAAGTAATTTCCAGGGAATGGAATAATCTGGGTAATTCATATACTCCTTCTAAACGGTTTAAGCAATTATATCCTGTGCCATCTGACAGATTAGAGTTTTGGGACAAAATCCCTAAGGTTGATGGGGCTATCTCTACTCTTGCTAAACGTACTACTATTCCTACGGCAGATAGTACCTCCTTTAAGGATCCTTTAGATAGGAAAATTGAATCCTTTCTAATAAAAGCTTACTTATGTTCAGGTAATCTTCTTAGACCTGCTATATCTTTGGCGGATGTTGCTGCAGCTTCAACTTTCTGGTTAGAAGCTTTAGCGCAACAAGTAACAGATCATAATACTCATAGCATTGTTAATCTTCTTCAACATTCTAATAACTTTATTTGTGATGCCATCTTTGATATCATTAGGGTTGATGTCAGGTATATGTCTTTAGCTATTTTAGCTAGAAGAGCTTTATGGCTTAAAACTTGGAATGCTGATATGTCTTCTAAGTCAACTTTGCTTTCCCTTTCTTTCCAGGGTAATAAATTATTTGGTTCACAGTTGGATTCTATTATTTCAACAGTTACTGGGGGGAAAGGAACTTTTTTACCACAGGATAAAAAATCTAAAGGTAAATTTAGGTCCGCTAATCATTTTCGTTCCTTTCGTCATAATAAGGAACGAAAGCCTGATCCTTCCCCTACAGGAACAGTATCAGTTTGGAAACCATCTCCAGTCTGGAATAAATCCAAGCCCTTTAGAAAGCCAAAGCCAGCTCCCAAGTCCACATGAAGGTGCGGCCCTCATTCCAGCCCAGCTGGTAGGGGGCAGATTACGTTTTTTCAAAGAAATTTGGATCAATTCGATTCACAATCTTTGGATTCAGAACATTGTTTCACAAGGGTACCGAATAGGCTTCAAGATAAGGCCTCCTGCAAGAAGATTTTTTCTTTCCCGTGTCCCAATAAATCCAGTGAAGGCTCAAGCATTTCTGAAATGTGTTTCAGATCTAGAGTTGGCTGGAGTAATTGTGCCAGTTCCAGTTCTGGAACAGGGGCTGGGGTTTTACTCAAATCTCTTCATTGTACCAAAGAAGGAGGATTCCTTCAGACCAGTTCTGGATTTAAAAATATTGAATCGTTATGTAAGGATACCAACATTCAAAATGGTAACTATAAGGACTATTCTGCCTTTTGTTCAGCAAGGGCATTATATGTCCACACTAGATTTACAAGATGCATATCTGCATATTCCGATTCATCCAGATCACTATCAGTTTCTGAGATTCTCTTTCCTAGACAAGCATTACCAGTTTGTGGCTCTGCCGTTTGGCCTAGCAACAGCTCCAAGGATTTTTACAAAGGTTCTCGGTGCCCTTCTATCTGTAATCAGAGAACAGGGTATTGTGGTATTTCCTTATTTGGACGATATCTTGGTACTTGCTCAGTCTTCACTTTTAGCAGAATCTCATACGAATCAACTTGTATCGTTTCTTCGAGAACATGGTTGGAGGATCAATTTACCAAAGAGTTCGTTGACTCCTCAGACAAGGGTAACCTTTTTAGGTTTCCAGATAGATTCAGTGTCCAAAGACGTCTGAAATTGGTTTCAGCTTGTCGAAACCTTCAGTCTCAATCATTCCCTTCGGTAGCCTTATGCATGGAAATTCTAGGTCTTATGACTGCTGCATCGGACGCGATCCCCTTTGCTCGTTTTCACATGCGACCTCTTCAGCTCTGTATGCTGAACCAGTGGTGCAGGGATTATACAAAGATATTGCAATTAATATCTTTAAAACCGATTGTACGACACTCTCTGATGTGGTGGACAGACCACCATCGTTTAGTTCAGGGGGCTTCTTTTGTTCTTCCGACCTGGACTGTGATCTCAACAGATGCAAGTCTGACAGGTTGGGGAGCTGTATGTGGGTCTCTGACAGCACAAGGGGTTTGGGAATCTCAGGAGGCGAGATTACCAATCAACATTTTGGAACTCCGTGCGATTTTCAGAGCTCTTCAGTCATGGCCTCTTCTAAAGAGAGAGTCATTCATTTGTTTTCAGACGGACAATGTCACAACCGTGGCATATGTCAATCATCAAGGAGGGACTCACAGTCCTCTGGCTATGAAAGAAGTATCTCGAATACTTGTTTGGGCAGAATCCAGCTCCTGTCTAATTTCTGCGGTTCATATCCCAGGTATAGACAATTGGGAAGCGGATTATCTCAGTCGCCAGACATTACATCCGGGCGAGTGGTCTCTTCACCCAGAGGTATTTCTTCAGATTGTTCAAATGTGGGGACTTCCAGAAATAGATCTGATGGCTTCTCATATAAACAAGAAGCTTCCCAGGTATCTGTCCAGATCCAGGGATCCTCAGGCGGAAACAGTGGATGCATTGTCACTTCCTTGGAAGTATCATCCTGCCTATATCTTTCCGCCTCTAGTTCTTCTTCCAAGAGTGATTTCCAAGATTCTAAAGGAGCGTTCGTCTGTTCTGCTGGTGGCTCCAGCATGGCCTCACAGGTTTTGGTATGCGGATCTTGTCCAGATGGCCACTTGCCAACCGTGGACTCTTCCGTTAAGACCAGACCTTCTATCGCAAGGTCCTTTTTTCCATCAGGATCTCAAATCCTTAAATTTGAAGGTATGGAGATTGAACGCTTGATTCTCAGTCATAGAGGTTTCTCTGACTCCGTAATTAATACTATGTTACAGGCTCGTAAATCTGTATCTAGGAAGATATATTATCGAGTCTGGAAGACTTACATTTCTTGGTGTTCTTCTCATCATTTTTCCTGGCATTCTTTTAGAATTCCTAGAATTTTACAGTTTTTTCAGGATGGTTTGGATAAAGGTTTGTCTGCAAGTTCCTTGAAAGGACAAATCTCTGCTGTTTCTGTTCTTTTTCACAGAAAGATTGCTGTTTTGTACAGGCTTTGGTTCGTATAAAACCTGTCATTAAGTCAATCTCTCCTCCTTGGAGTTTGAATTTGGTTCTGGGGGCTCTTCAAGCTCCTCCGTTTGAACCCATGCATTCGCTGGATATTAAATTACTTTCTTGGAAAGTTTTGTTTCTTTTGGCCATCTCTTCTGCTAGAAGAGTTTCTGAATTATCTGCTCTTTCTTGTGAGTCTCCTTTTCTGATTTTTCATCAGGATAAGGCGGTTTTGCGAACTTCATTTAAATTTTTACCTAAGGTTGTGAATTCTAACAACATTAGTAGAGAAATTGTAGTTCCTTCATTGTGTCCTAATCCTAAGAACTCTAAGGAAAGATCGTTGCATTCTTTGGATGTAGTTAGAGCTTTGAAATATTATGTTGAAGCTACTAAAGATTTCCGAAAGACTTCTAGTCTATTTGTTACCTTTTCTGGTTCTAGGAAAGGTCAGAAGGCTTCTGCCATTTCTTTGGCATCGTGGTTAAAGTCTTTGATTCATCATGCTTATGTTGAGTCGGGTAGAACTCCGCCTCAAAGGATTACAGCTCATTCGACTAGGTCAGTCTCTACTTCCTGGGCATTTAGGAATGAAGCTTCGGTTGATCAGATTTGCAAAGCAGCAACTTGGTCTTCTTTGCATACTTTTACTAAATTCTACCATTTTGATGTGTTTTCTTCCTCAGAAGCAGTCTTTGGTAGAAAAGTACTTCAGGCAGCTGTTTCAGTTTGATTCTTCTGCTTATATTTTCAGTTTTTTTCATTATAAGATTTAAACTTTGTTTTGGGTGTGGATTATTTTTCAGCAGAATTGGCTGTCTTTATTTTATCCCTCCCTCTCTAGTGACTCTTGCGTGGAAGATCCACATCTTGGGTATTCATTATCCCATATGTCACTAGCTCATGGACTCTTGCTAATTACATGAAAGAAAACATAATTTATGTAAGAACTTACCTGATAAATTCATTTCTTTCATATTAGCAAGAGTCCATGAGGCCCACCCTTTTTTTGTGGTGGTTATATTTTTGTATAAAGCACAATTATTCCAATTCCTTATTTTTGATGCTTTCACACTTTTTTCTTATCACCCCACTTCTTGGCTATTCGTTAAACTGATTTGTGGGTGTGGTGAGGGGTGTATTTATAGGCATTTTGAGGTTTGGGAAACTTTGCCCCTCCTGGTAGGAATGTATATCCCATACGTCACTAGCTCATGGACTCTTGCTAATATGAAAGAAATGAATTTATCAGGTAAGTTCTTACATAAATTATGTTTTTATTAGTTATATAATAAAATAGGAAAAAATCTTAAAAACACTCTTAAGTATCCTCAGTCAAATCAATTTGTAGATACTGTACTTTCAATAAATTTCTGAGATATATATGCACATATAAACACTAATATTCGTTCAACTTCAATAAACAGTTGTAATCTGTTATTATATAACTAATAAAAGTTAAAAAATTTTTTTAAAAAAAAGATTTTTTATTGAAGTTTCAGAAAGCACAAAGAATACAAAATACAACATTTGCCCAATCATAAAATTAACATAAGAATACAACACAACAGTTTTGACACCCCTTATATCTGTTAGGCTAGTAGAGGAGTAACTGAACTATATATCAAGTTAAATCATACATTTTTAGGGCTCACAGAAATAAACATAACCATAATAATATCATAAGGTCAGCCTTAACATGTAAAAACCTATGTTGTGTCTAGGGAGGTGTCAAATATATGCTTGGGCGAACTGAAGTGAAACTTCATTTTATATTTTAATAGTTGTAATCTGGTCTCCACATCTCTAGGATGAATATAATGAGGATTTCTGCGATGATGTGGGGAGTTAGCTTGTAGGGTGACCATAGGTAGGTCATAGAGCACTGGAAGGAAGAGGGATTACAGTGGGCCAGAGCCATTCAAGTTGTGGGAGGGGGAAGGGACGGGGAAGGAGAAAGCTGGGGGGCGGAGCCTAATTTGGAGGGGCTGTAGTATGAATTGGATTATATGTATGCCAAATATGTACACAGCAGTGGCCAAGATAGGATCCATGGGGCAAACATCAATTCAGTAGACGGATCTAGTAGTCATGAATACATAGTATGGACTTTATAGAGGGAATTTCCCGTATGTGCATTCTAAGTGCTTGAGATCATAATCTTGAGAAAGACAAATTATGATAAGATGTTTAACTTGGCGCAATGTAAAATGCAAGGATGGCGCTCCTTAATAATTTACATGTTCCCAGAGGCTGTATTATGGAGGGGGTAGGTTACTGGTATGTTTAGAGCTGAAGATCCCCCATAAATACTTGTTAGTTAAGTTTAGGTAATTGTAGAGTACTTCTCATCCAAGGGTTATAATGTACAATTGCCCAAGCATGTCTGTCACTATCTATAGCGGACAGCCTATAATGATACTCGTGAGTTAAACAGCTGAATATCAGATAGTCATGCAAAACAGGAAATCCGATCCTGCTGAGCCCAAATGTAACGTTTGATAAGAACAGATAAGATAATCAAAGGTAACTCCTGAATTGGTTATGCTCAAGGGGTAGGGTAAGATATACGAAGTATAAATTATAACATATATAAAGTATATAATATATAGGGGGCTTCTGGATGAGCTCCTCTCCCGGGGCAGTGCCACCTTTAGGCGATGTGGGGAAAAGGAATAAGGGTATGACCCGCCGGCAGCAAGTACCGACGGGAAAGGGAGGAGAGGAGCCCATCAGGGATAGGAGATTCATTATAATAATAGAAACAGCCTAGGGAAGACCTTTATCTGGAATAAGACTAGTAATGTGTCCCTCACCTGTAGCTATAGTATATACAGGATGGGAGTCTTAAATAGGAATATCATAGTAATTGAAAAGTGATATGTAAAATAGTGGGGAGAGTAAATGGAATCTGTGTTCCTAAGTTGGATTGTGAAACAGATACTAAGGGGAAATCCTTAGGAGGGTAATGGAGCTCGCCAATCAATAGCATAATACTAAACAAGTGAAGCTATGAGGGAAAGAAGTTTTTATATCTAAACTATATGGTGGGCGGATAATATACATTAAAGCCTTCAAAGGGTATAATAACCTATGGCGTATATATATAGTAGTTAGTAGAGAAATAGGCGGGTACATATATACATAGCATCTATTCTACTGCGACACCTAACATGTGAGACATGCACAGCAGGTAAAGGACTTGTAAAATGCATACCAGCCGTTCCTGTCATATTATGCTGACTCTATGTATAGGTTCCACATTACTTTAATAATCTGCATACCTACTAGTCAAAATATGTAGGGTGTGGAGCTGAGCCTACTGTATAATTCTTGAACCACTTTAAGAAGGGAGACTCATACAGAGGATAGGTAAGGATGCATAGTGATTAGTAAACATATATTAGAACACATGACATTGAGAGCATCATATTAGATATTTTCTGATTGTAGAGAGATATAAAATAAAAATTAGATAAATAATGCGGTCCATATATATTATTAAAAGCTACATACTAGGTTTCTACAAAATAAGTTCCTTGATAGAACTTCAGTAGGAAATATGGAGGAATGAGGCATGTAAATCTTACAAAATAGGGAGCAGACTAACTAATGTCCCATAACTAGCATATGTAGAATAGAAAAATAAGTAGAGGGCTCTGAAGGGGTTATCATCTCATGTTCTAACAGTTCCAGATGTGAGTTTGACCAAACACTAGGGCCATGAGATTAAAGTAAATCAAACGAGTAGATAATGTTCCCAATGAGCCTTTAGCTTGAGTTCATAACATAAGTCCCTGAGTGATTAACGATATATTTAACAAAACTTTTTGGGACCAAAGGACCAGGAGAAATCCAACAATCTGCTGCAGTGTCAGGACTATGCAATTGCTGCTGTGTATAGAGAGGGGCCAAGGATCTAACCTACTCCGGATTTCCACAAGAGCCGCTGCAGTGGTTGGAGTGTGCCCACCTTAACGTTGATGTGTAGAAAGCGCACTTCTGGGCAGATCTTTTCCCCATTATTATGTATAACTTCAGCTGTGCAGATGTGGGGAGAGCTGACTTTAGGCTTCTGTAGCCGATGTGTCAGGGATCTCTGATGAGGTGCAGTGATGGTTCCTCCCTTAATGTGTAAGAGGTTTAGAGTTCGCCGTCGGAACACTAGTTCTGAGTCCGGATCTGAGGCCTGAATATGTAAATGTTGCACTATTTCTGGTGCTCTCCCTCCCGGTTCCTCTACGGGCTCAGACTCTTCATGATGTATGCGCTGCTGGTAAGCTGTATTATGCAAGGCGATGTCATCGTTGTCTGATGAGGGATCTGCCGTGTTGGTAGGAGTACCTTCAGTCAGCACCGTAGCGTAAGGAGCGCTAATTGCGTTTTTCAGAGTATCTACTAGCCCTGCATGATGCAGATCAAGTCGATCGCATAATGCTGCCAAGAGGGAAGTGGCTAGCTCCATGAGGGCGCTGTTATGTAAGAAGTGCGGCATGAAAGGATACTCTCAGTGGGATCAAAGCGTATGCCTAGTAGCCCCAACCATGTACTGCGGCATTTATTTTATGTAGCGCATCTAAGTGGCCCTGAGTAGTTAAGCCTGCTGTCGCTTAGCTAGCTGGGTCGGTAACAGTCTTTGTTGATGTGCGGGCGTGGAAGATGGCGCCTCGCGCCAAGACTGTTGATCACTGAAGGTGCTAGGTAAACAACCCCCCTATATGGAGACTTTAATGGCCGTGATGAGAAAGTGTGTCTGGTACTCACTAAAGTCCGCAGGCTCAATCCGTTGCCGTCTGTCTTTTCGTCAATAACTCTAAGGTGCCTCCTAGACGGTTTCTTATTTCTCTTGAAGAGATCAGGCACCGGAGCGGGTCCCCAGCCCTCCGGGCACCAAAGCAGTGCTCCAGTGAGAGTTATAGGTAGCTCAATGTAGTGTGCGCACTTACGAGCCGAGATGCAGGGCCTCAGGCAACTTTAAGCTGATCGCGGCTCCTAATCTGTCTCGAACTTAAAGGTGAAGGCTGCCGCAGGTGCAGAGGTGTCCTATTATTTAAGGCATTTGTGTTTGAGGATGTATTATGTCCCTTTTTCTTATAAATTAATATAAATATGTGTTCTGACTGAGGAGCTTCTTATGAACACGTCTATCCTGCTTGGTTGTTGGCTCCGCCCCCCATAAAAGTTAAATTTTAATATCCACTTCCACAAGTTCCAAACAGAAGTCCTGATTAATTATATCCATTTATAAACTACCACCCAGAGTGCTATAAGTGTATTCTTTCCAGATCAAGTCTCTTCTTGCTCTCACCAATATTAATGTCCTTATAACTGTTAAAATATGATAAGGATTGCTTAAGGATGGATAAATACAATAGATAAAGACGGCTTTTAGAATATATGCCTTTATTTATATATGGAAAGCAAAATTTATGCTTACCTGATAAATTTATATATTTCTGGGCATGGAGAGTCCACGAAACATTCTAATTACTAGTGGGATATTCACTCCTGGCCAGCAGGAGGAGGCAAAGAGCACCCCAGCAGAGCTGTTAAGTATCACTTCCCTTACCCATAACCCCCAGTCATTCAGCTGAAGGGAAACGGAAAAACAAGATAACACAATGGTATAGAGGTGCCTGAGGACTAGACAAAAAAACTGCCGTCTTAATTTGAATAAGGGTGGGTCGTGGACTCTCCATGCCCGAAGGAAATAAATGCATCAGGTAAGCATAAATTTAGTTTTCTTTCCTATGGCATGGAGAGTCCACGAAACATCCTAATTACTAGTGGGAACCAATATCCAAGCTAGAGGACACAGAATGAATAGGGAGGGAAAACAAGAAAGGCAGACCTAAACTGAAGGCACCACCGCTTGAAGAACCTTTCTCCCGAAAGCTGAGGCAAAAGTATCAAATTTGTAGAATTTGGAAAAAGTATGAATAGAGGACCAAGTGGCCGTCTTACAGATTTGCTCCACAGAAGCTTAATTTTTGAAAGCCCATGAAGATGAAACAGCTTTAGTGGAATGAGCTGTAATTCTCTCAGGAGGCTGCTGTCCAGCTATCTCATAAGCTAAACGGATAACACTTCTCAAACAGAGAGAAAGAGTGGCCTTCTGACCCCTACGCTTACCAGAGAAAACAATAAACAGGGTAGAAGTCTGCCGAAAATCTTTAGTTGTTTGAAGGTAAAATTTAAGAGCATGTACAAAATCCAAGTTATGCAAAAGACGTTCCTTCTGGGAATCAGGGTTAGGATAAAAAGAAGGAACAACAATTTCCTGATTAATATTGTGATCCAACACTACCTTAGGGAGAAACCCCAGCTTAGTACGAAGGACCGCCTTATCAGCATGAAAAATAAGGTAAGGGGAATCACACTGCAGAGCTGAAAGTTCAGGAACACTGCGAGCAGAAGAAATAGCAAGAAGAAACAAAACCTTCCAAGATAGAAACTTAACACTAACAGAATGCATCAGCTCAAACGGAGCCTACTGCAAAACTCTAAGAACAAGGTTAAGACTCCAAGGAGGAGCATCAGATTTAAACACAGGCAAAATTCTGACCAAGGCCTGAACAAAAGACTGAACATTTATGCAGAATAATAGACAGAGCAGAAATCTGAACCTTCAAAGTACTGACTGACAAAACCATCTCCAGGCCCTCCTGAAGAAACGCCAGAATTCAAGGAACCCTTACTTTGTTCCAATAAAAAATCTTTTAAATCACACCAATAAAGGTATTTACACCATACCCTATGGTAAATTCTGCGAGTAACCTGTTTACGAGCCTGAAGCATGGTATCTATGACTTTCTCAGAGAAGTCGAACTTAGACGTTCAATCTCCAAGCACCTAGCTTCAGAGAAACCAGATTTGGATGAAGAAAGGGACCCTGAAGTAGAAGGTCCTTCCTGAAAGGTAACCTCCACGGTGGAAGAGATGCCATCATCACCAGATCCGCGAACTAGAACCTGCGAGGCCATGCAGGAGCTATTAGAATCACTGAAGTTCTCTCCTGTTTGATGTGAGCAATTAGTCATGGAAGCAACGTAAACGGAGGAAACAGGTAAGCTAGATTGAAGCTCCAAGGAACCGCTAGAGCATCTACCAGAATGGCTTGAGAATCTTTTGACCTTGAACCGTACTTTGAAAGCTTGGCATTTTGACAAGACGCCATCAGATCCCATTCAGGAACCCCTAACCTGAGAGTTATCATTGTGAAAACCTCTGGGTGGAGAGCCCACTCTCCGGGATAAAGTCTGCATGCTTAGAAAATCCGCAACCCAGTTTTCCACCCCTGGTATGTGGATGGCAGAGAGATGGCAATTGTGATACTCCGCCCACTGGAGAATGCGAGACACCTCAATCATTGCCAATAAACTCCCTGGTGATTGATGTAGGTCACCGAGGTGATGTTGTCCGACTGAAATCTGATAAATCAGACCAAAGCTAGTTGAGGCCAAGTTATTAACGCATAGAAAATTGCTCCCAACTCCAAAATGTTTATTGGAAGAGACGACTCCTCTGGAGTCCACAGACCCTGTGTCATTAAGAAACCCCAAACTGCTCCCCAGCCTAACAGGCTGGAGTCGATGGTCACAATCACCCAGGAAGGCCTCAGGAAGCATTTGCCCGAGACAGATGGTCCTGTCAAACCCAAAATGTATTTTCTGCAAGAGATCTGAGTGGTCCCCGTTTCATTGACGGAGCATGCATAGCTGCAGAGAAGAAAGCAAAAGAAATGATATCCATGGAGGCAACCATCAGTCCAATCACCTCCATGCATTGAGCCACAGATGGACGAATAGCAGACTGGAGAAACAGGCAAGAAACATGAAGCTTGCACGTCCGTCAGAAAAATCTTCATGGACAGGGAATCTATGATTGTTCCCAAGAAACAAACCCTTGTATCTGGAACAAGGGAACTCTTTCCCAGATTCACTAGAATAGACAACAACATCTTGGTATTAGATCTTGTTAGATGAAAAGATGGCACTTGAACTAGAATGTCGTCTAGATAAGGTGCCACAGAAATACCCTGGGACCTCACCACTGCCAGAAGAGCCCCCAGAACTTCTGGGAGCTGTAGCAAGGCCAAAAGGAAGGGCAACAAACTGGAAATGTTTGTCCTGGAAGGCAAACCTTAGATACTGGTAATGATCCCTGTGAATAGGAACATAAAGATACACGTCCTTCAGATCTATGGTCATCATGAACTGACCCTTTTGTACCAAAAGAAGAATAGAACGGATGGTCTTCATCTTGAAGGACGGACCCCTGAGGAATTGAGACAATTTAGGTCCAGAATGGGACGAAAAGTGCCCTCCTTCTTGGGAACTACAAATAGATTTGAATAGCAATCCTAGACCCTGTTCCTCTAGAGGAACTGGAACAATCACTCCCAGGAATGATAGGTCCTTTACGCAGTTTAAGAAGGCCTCTCTCTTTATCTGGCTCGCAGATAACCTTGACAGGTGGAACCTGCCCCTGGCAGGACAAGATTTAAATCCTATTCTGTAACCGTGGGGTACTATATCTATGGCCCAAGGATCTGGAACATCGCGTATCCAAGCCTGCTGAAAAAAAGAAACCCTGCCCCCTACTTGATATACTACAGGATCGAGGGCGGCCCCTCATGTTAATTTAGAATCAATGGAAGGCTTCTTAGCTTGCTTCCACCTATTCCAAGGCTGACTGGACTTCCAAGAAGATGTGGATTGATCCGACTTGGAAGAGGAAGACTTCTGTCCCTTAAAGTTATGAACGGAACGGAAATTAGAATTCTGGCGGTCCTTAGGTCTATTTTTTTTATACTGAGGTACAAAAGAACCCTTTCTACCTGTAATGTCAGAAATAAGTTCTGCCAGACCTGGTCCAAACAAGGTTTTACCCTTATAAGGCAGAGATAAAATCTTGGACTTGGATGTAACATTTGCAGACCAAGGTTTTAACTAAAGAGCTCTGCGAGCTAAAACAATAAAACCAGAAATCTTAGCACCCAACCTAAGAACTTGCATGTTGGTCTCACAAATAAAGGTATTGGCTAGCTTGAGAGCCTTGATCCTGTCTTGGATCTCCTCTATAGTAGTCTTTTCTAGGATAAGATTAGATAAATCATTGCACCAATAAGATGCTGCCCCCGCAACTGTAGCAATACTAGCAACAGGTTGCCACTGTAATCCCTGAAGAATGTGCATCTTCTTCAAAAAAGCCTCAAGCTTCTTATCAATGGGATCCTTGGAAGAACAACTATCTTCAATAGGAATAGTAGTTCTCTTAGCCAGAGAAGAGATAGCTTCCTCTACCTTGGGCACCATGCGCCATGAGTCACGAATAGAGTCAGCAACAGGAAACATCTTTTTAAAAACAGGGTACGGGGAAAAAAGGAAACCCTGACTTATCCCATTACTGAGCTATATCTGCCATACGGTCTGGAACTGGAAATACTTCCACAGATAAGGGTACATCATATAACCTATTAAGCTTACTAAACCTTTTTAGATTCTCTGCAACAGATGCGTCAGATTCTTCCAAAGTAGTACTCAAAGATGTTCTAACTTAAATCTGAAATTATCTCCTCTAAATCTGCAAAATTTGTCACTACAGAATCAGAATCTGACAATTACCCCTCAGAAGCCACTGAAGAATCATCCTCATCAGATAACTGAGAAAAAATGACTAATGCAGCCTTAGAGGAGTCAGCCTTACTAACATCAATATGTTTAGATTTCCTCTTACGCTTACCAGAAACCTTTGGAAAAGCTGATAACCCCTTAATGACCACAATGTACCCTGTATGTCACTGGTTGTTAAGGTTTTTTTCAGGACATAATAGCACAAGTCTAGCAAGAACACGCTATTCATGCACTCCCTCCAACAGGCTTTGTGGAATAGAGCAGTCTCAACGCTGGTTGCAAGACCGTGCTATAAAACAATCAAGTCCCAAAAAAAGGACAGCGACATACAGGGTACGTCGCTGGTCCAGCTGCAGAAGCAGCAGAAGTAATCTGTGCATCGAAAACTCAAGGTAAAAAAAACACCCCCAGGAGGTTGAGAGGAACCACAGGGCACTGCATGTGAAGCTTTAGGGGAAAGCTGAGGCATAGCTAGGATAAAACTATCCTGAGAGACATGAGACTCAGGGAGAGACATCTTATCTTTAAACTTTAAAGTTTATTTAAACATGAAGAGCAAAACTGTACAGGAGGAATTATCTTAGCCTCCAAACACAATAAGCATTTTTAAATGAATCAACTTCAGTAATAGTGTCCATAATTGGGTATCAGTTCCTAACAATTAACAAAAAAAAATTAAATGCCAAATTAAGTTTATTTATTTGAAGCAATAAAACATAAATAAGCACATAAAACCCTCAGCTCTGCTGAGGTCTTATCCCTCCAGAAGTTGCTATCCCACTAGAACAGAAAACCGGAGACACCCGGTAGGAAAATACACCTCCTTGTTACCGGAACTGCCCAAATCCACTTGCCGCTGACTGTAGACAGAGGAAACCGCAGCCTCCACACTCGCCGCAGCAAACTCTGATCTGAACAGAGAAGCCGAAAACAGATTTAAATACTTTCCACAAGGATTTAACCCCTATATTGCCAGTACCTTCAAACCTAGAAGGGAAAGCACTTACCTGTGGATCCTGCTCTGTCAGGCAGGAGCTGTTTTCTGAGGTGTGGCAGCTTCACCATATCTACCAGGGACCTTGCTGATCAGGAGTGAATATCCCACTAGTAATTAGAATGTTTTGTCGACTGTCCATGCCATAGGAAAGAAATGATGATATCAGTTATTAACACAAACCAGTTTATGGGGTTGATTTAACAAGGGCCGAATGGCCCCTGTTCCTCTTGTTTCCGTGCAAGACTTCAGGCTCGCCGGAAACAGGAGTTAAGAAGGAGCGGTCTTAAGACTTCTTAACTCATACGCCACCTCTGAGGTGTATGATCGGGCTGATTGACACCCCGATTGGCCGCAAATCTGCAGGGGGCGGCATTGCACAAGCAGTTCACTAGAACTGCTTGTGCAATGCTGAATGCCGACAGCGTATGCTGTCCACATTCAGCGATGTCTGGCGGACATGATACGCTGCAGCATATCATGTCCGCCAAGCATTGTTAAATCGGCCCCTGTGTCTTATGACCAGCAGCCGAGGTCATGGGCTATGGCTGGGCAATAATATTAACTTTAATTTCTTTTAACTCCACAAGGCTAAGTACTACTCACTGGAGTACACCCTGTAGCTGTTTCTCATGTTTCTCTAGTTTTTAAGATCATAATTGCTGGTATTATTTGAGACTCTGGAATATCTATTATAGTTTATATTAGTATGTTATACTACATGCCCTTTTTGCTAGGCAGATCTCTTCTACTCATGAGTGTACTACCACACCACGTGGTTTCCGGAATGGTACATACCTTTATCTGTTTTTACATTTTTTTCCCCTATATTAAAGGGACAGTTTACACCAATTTTCATATAACTGCATATAATAGACACTACTATAAAGCAGAATATACACAGATACTGATATAAAAATCCAGTATAAAACCTTTTTAAAAACTTACTTAGAAGCTTCCAGTTTAGCACTGTTGATGAGGCAGTCTGGGATGCCCACTAAAAGGGGCTGGGTAAACAAAAAGCAGACACTCCCCACCTCCCCCCTTCCTTGCATATGAAAAGACAAATAACATAAACAGCAGCCAGCAGGCGTCTGTAAATGCGTGTATACATCTGACACTGTGGGGGCTTGGTTAGGAGTCTGAACATCAGCAAAATGTTCTTAAAAAATAAGCAAATCTATACATTGTTACAAAAACACTCCCAGATGGGCTATATAAATGGGTCATCTACAAAACATTTATGCAAAGAAAAATCTAATGTACAATGTCCCTTTAATTTTTTTTCTCTTCCATTATCCTGATACTGCCTGACCCTCCTAGGGTATTTACCCCTCATTATACCTTTATACTAACCTTGTTAGAGGTCCAAGCGTGGCCTGAGCAAATATTTGAGGGGCGTTGCATTTATATATATCCCTTCAGTTATATTTCTCTTCCATTATGCCCAAGAGTGGCCATTTGTTTTATAGAAGAAACTCATAATCCTTTTTTATTTAGCTTCAATCTAATATTGCAACTCGCTGCTTAGAATTGTGGTTTATATATTTATATATATTCAACGCGGCTTCATGTTATATTTTAGAGAACTTTTGTTCCAAATGTATGTAACTTTTTTCATGTTGTTAAACCTCAATAAAAAAAGAAAAAAAAAGAATATGTCTTCATTTTTTTAACATATAAGTTACTCATATAATATTTTTTGTTGGCGTTTTACAGATATGCTGCATTCCTTTCAAGTGATTATTTAGCATATGGGAAACATGTCCCTTTAATAACTCAAAAATTACTGTCAAATTTCAAAACAAATTTAATAATGACCTAATCCAAAGTTATAGTCACCATAAACTACAGCTAGAAGGTGCGTGCATTTTTTATTGTAGCTGATATGTACATATTTTTTTATCCATTTGAAGAGGACATTAGAATTGTGATTATTTTTGTTTATGTTTTGCTCTCTCATATATAATTTATTAAATATACTTTAACATTTTTAGAAGAAGGGTTAATTCTTAGACAATAGAAGATTTTAGAAATGTTAAGGATGGAGCTAATCTGAGCATTACTGAGTATTAGATACATTCTTTCAAAAAAGGAACAGAATATTGATAAATCTTGTTTTTTTTGTGATATTTTCAATTTGTCATTTATAGCCTTCCTAATGATAACATAGAAAAGTGTTGTGTTCTCCCTAATTGGTCCTCAAGGGAGCTTTAATTCATTAATTAAAGCTAAGTGGTGCATTTTGATTGGTCAATTAAACATGAATGCAGGTTCTCAGTTATTTAATTAGTTCACATTGGAGTTTTTTTATTTGTTAATTGGTGCTTAGAATTACATTAAAGCCTCATTATGTGCTGTCGTTTTTCTTTCTGTTTCTTACTAAGCAGATGTTACGTTTGTGGTAACTTCCTACTTAAAGAGACACTAAACTGTATTTTCTTTTTCACAATGTACTTTTAACATTCTTGTATAAGCAGAATATGCCTCCTACTGCATCCATGAAAGTGCACTGGTTGTGTTTATACAGTATTTACCCCATGGAGGTAAATATACAGCTTGTCCACACACAAAGTCTATTCTTGACATTTTTGTTTGTTTTGCAAAAAAGTTAACCAGAGCTCATACGAGTGCTAAAGCCGACACTCGCAAACATCCGCGATAAACCTCTTTTCGCTTGGGTGTAACTGTTAGCGCTCCACTTATAATCTGGCCCAATAAAGAACAGACAGATATCTAGCTAAATCATGGCTTCTAACTGTAACGTTGGTAAAAGTGACTTACTAGCAGTTAGTGTTGAAAAAAACAACTGTTGGACACATTTTAAAGCCACTGGCATGTGGGGAATTTAGAGCAAATACTATACAAATGTTTGTTCAATACAGCTACTTTTTGATGTTATTATCACACTTCAGGAAAACTGCTTATGTCTCCACATTTTCTTTTATTATATTCTCATATATCCTCAGATCTTTGTAACCTGTAAGCTAAAGTTATGCCAAAGTAGTAACAAGTCTCAAGACTGTAGATCTGGGTGTCCTCCGACTGTTCACCAGCCAAGTATAATACCACAGGAGACTGATGCTCACTCAGTAACAGCTGAACTCATCTACGTTGTTCAAAAGTTAAGGAAAGGTCAGTATATACTTGATGCCTCTTAACACTGAGTCCACTATCTTCTAGTTACTAATAAACATGATACTGTTTTGTTTATGTTGAACACTAACTACATGATTCTGCTGACCCTATTCCCCACAGCACTGCTTTTCAAATTCTGCCTTTGGTTGCCTTTGTTATTTACTGGATTATTGTGTGCAGGACACTGGAAGGAGTAATCTGGGACAAGCCAATGTCTGTAGCTTTATAAACAATCGGGAATCAAGTCTCTTTTTTAGAGCAGAAGGTAGGAGAATAGTCAGGTTTCAGGCTAAGGTCAGGAACCAATACATAAATCCATACCCTTGTCAGGAAGTAAAATGTGGAACCAGAAGAAAGTACACATCCAAGGGTCAGTAGCCAGGTAATTAGTCAAGAACAAGCAGTGCAGCAAGGTATCAGACAGGAAGTTAAGTCCAGGAAACAAGCCAGGGTTACCCCAGGAAAGGGAGGTTAAGAACAAAAAAACACTAGGAACATCATCAAAGAATAAGCTAGTGCCAAAAAGTATTCTCAGGTACCTTTTATATTTTCATGAACCTCTTTTGGACATTAGCACACAGTGAGTCCTAAATAGCGTTACACCCTGTGCTATGTCCAACAAATATAGCGCTGTCCTTAGAGCTTCTTTGGGTTGCAGAACTGCTGTCACTCTAGCCATTCTTATCGTAGACTAAAGCATGGGTAGAAAAATGCCTTGGGGCCTCACAATTTATCAGAATACAGAGATATCTTGAAGGGAAAGCCCCCCTTTTTAGTGAATTCCCAGAGGGCAGCTCCTGCATAGTTTTTAGAAACCTGTCCTAAGTGAAAAAGGTGGCTTGCTGGCTATAAACTCCATGGAGCAGCAGTGTACAGGTAGCATAATTTTTCTATTGCAAAACCAATAACAGTGGTCATCTTACAGTGGTGCCTAATATCTTGCTAGCACTTTAAGAAGCTGTCTTCATTGATTGTGGTGAATGTTAACCGTCAATGCTTTTCAACCCTGTAGTGTGATGCATTTCACTATTTTCCTGCCCATAGCAAACAGATCTATGACCTCTTTGACATTGTCATCTTGAATAAAAATATAAAATGTGGACTTCTGTAGAGAGAACACTTACTCATCATGTCTCTTCTTCCTCTACAGCAGCAGCCACTAATTATACAGCATTGGTTATTGGACTGGTTCTGGGTGGCACCGTTGTGGCTGTGGTAGTGTTGCTGGTGAGAAAGTCTTTTGCTAGTGTGCGTAGACGCAGTGCTGCTGTGGACATGTGACACTAGAGCCTTTGGGATGACTGCAGAGCCTATGAGATGTTTATCCTAGAGAGGAGAATGAGATGGTTTAACAATAGATGTCCTGAGGAATGAATCCACATATAAGATAAACCAAGGAATAATTACTGGAAAATTGTAATACCGTAGCACGATTTTAATCAAATATATTTATATGAATTTGAAATTCGGGATCTTTGATTTACAGTTTCCTCTATTATATCCCTGGCTTCTGGAGAAGTGCTTCATATAGTATAGTGATATAACAGAAGGCAGTATCTTGAAAAGCCCACACTGAAGACCATTGTGCAATCCTTGCTTATTTCATCCATGGTTTGAGTATACAGCAAAGAACACTATTACAATAACCAAGTCTAATTCTGTATCTTTAAAATAATTTCTAAACGCTTCTTGTGTACAATGACTAAAGTAACATGCTGGGCATATAAACTTTTCTAAACCGTAAGAATAGCTTGTAAAGGTTAAAAAGTTAAACTTGTTATAACTAAAAAGTTATACATTTAGCTTTCTCGTGGCTACCATTGGAGTCAAGTGCCTACATATTATCATATACACATCAGTATGTAATCTAACAAACGCATATTACTGTATGCAGGCCACATAGCTGCCAATCATTTAGATATAGACATTTATCTCTCATGAATGTGGAAGAATAAAATTTATAAAAAAAATTACAGCTTTTTCTTTTGACTATAAAAGTTTTATTATTTTTTTATTTTATTTTTTATTTTATTAACTTTATTTTACAAAAATAAGAATACAATAACAACACAATACAATACATAAAAACAAACAACATAATCATCAAAGATTTGTTGGTAGTATTCCAAAAACGAAAGAAACAAAACACAGCATAAAAAAAAACATTGTTCGTAATCCTCCAATAAAGTAGCCTGGATTAATCTAATCCCTCCATGCCTCGCCTCTCCTCTCCTTATATCTATTTAAAAAAAAAAAAAAAAAAAAAAAAAAAGGGCCCCCTTTTTTCCTCCCTAATTCAGGTTCATATTAACAATTTGTTCTATATAAAGTACAACATCCTTACCCTGGGAGCATATAAAATCTTTCCACGTCTTATAAAAAGATTTTCCTGTCACCCCCTCTAATTTAAGTTCATAGGCCGCTTTAATTGCTGAGTCTAGTAACAATTTATTTGCTTCTGCAATGGAAGGTATTTTATAAGTAATCCAGTTCTTAAAGATGAGTGTCCTAACAATTATTATTGCTGATAATATAAAGTTCACGTTACTATCCCAAGAAGTATGAACTATCAGAAAAAGTATGAACTATCAGAAAAAGAACAGAGTTTTTCATCAGTTGTACTTTCCTTTTGACTATATTTGAAAGAAAATATTCCATCTTTGCCCAAAACTGATTCAGTTTAGGGCAATCCCATAGCAAGTGGGCTAAATCTGGGTCATAAAAACGGCATTTAGGACAAAAATTAGACACAGTTTTATTCCATTTGGCCACTCTACGTGGGATTAAATAATCCCTAGGTATTACTCTAAATTGGGATTCTCTATAATAGGATGAGGAAAAAAGTTTTTGGATAGTATTTAAACCTTTTAACAATGTTTTATCTAAAACCCAGCCAGATGACACCAAAGAGGTTTCTTCTAAGGATAGCAAAAATTTGTAGATTAAAGACAGTGAACCTTTCCCTATTTTTATTGAATCAACAAGAGGGTGATGTCCCCATATCTGGGGAGCTAAGTTTATTAGTTTAAGAATATAATTTTTTACTTGTATGAATAAAAATAAGTGTTTTCTTTGTGCTGCGGGGAAGTTTTCTTGAAATTTATCGAATGTATATAGTTTACCCGAATTGGTGTCGCAGAAATCAATCACTATCAGTGGTTTCTCTAGCGACAATCTTTTAAAGATGTCCACCGTATTACCTAGAGGAAAATGAGTGTTACCGCCTACCGGTAGCCACTTTGAAATATTTTGCATAGTACCAATACGCTTAGAAAGATTTCTCCAAACCCATAATATATCCTTATATAAAGGATGTTTCAAGATTCCCCCAGATCCTTTTTTGATGCAAACATAACATAATTTAAGAAAAGCGGGAAACACACCTGGTTCTCTAAGACCTCGTCCGAATATAAAAAGGATCTTGATAGCCAGTCCATAGGGAATCGTAAAATAGAAGCATGGTTATACCATTCTAAATTTGGTAGAGCCAGCCCTCCTTTATCATAAGGTTGATATAGCTCAACTAGTTTCATTCTTGGTTTTCTCCCACTCCATAAAAAAATTCTTAATGATTGATTAAAGCGCCAAAGATCATTTTTATTTATCAAAAAGGGAAGCATTCTCAGGGTATAAAGAATTTTAGGGATAATAAACATTCTAAAAAGAGCTATCTTACCTAATAAGGAGACTGGGAGCAATGTCCACGATTTCAGTTTATCTATACTATCTCCTAAGATTGTTGAAAAATTATCTTTGTACCAATCAGTTGTATTTGCAGAGATTTTTAACCCCAAATACTCTGTTTTAGTTTCTATAAATTGATGGGACTGTGAACCCTCTGGATTTTGTTTAAGCCAAAGGATTTTAGATTTTGTAAAGTTAGTTTTGTAACCTGAACCATACTATATTGGTCAAGTAGATTCACAACCGCATCAATTTGACTCTTTGGATCTGCAACAAAAAGCAAAAGATCGTCCGCGAATAAGGCCGTTTTAAATCTTGCCTGACCAATATTAATTCCGATCAAAAATGTCCTCAATCTAATGGCTAGAGGCACCATTAACAAGTCGAATAATAGAGGGGACATCGGACAACCCTGGCGGGTCCCTCTTGTTAATGTGAAAGAGTTTGAAATACAGTTATTAATCAATATAGAGGCTTTAATATCTGAATAAACTTTAACAATAAATTCTTTAAAATAGCCTACAAACCCAAATCTCTCCAAAACCTGGATCAAGAAGGGCCACTCTACCCTGTCGAAGGCCTTCTCTGCATCCAGAGATAGCAGGAAGGCCTCAGGCAGGGCAGAGCGGTCTCCTCCATAACGACAGACTACTTGTAATATTTTTCTTATGTTCATCTCTGAGGCTCTTCCAGTGATAAACCCTGCTTGGTCCTGGTGAACAATCGCTGGTAATAAAGGCTTCAGTCTTTCAGCTAATAGCTTCATAAGAATTTTATAATCCAGGCCTAGCAAAGAGATAGGCCTGTATGAAGTCATACCCAAAGGGTCTTTATTAGTCTTTGGAATTAAGATAATATTAGCTCTTTTGAAACTTTCAGATATCTTGTTGTTTGTACTAAAATATGCATTAAATAAGTCAGTTAGTACAGGCTCTACTTCTGTTCGCATAGTTTGATAAAACTCAAGAGGTAGATTATCCGGGCCTGGAGTTTTCCCTCTAGCCATAGAATTAATTCTTTTTTGAACCTCATTTTCTGTTATTGGTTGGTTCAGTGCTTCACATTCTTTTTCTGAAACTTTAGGAAATTGAACCTCATCTAGAAATTTTTTAATATTTTCTGGGTCTGGGGATTGCGATGCATATAAATCAGAATAGAATTTATGAAATAATTGTGAGATTTGGTCTTGTTCTGTATAAATTACATCTTTTAATTTTAAAGCTCCCACTGGTTTCGTGTATAACAATATTTTCAATGATTATTTAATAAAAAAATAAAAAAATAAACCACCCACATATATAGTGCACAATACACCTTAAACCATTTTTAGAAATCACCTGCACAAAATTTATATAGCGTATAGTCACATTTTTCTTTTCTGTTATAAAAGTATTTAACTGAATTTAGATTAGATCACTTCCTCACTCCTGTGTCCAAAACACATAATCTAATAGGGAGTATATTGATTGTACCAACAGAAACCATTTAAC
This sequence comes from Bombina bombina, assembly GCF_027579735.1. Classification (NCBI taxonomy): domain Eukaryota; kingdom Metazoa; phylum Chordata; class Amphibia; order Anura; family Bombinatoridae; genus Bombina; species Bombina bombina. The sequence goes on along the minus strand of NC_069505.1, from coordinate 102,306,308 downwards.
AAAACATAAATGATCTGAAATCCAGTACATTTACATGTAACCCTATTGTAATTGTTTAAATTAAAGGGACAGTAAAGTCAAAATTAAACTTAAATGGATTGGATAGAGCATGACATTTTAAACAACTTTCCAATTTACTTCTGTTAATTTACCGTAACACTTAGCGCTTGTGTGCTAACCTGACACTGCATTAGACTAACTGCCCCAAAGCCGAAGATAGTTATGAATATTTAACATTCCAATATTCTTCACACAGAACAAAATGTTCTTTATATTTTTTTTTTATAATTTTTTTTTATTGAAGTTCAGTTAAAGGCATACATACATGTCATATCATCAAAAAGTAAACATATAGAATAACTGGTAGGAAACACACAAAGAATAGAGAGTTAAAATAAACAGTTTGTTATAATTACACATCGTGGAAGTATATATATATATATATATATATAATGCTTGCCTATAAAAACATAATTTATGTAAGAACTTACCTGATAAATTAATTTCTTTCATATTAGCAAGAGTCCATGAGCTAGTGACGTATGGGATATACATTCCTACCAGGAGGGGCAAAGTTTCCCAAACCTTAAAATGCCTATAAATACACCCCTCACCACACCCACAATTCAGTTTAACGAATAGCCAAGAAGTGGGGTGATAAGAAAAGAGCGAAAGCATCAAAAAAATAAGGAATTGGAATAATTGTGCTTTATACAAAAAAATCATAACCACCACAAAAAAGGGTGGGCCTCATGGACTCTTGCTAATATGAAAGAAATTAATTTATCAGGTAAGTTCTTACATAAATTATGTTTTCTTTCATGTAATTAGCAAGAGTCCATGAGCTAGTGACGCATGGGATAATAAATACCCAAGATGTGGAACTTTCACTAGAGAGGGAGGGATAAAATAAAGACAGCCAATTCCGCTGAAAAATTAATCCACTACCCAAATAAAAAAAGTTTCAATTTTTATAATGAAAAAAACTGAAATTATAAGCAGAAGAATCAAACTGAGACAGCTGCCTGAAGTACCATTCTACCAAAACTGCTTCTAAGAAGAGAAAACATCAAAATGGTAGAACATAGTAAAAATATGCAAAGAAGACCAAGTCATTGCTTTGCAAATCTGATCAACAGAAGCTTCATTCTTTAAAAAGCCCAGGAAGAAGAAACTTACCTAGTAGAATGAGCCATAATCCTCCGAGGCGGGAATCCACCCGACTCCAAATAAGCATGATGAAACAAAAGTTTAAGCAAGATGCCAAATAAATGGCAGAAGCTTTTTGACCTTCCTAAAACCAGAAAAGATAAAAAATAGACTAGAAGTCTATCTGAAATCTGAATAGCTTCAACATAGAAAGTAATAATCTCACCAAAGAAGTCTTAGGAAAACAATAATTCCTTCCTAATGTTTGTTACAATTTACAACTTTAGGTAAGAATTGAAATGAGGACAGCAAAAACCACCATTTCCTGATGAAAAAAATCAGAAAAAAGATTCACAAGAAAGAACAGATAATTCAAAAGCTGTTCTAGCTGAAAGAGCAATACTTTCCATGAAAGTAATTAATGTCCAGAGCAAGCATATGCTCAAATAGAAGAGCCTGAAAAACCTTCAGAACCCAATTAAGACTCCAAGGAGGAGAAATTGGCTTAATGACAGGTTTGATACGAATCAAAACCTGAAAAAAATGATGAGTAACACTGCCTTATCCGGATGAAAAATCAGAAAAAGATATTCACAAAAAAGAGCAGATAGCTCAAAAATTCTTCTAGCAGAAGAAATAACCAAAAGGAACAATACTTTTCCAAGAAAGTAATTTAATGTTCAGAAAATGCATAGTTTCAAACGGAGGAGCCTGTAAAGCCCTCAGCACCAAATTGAGACTCCAAAGAGGAGAGATTGAATTAATGACAGGCTTGATACGGACCAAAGCCTGAACAAAACAATGAATATCAGGATGATTAGCAATCTTTCTGTGAAAAAAGAACAGAAAGAGTAGAGTTTTGTCCTAACAAAGAACTGCAGACAAAGCCTTATCCAAACCAACCTGAAAAAAATAATAAAATTCTATGAATTTTAAAAGAATGCCAAGAAAAGTAGGTCTTCCAGACTCAATAATAAATCTTTCTAGAGACAGATTTACGAGCCTGAAACCAAGCGTTCAATCTCCATCCCTTCAAATTTAATGATTTGAGATCCTGATGGAAAAAATGGGCCTTGAGAAAGAAGGTCTGGTTTAAGCGGAAGTGTCCAAGGTTGGCAACTGGCCATCCAAATGAAATCCGCATACCAAAACCTGAGAGGCCATGCTGGAGCCACCAGCATAACAAACAAATACTCCATAAGAATTTTGGAAATCATTTTGGAAGAAGAACTAGAGGCGGAAAGAAATAGGCAAAAAGATAATTTCCAAATAAATGTCAATGCATACACTACTTCCGCCTGAGGATCCCCGGACCTGAATAGGCCCCTGGGAAGTTCTTTATTCAGATGAGATGCCAACAGATCTATTTCTAGAAATGCTCACATCTGAAAAATTGAAAAACATATCTGGGTATGAGAGACCATTCTCCCGGATGTAAAGCTTGATTAACAGAGATAATCCGCTTCCCAAATATCTATACCTGGGAAAAAAAACACAGAATTTAGATAGGAGCTGGATTTAGCCTAAGCTAATATCCGAGACACTTCTGTCACAGCCTAAGGACTGATAGTCCTACCATGATGATTGACATACACCATAGTTGTGATATTGTCTGAAAAACAATAAACGTCTCTTCCTCAAAAAGAAACTAACTGAAAAACTCTGAGAAAACGCGGAGTTCTAAAATATCAAATGGTAATCTCACCTCCTGAGATTTCCAAACCCCTTGTGCTGACAGAGATCCTCAGACAGCCTCCCAACCAAAAAGACTCACATCTGTAGAGATCATGGTCCAGGTTGAGAACTAAATGATGGTGATCTTAACCACCAAATCAAGAGAGATAAATATTAGGATTTGAAGATTTAAAATGTGAAATCCTAGAATCCCTGCACCATAATTCAGCACAAAAAGACTGGAAAGGTTCTGTCTATTGAAAATGAGCAAAGGGAATTGAATCCAATGCTGTGGCCATAAGACCTAAAACTTCTATGCATATATAGCAACTGAAGGAAATAATAGAGACTAAAGGTACCGACAGACGGAACCCAATAAAATTGTCCCTTGTCTGATAGAGACAAAGACAGTGACACAATCTGGAAACCTAAAAAGGTGACCCTTGTGAGAGGAATCAAGAGCTTTTGAAAAAAAGATCCTCTAACTATGTCCTGAAGAACAAAGTGAAACATATGAGATTCTGCATCCTCAGAAAATAATCTGAATAAATACAGAAAAAATATGCATTTATTGTATCTAATGAAAACAAATAATGCTATCACTGACCAAAAAAAGGCAGAATAGTTTGAATAAAAACTCCAAAACCCAGTTCCTAAAAATGGAACTGGAAGAAATACCCCAGAAGATTCCAGGTCTGAGCAGCGCTTGAACCCCACGGGTGACCAGCCATGCTTCAACAGTACCCAAAATAAATAGGACCGAAACACACTTAAAGAAAGTGTTAGCCTTACTGGAATAAAATCAAAGAAATTTGGACCGAATAGAACCAAATAAATTTCAAAAAAGTCTTAACCTGCCCCTTGCCAGCCAAGCTGGAATACGGCACATACATCGCAATTTAAGGGAGCTGATTTCGGACTGAAAAAATTTCCAATTAAAAACATGTTACTTGGGAAAGAATTCAGGAGTTCATTCCTTAATAAGAACAACCAACCTAGTATAAGCTTAAAGTTTTAGTCTTAGAACTCAATCTTGAAGCCCAGAGTAACAGTTAAGAATTGGATCCAATTATAAAACAAATAATTGATTATCTTAGAACAAAAGAAATATGGATTTTTAGAAATCACAAAATTCTTCTAGCTCAAACAGCTAAAGACATATATTAAACCTCAAAATATTCAATAAAATTAAGACACAAATGAAATTATTAGCATGATAGTCCAGTCAAAGGACCAGACAATACAGTGGACTTGCATAATCAATAAATGCAAAACAACAAGACAAATGCAACAGCACCTAGTCTAGTAAATGTTGTCCCTTTAACAATGCTAAAATAAATCATAATCTGATACTTGATCTTAAAGTAAACAGAAAAACTGAAGCAATTGCAACATCCAAATAAATCACAGGTCCAAGAAAGGTACCTGAAACTAAATAATTTTCCATAAATAAGATACAACCATCTAAAGGAAAATAAATACTATTTTGCTATAGAAACAATAGCATAATTAGTAGGAGTAGAGATAGCCCCAATAAATTGGAGAACCCTCCAAATTGAATTAAACTGCCGGCAAAGAGTATAGTTTAAAACCTTTGAAGAAGGAATAAAATACAATTCTCAGCCTATTCCATTCCCTAGTATAAGGAATTGGAAAAAACCTCTGAAAACACAGAAGAATAAATAAGCAGAAATAGTATTAGTTAGTCTTGAAAAATAACTAGTTACCTTAATGTCCAGAATAATCAACACCTTTTCAACAAAGAACAAATGTACTTTAATAAAAAAGTAGATTTGTTAGTGTCAATATCTGATGAAGAAAATTCTGAATGAGAAAAAACATCATCAGAGAAGGATAAATCAGTATGTTGTTGGTCATTTGAAACTTCAATAAAAAAGAAGTTTGAAAAAGACCTAAACATTTTATTAGAAGGCACAAAGTCAGACAAAGCCTTTAAAATAGAATCAGAAAAATATTTCTTAAAAATCTTCTAAATATTTCTTGTACATAAGATGTAAAAAGAATGGCAATATATAAAGCATAAATACTAATGGATTCTGCATGTAAAAGTTTATCATGATAACCTATTACAAACCATAGCTAAAGATAAACATTCATAACATTTAAAATAAATGAACTTAGCTTTGGTAGGACTGAACTCAGTCAAGCGTTTTTCCAGAAGTAGCTTCTGATCCAGGGTCAATCTGAGACATCTTGCAATATGTAATAGAAAAAACAACATATAAAGCAAAATCTATCAAATTCCTTAAATGACAGTTTCAGGAATGGGAAAAAATGCCAATGAACAAGCTTCTAGCAACCAGAAGCAAATAAACAATGAGACTTAAATAATGTGGAGACAATAATGACGCCCATATTTTTTAGCGCCAAAAAAGACGCCCACATTATTAGGCGCCTAAATGCTTTTGGCGCCAAGAATGATGCCACATCCGGCGACGCCGACATTTTTGGTGCAAAACATCAAAAAAATTACGCAATCACGAACAACTTCCCGCGACAAGTACGACGCCGGAAATGACAAAGAAAATTTTTGAGCCAAAAAAATCTGCGCCAAGAATGACGCAATAAAATGAAGCATTTTCAGCCCCCGCGAGCCTAATAGCCCACAGGAAAAAAAGTAAATTTTTAAGGTAAGAAAAAAAAATTAATTATTCATATGCATTATCCCAAATAATGAAACTGACTGTCTGAAATAAGGAATATTGATCATCCTGAATCAAGGCAAATAAATGTTTAAACACATCTATTTAGAACTTTATATAAAAGTGCCCAACCATAGCTTAGAGTGTCACAAAAAAATAAGACTTACTTACCCCAGGACACTCATCTACATGTAGTAGAAAGCCAAACCAGTACTGAAACGAGAATCAGTAGAGGTAATGGTATATATAAGAGTATATCGTCGATCTGAAAAGGGAGGTAAGAGATGAATCTCTACGACCGATAACAGAGAACCTATGAAATAGATCCCGTAGAAGGAGACCATTGAATTCAAATAGGCAATACTCTCTTCATATCCCTCTGACATTCACTGCACACTGAGAGGAAAACTGGGCTCCAGCCTGCTGCGAAGCGCATATCAACGTAGAATCTAGAACAAACTTACTTCACCACCTCCACGGGAGGCAAAGTTTGTAAAACTGAATTGTGGGTGTGGTGAGGGGTGTATTTATAGGCATTTTAAGGTTTGGGAAACTTTGCCCCTCCTGGTAGGAATGTATATCCCATACGTCACTAGCTCATGGACTCTTGCTAATTACATGAAAGAAAACTGTATACCTCCTAGATGACGACTAAGGCCGCTCTTGGACCCCCTATTTCTATGGAGAGTGCAAAGCTACAGGAGGTACCTTCTAACTGGGAGAGACCACTCTTGGATCCCATATGTTGAACTTCTATTTTTATTTTTATTACTTTTATCTAATATGGTTCGGTATAATTATGAAATAGAGGAAAAAATAGAGTTGACTGTTTAACAGGATGGATTTACCTTAGGAGTCTAATACAGAAGGACATAACTAGAGCCACACTACCCACCAACATCCAAACAATTACATAGGGTCACAGGTGAGTGCACATTTGCTAAAGTATGGGGAGTTAGGGTCATGGAAATAACCTAGGTCAAGGGCATAATATTGATTAATAGGTCCTGAGAGACATGTACTGTAAATAAGGAGCTATTGGTTATCAGGGGGCATGTTTTAACTGGTAAAACAATACAACTCAGATCTTTAGCTACGCAGTCCATTTTAAGTCATATATTGCAGGCTTGAATTTATTAATGGGAGTATAAAGCAAAAAAAAGAGATAAGGGGTTATTCTACACTACACTCATATCTTATTCTGGAAGTGAATGAAAGCTTCTCGGCTAGGAGCACTATTAGAACAAACATCGCAAGCGTATGTCCAGGTATGGAACATCTAACTATATGCCAATATAGAGAGATAGGATCTCACCATCCCGGCTGTAGACAGCGGGACCCTAAAACATGCTAACAGGGGACCAGAAGCAAACATTCTTAGGCGTAACTGTGGGAGTCAGAATAAGGAGTAACATTGGCAAAATTAGTACTACCAGCTGGAAGAGAAGAGGTGAGGGCTTAGTTCCTATGGAATGCTGCCTCTACCAGCGGTGATTATAGATTGCTTCTCTATCTCTCCTATCAAATCTCAGCCTAACAGTAGCCGTAAAAATATAAATAGGTATTATTTAGGATGAATACCTATCTATGTTTGTCCTGCAGAAATATATGAATGAAACATTAAATAAACATTTAGTTTCTATTACTAAGACCAAAAGGCTCCTTTAAAAGAAGTATTTACAAATTTCTGCTCTGATTACTTTGTGACAACCCAAACTAGTAAAAATAAAAACCGCTCAGAGGTAGAGCACATATTAACACTGGAAAAACACTACTTCTACTACATGGGAAAATATGATTTCTTTTCTGATCTCCTCTTTATATGGGAACATGGTCTTGCCAATATAGGGTAGATGATAGGGAGCCCAACTTAATATTGGAGTCAGGAGCAAGGGCAGTGAACGAGACATTGCTATGCCCCCCCTTTCCCTCCTTTATCTTTCCCCCCTTCTTTTTCCCTTCCACTACCCCCCCCGCTACCCTTACTGGATCTCAGACTGAAACGATAGACAGTGACTAAAAGAACAATCACTTACATATATGGTTGTATTGTATGGGAAGGTGTAAAGTTGTTAATAATTTTGATAACATTGAAAATCCATTGTTATTACTGTTCCTTTTTTCTTCTGTATCGAATTCAATGTTGTATTGATGCGTGTAAAAAATCTAATAAAAATTATTGAATAAAAAAAAAAAAAAAAACGCTATAATGGCGGAAACGGCAGAATATATGGGGGATAGCTAATAGCCATACATCAGAAATGCTGAGGGCATGTTGAACCTGCGAGTATACATTTTGTCAAGCAATGGTCCTGAAATGCAATAACTGATAATTGCCCACATGTATAAGAAGTAACTACAGTGTGCATCTCTGGCTGTCCTATTAAATCTCAGGCTGAATGATGCAATATAAAAAGTATAAGAGATGTGAGCATCAAAGCATAGACAGTACTAGTATGAGAGGAAATAAGAGACAAGTTATTCCTGTTAATATACAGTAGGCAAACACTAGGTACCCTCAGAGTACCATGATATCAGTCTCATCCCTGCTTTAGCGCTATGGACAAAGAGAATATACCCCCTATCGAACTTGCAAATATCAGAACACATAAGATAAAACAACCTTACAATGCAAAATATTTTTTTTTAAATGTGTGGAAATACACAACTGAAGTCCCGGTAACGATTATAAAGGTCTATATAGTCCGGAATGTTCATTCACACTGGGACCTTTATAGATATAAGGCTCCTCACCTTAGGCAACATGTAAATCAATGTCTAGCCCACTCCAATTTTGTTACGTGAAAATCCAGATGACAATTGTCCGCAATCCTGATACCCAGGACCCCGCATATTAGATCCCCAACTAGTGTCTCCCACAGAGCTGGGTCTTGTCACTGACCCGCAGTGATATTGCCAGTTGTGGGAACACGGTAAGCGGTTGGATAATAATGCCCTTATCACTTTGAGCGCTCATATAGTAATTGTCTATATCTGAACCGGGAACCAATTTCGAGAATGGGAGGAGAGTGATGATGCGTAGGTGCAATGATCTCTATGCTGCGAGTTAAATAGGATGTTGCGCTTGGTTCGTTTAAAGGGCAACTACCTGTGGGGGGATCATCAGGTCGCCACTCCATGCTCGATCCCTTGCTCCTAATCGACATACTCGATTAGGGTGTGCTCTGTATCCTCAGTGTAAAGGCACCATTCTGGGTTGCTGTGTCCAGTGTACACGCGAGGCGCAGGAAATGTTCATACAAAAGGTCTTTTAACTGGTTGTGCAGTTGGGTAAAGTAAGACTCCATCTGGAAAGTAGAAGCGTTGATTCCTCACAAGGTGTTTGGCACTAGCACCTACAGGGTACTTTGCGATCAGCACAGTATGCAGCGTAATGACGAGGCCCTAACAGGCCTCGCCGGGGGGTAAAATAAAGGCCGCAACCTCAAAGTTTGTTCCAGGAGCTCACAGTAGACTCTGTCATAGTAGTTTTGGGCTCAGCTGATACAAGAGCGCTAATATTTTAGGGATCAAGGTGTGAACCAGGCAGAAGAGCCGCTGGGATGCTATAAGAGTCAAAAGTTGTTAGAAGTGCTGGAGCAGGATGGTATCTTGCGACCTGTCATGGCCGCCGCCCGGAAGTTCCCCCTTCTTTATATTTTTAAATATATATTTCTATAGATATCTGAATATTTTTTAGAAAGTAAATATCTATACCTATATATCTATATGAATATATACAGGTATAGCTATATATGCAGATATAGAGTATACATAAATAAATATTTCAAAATAAAAAGGACATTGCCTTTTAAGTAAAGAACATTGTAATGTTAAATATTTCTATTAAAACACAGTAACACACATAACAATATATAAAAAAAGAAATAGAAAATATTTGTAATGTTTAAAGGTATTTGAGTGGAAAGGGCTCCAAAGTGTATATGTATGTGTATATATGTATATATAGGTAGCCCTCAGTTTACGCCTGGGGTTGTATTAATTGTTAAGTAAATAACAACAGAATTGCTTTAGCATTTACTATTGTCTGCTATAACATGAACATGCAGTGTGGGGGAAAAGATGCAAAGCTTGGAATCAAAGCTAAATATGCTACTATTACGACAGTGCCATAAAATTAATTCAATTATCTTTTAAATATGTTACAAGAATGTTTTCCCCTGAAAACTTTTGAATGGCAGTTGACTTTGGACCTGATATAGTGGAAAAACACAAATGTGTGGAGTTGGCATTCTGGGAATATTTTTCATGGATTTTGAGGAGTCTATAAGAAGGATCACTGCTGCATGAGAATATATAGGCAGTCAGGCAGAATATCAGGACATGCTCTATTAGGGTATTTGTACAAACTCAGCACATGCAGCACTTCTGAATTATAATTGAAATAATGAGAACAGCAGTAATAATGAGCCTTCAGAGTAAGAATGCATATGACTCAGACAGCTATTAGATCTTTTCTTCAGAATTTGGTAAAAAAAAAAAAAAAAAAGAATCTAAAAAAACTTTTCAGTTAAGATACAATTAAACTTTTAAAATGATAAAATTGTGTGTGCTCATTGCCATCAATTTATATAGGGTTAAGGGGCATGGTAATGCAAAGTTAAAATGCTCTACCTGGTTTGTGAATGTCAGCATGTGGATGCGGTTTCTAACTGGCTCGCCAACTAGCCTTGCTCACGAGCTGCAATGGATAGCAGCTTCACAGTTAAAGGGACATTAAAGACTAAGCACATTTTATAAGCATAGTATTGAGGATATTCCCCAGCTCCCTCTAGTCATGTCTGCCGCCATGTTGAAATTTGTCTTTCATTACATTCCAGTGCTGACCTGTTTACACAAGTGCAACAACTCTCCTTCAGATACCTGCAGTGTAACCTAAGTTCCAAATTGGTGGCACCCATGATTAGAAGGGGTGCATATGATATGTATTTATTGTTTAATGTCCTTTTTTAAGACTTTTTAAAATTGCGTTTAAACCCTAAGCAAGTGGCATTAGTAATAAAATAACAAAATAAGAGCATTTTATTTTTGTATTAACAATGCCTCTGTAAATCACAGAATTGGAAAGATCCAACTATTCTTTAACATAATTTCAGTCTTTCCAAAAATAAGATACAAGATACCAGTTTTTGTATTTTTTTTTTAACTATAATAATGTTGATTTTTAACTGGAATATCCAGCTCCTACCGTAGGGACGATATTTTAATATAGTAAATCTAAACTGTTAGTTTTTCATTTGAAATAAGAGCAAATACCCTACTGTAAAGTGATACAATGTGGAATCATTTCAAATTTAAAGGGACACTCAAGTCAAAATAAACTTTTATGATTCAGATAGAGAAGCAGTTTTAAGACACTTTCCAATTTAATTCCATTATCAAATTGTGCACAGTCTTTTTATATTCACACTTTCTGGGGAACAAGATCCTACTGAGCATGTGCACAAGATCACATGGTATACTAGTCTGTGATTGGCTGATGTCTGTCACATAATACAGTGGGCCAGGAAAATGGGAGAAAAAATAAATTTGTCAGAAAAAATCTACTTTTTATTTGAAATTCAGATTAAGTGTTATTGCCTTGTCTTTTTATTATGCACTTGTTAATTATGCAATTCTACTGCATTGAATGATCCTTTAAATGATATTGCACTGGGGTGTACTCACTTTTATTGTATACTGTAGATATTGTTTGTAATATCCTCTTTAAAGGAGTAATATTGTTCAATAGACAGGATGTGCTTATCTTTATGTGCCTATGTAAAATAAACAAAACCCAACATTATAATCACTATTTTGTTTTGCAAATAAACAATTTACTGAATTGTTACAGACTGCAGAAAATTGATATATTTTTTTAATAGTCAATTCAAAACTCATTGAGTGTCACGTGTCTTTGTGTCATTACGCAATATGCTAATATATTCAATATGAGGCTGCCCAATTGCTAAAACGCCATTTTAAAAGGACAGAAAAGTAAAAATTGAAATGAGCACAAATTAATTTCAGTTTTAAATACAAAAACAGATTTTTGCTAATATACTGTAAGTATACTACAAATTTACTTCTATTCAAACCTGAAATGCACTTATGGATATTTCATGGTTTCTAGTATGTCCCTTTAAATATATCATCTATGTTAACTCATTCATAGCAAGACATTAGTCATGAATATAGCGTGGATGCAAGTTAACCCTTTGGAGGGTAAACAGTGTGTGTGTGTGTGTGTGTGGGGGGGTAACATTTGATACTTTATATAATGTACACACTAATGTTAAAAGTGATCCATTTTATTTATACTTTCATGATTAAGTTGCACTTTAATTTACTATGAAATCATTTTTTTATTTAAAAAAAAAAAAAAAAACAAAGATATGAGAATGGGCTTTCATCTATATACTACAAATCTGCTGTAACATATTTCTTCAATGACAGAAAAAGGACAGCCTCTTTCTCTACCTCATTGACAAGGCCTATAAAATTTATACTTAGGATTGGTGGTGTCTTCTGAGAATAGGGATCAATTATTTTACGAGGAGTTTTTGCACATTTATAGCCCTTTAATGTTTATTGCCAACCCCCATCACTCTATAATAATATTTAAAGGGATGTGAAACAATCAGATGATTAGTAAATGTTATTTTACCTGCTCTCATCCATGGTAATCCTGAAAACCTGACCTGCTGGGGAGGCCTGAGGACAGGTTTGAAAACCAGTGAGATAGAGCATACCATTTCAAATAACTTTCCAAAAATACTTATATTATCCAATTTGCTTAGTTCTCTTGGTATCCTTTGTTCAAAAGAATACCTAGGTTGCTGATTGGTGGCTGCACATATATGCCTCTTGTCATTGGGTTACCAATGTGCCCAGCTAATGGGAGCTGCCATGTTGAAACCTATGCTTTCTTCTCTGCTGAGGCCAATTAGGTACAGTTATAAATAGGTCACTAGAGTGTGCCACCAATGGCTGTGTGTAATATAGAAGCGTTAAGTATGGAGTCTACACTTTTAACAGCAATTGGAAAACCCACAAATTTGAGAATTATATTACATGAAAAAAGACAAAATAAATCATGAACGTATACTGCAAAGTTTTTTTTAATTACATATATAAATATATATAAGCTAAAAGTGTTTAATATCCTTTTATTGGATTTGGAAGGGATATATTAACATATCAATGCAAAAAATTCCAGCAGCACTCGCCAGTCCATGAAGTAAAAAGACACTTTATTGATAAATGTAAATAAAACTTACACATATTCACAATGTAGGGGGGGACTCCATCTGACACGTTTCACATTGTTACACTTAATCATCAATGTATATATATATTATAAAGTGTTTTTTACTTCATGGACTGGCGAGTGCTGCTGGAATTTTTTGCATTGCATGGTTTCACGGAGTGTTCTCCCATTGCAGCTTTGCATCTTATGCTTTTACTGGCTTGATGTCCTGGTCGAAACCTCATCATTATTCATTACCTGGATCTACACATTTGAGCGACAGTATCCTGGATATATATTAACAACACAATATGGAAATCTTGGTTAACCTGTCCCCATTCCAAAATACGATTAGTCACATGGAGTTTTTGTATAGAAGTGGAAATTACTTTTACTGGGGCTAAAGATGGCAGCTTTTTTTGACAAGCTAATATTTCAAATCAAGTGTAAGTTAAGTGAACTCTAGAGTGGTGAAATATGAAATTATTTGATTTTCACTGGAGTACATGTTTGGGCAGTGAAAAGAACTCACAACTCATGCAAGTAATAGGGCTGTATTGACAAACTGCATAAATACTATAATTAGAGGCGACAGTATGCCATACCAGGTATAGTAGTCTAATGCATTCTGCACATATAATACGCACTTTGTAACAAAGAGAGATGATATTATTTGGTTTAGACTGGGGTAAAGTCTGGGCAGCAGCGACTACTCTGCTTCTCTTGCAATTAATATGACAATTTCGGGGACAAAATGCAATAACAGAACAGTTAGATATGAGTATGGCACAGAAGCAACATAACCTAACATGTTTTGTGCATATAGAGAAAAAGATGAAGGATTATAATTGCGTCTCCAAGAGGTTTCTGAAGAGTATCACATATTGTAATCAGATTGATGAGAAAAGTTGCAACACTGGTAAAAGTAAATTGGTTTCCAATCCCACAGTGATAGTCAGGCAGACAGATTTCCTTAAAGGGCCAATAAAGTAAAATTGCAATCTAAAATGCTTAAAGGGATATGCAAGGCAACATTCAACTTGTATGATTCAGATAGAGCATGTCCTTTTAAGACACAAATTCACTTCAATTTTCAAATTTACTTTGTTCTACTGGCATCCTTTATTGAAAAATATTTACATATCCTATACTAATGGGAGCCATATGATGATTGGTTGTTACATATTTATGTCTCCTGTCATTGGCTCGAATAGTTATGTAAAAGCAATAGTAAAATGCTATAAAATAATTAAGCATTTCCTTTTTAGCACTTTTTTATCCCTTTAATTATGCATACAAAACTTTGCAATATACTTCACTAGCCTAGCCCTGCCACATACTCTCCCTAATGCCCAGTGTATTTAATATTTTTTGCTGAAAGGTAAGTCCAGTAGTGTGCACGTGTCTGCAGTACTATACGGCAGCAGTTTTGCAACAATGTAATACATTAGCAAGAGCACTAGATGGCAGCACTATTTCCTGTCATGTAGTGCTGCAGACATGTGCACACTACTTATCTGGATATCTCTTTAACAAAGAATAACACGAGAACGACACAAATGTAATAATACAAGTAAATTTAAAATGTTTTTTTAAAATTGTATTCTCTATCTGAATCATAAAAGAAAATATTTGGGTTTCATGTCCTTTTAATTCCAGATTGGCTCCTCCAAATAAGGAAAGTAGCAGGTCAAAATTGACCCTTGAAAACATCATTTATGCTTACCTGATAAATTAATTTCTTTCATGATGGTGAGAGTCCACAATAAATAACTCATGGGAATTACTCTTTTCTACCACTGAGGAGGCAGAGACTCCCAAACCCCAAGAGCTTTATAAAACCCCTCCCACCTCACACATACCTCAGTGTAACGTATAGCCAAGCAAAGTGAGGTAAGAAAAAAAGTAATGTACTTAAGATAAATCAAGAGACCCTTAAACAGCTATCCAACATAAGACTTGAATATGTAGTGATTACAGTCCAGGTAGGATGAGCAAAATAAGCCTCCTGAATAATAAACTGATGATCCAGCCACCAAGTTAGAGACTGACTTGAACTGGAATCCAAAAATATCCTGTGAGGCGGCTGAGTATAACCACTGCACTATTGATGTAGCATTCAAAGCTGAAGAGACCTCATATGAAAACGTGCAAACGGAATTGCATCTGAAGCAGCAATCATAGGACCTAGAATTCCATACAAAGAGCAATAGAGGGAAAGGCAGAGACTAAAGGTTCAGACACGCTAAATCAAAATTTAACCTTCTCTGTTCTGTTAGAGAAAGACTCATGGGGGGCGAATTATCAAGCTCTGAATGGAGCTTGATGCTCCTGTTTACACGCGAGCCTTCAGGCTCGCCGGAAACAGAAGTTATGAAGCAGTGGTCTAAAGATTGCTGCTCCATAACTTATCCGCTGCCTCTGAGGCTGCGGACTGCAATCCGCCCAATCCTATGCGATCGGGCTGATTGACACCCCCTGCTAGCGGCCGATTGGCCGGGAATCTGCAGAGGGCGGCATTGCATGAGTAGTTCACAAGAACTTCTTGTGCAATGATAAATGTCGACAACGTATGCTGTCGGCATTTATCGATGTGCGGCGGACATGATGCGCCACATCGTATCATGTCCGTCCGCACTTTAGTAAATCGGCCCCATGAAAACATAATCAATTTGAAATACCAAAAAGATTACTTTTGTTTAAATAACCAAATAACTTTTTGGAAAATGGATTCTCCAATCATGCTGTTGAAGAAACAACAAGAGTCGGTTTGTGTGAGATTCTGCTAAAGAAAAAGACTGAGCTTGAATTAAGATGTTGTCCAGTTATGGAAACACTGCAATACTCTGAGACCTGATCACAGACAAAAGGGCACCCACAACCTTTGTGAATATTCTTGGAGCTGTAGCCAGACCAAATGGTAGAGCAACTAACTGAAAATGCCCGTCGAGAAAGACAAAACTTAGAAACTGGAAATGTTCTTTGTGAATTGGAACATAAAGGTAAGCATCCTTTAAATATATTATGGATATAAACTGACCTTGCTATACAAAACGCAGAATTATCCGAATTTTGAAAGATGGAATACATACAAATTTGTTCAGGGCTTTCAGATACAGAACTAGTGTGAAAGTACATCCTGTCCTTTCGAAAAAATGAAGAGATTTGAATAAAATCCCATCCCCTGTTCCTGCAACTGGAACAATCACTCCCATAACTTTGAGCTCTAAGACAAAGTTGAAAAAAACTTGAGCTTTTTATGTCCAAGCCTGGGAGGCCTTGTTCTGAATCTTATTTGATATCCCTGAGAAACTATATTCAGAACCCAGGGATCTGGAACAGACGGAAACCAAGCCTCCTGAAAGAGGATTAATCTGCCGCCTACCGGAACTTCTGGATTTGGGGCCGCACCTTCATGCAGTTTTGGTAGTAGGGATACATTTCTTACCCTGCTTTGACTTGTTGCAGTTAGCACTAGATCTCCAGACTGTGCCAGAGGTGCCTTGCTTCTGAGCAGTGGAGTCAACCTTTTGTTCCTTATTCTGGCGAAAAGAATGAAAATTATTAGAAGCTTTAGATCTCCCTCTAGACTTTCTGTCCTGAGGAAGAAAAGCTCCTTTACCTCCAGAAACAGTAGCAATTATAGAATCTAAAACAGAACCAAACAACTTATTTCCCTGAAAAGAGATAATAATCTGGATTTTTGACACCACATTAGCAGACCAGGATTTAAGACACAAGGCTCTCCTGGCAAAGACTGCTAAAGACATACATTTGACATAAATCTTCATAATATCCAAAAAAGCATCACAAATGAAAGAATTGGCACTCTTTAGTTAACCCTTTCGAGCCTGGGCTAAAGTGCCTACATAGGAACAACTGTTCCGATGTAGACAAATTGAAACCACGTGATCGTGCACACGATCGCGAGATTTCAATTATTGGATCGCGTCTGGGGGGCGTCCCTACAACCCTAGAAACGCCCCCAAGACCGCGATCAAGTCCTGACTGCACAGAAGGCTTCAGGACAGCCGTTAGTTATGACGTTCAATTCCATCATAACGGCTTTAAAGCCCAGTCTAATTATGACAGAATAGAATGTCATAACGGCTTTAAAAGGTTAAAGGGACACTGAACCCAATTGTTTTCTTTTGTGATTCAGATAGAGCATGACATTTTAAACAACTTTCTAATTTATGCCTATTATCAAATTTTCTTCATTCTCTTGGTATCTTTATTTGAAATGTAAGTTTAGATGGCGGCCCATTTTTGGGTTGTTCTTGCTGATTGGTGGATAAATTCATCCACCAATAAAAAAGTGCTGTCCAGAGGTCTAAACCAAAAAAAGCTTAGATGCATTCTTTTTCAGAGAATGAAGAGAAATTGATAATAGGAGTAAATTAGAAAGTTGCTTAAAATTTCATGCTCTATCTGAATCACAAAAGAAAAAATTTGAGGTCAGTGTCCCTTTTACACAAAAGATTTGCAATAGCAAAGTCATCAGAATACTGCTCTTAAAAAAATAGACAACCAGTTTGTAGAAGCAGCAGCCACATCAGCTAAAGAAATAGCTGCCCTGAGCAAATACCCTGCTTGTAAAAAGGCCCTTCTATGAAAAGACTCTAATTTTCTATCTAGAGTCTTTAAAAGAAGTACTGTCTACCAAAGGAATAGTAGTAAGTTTAGCCAGAGTAGAAATGGCCCCATCAATCTAGGGAAAGGTTTCCTACAAATACAGAAAAGTGAGTACACCCCTCACATTTTTGTAAATATTTTATTATATCTTTTCATGTGGCAACACTGAAGAAATTACACTTTGCTACAATGTAAAGTAGTGAGTTTACAGCCTGTAAAACAGTGTAAATTTGCTGTCCCTTCAAAATAGCTCAACACACAGCCATTAATGCCTAAACCGTTGGCAACAAAAGTGAGTACGTCCCTAAGAGGAAATGTCCAAATTGGGCACAAAGTGTCAATATATTGTGTGGCCACCATTATTTTCCAGCATTGCTTTAACCCTTTTGGGCATGGAGTTCACCAGAGCTTCACAGGTTGCCACTGGAGTCCTCTTCTACTGCTCCATGACATCACGTAGCTGGTGGATGTTAGAGACCTTGCGCTCCCCCACCTTCCGTTTGAAGATGCCCCACAGATGCTCAATAGGGTTTAGGTCTGGAGACATGCTTGGCCAGTCCATCACCTTTACCCTCAGCTTCTTTAGCAAGGCAGTGGTCGTCTTGGAGGTGTGTTTGGGGTCGTTATGTTGGAATACTGCCCTGCGGCCCAGTCTCCGAAGGGAGGGGATCATGCTCTGCTTCAGTATGTCACAGTACATGTTGGCATTCATGGTTCCCTCAATGAACTGTAGCTCCCCAGTGCCGGCAGCACTCATGCAGGCCCAGACCATGACACTCCCACCACCATGCTTGACTGTAGGCAAGACACACTTGTCTTTGTACTCCTCACCTGGTTGCCGCCACACACGCTTGACACCATCTGAAACAAATAAGTTTATCTTGGTCTCATCAGACCAGAGGACATGGTGATCCATGTCCTTAGTCTGCTTGTCTTCAGCAAACTGCTGGCTTTCTTGTGCATCATCTTTAGAAGGGGCTTCCTTCTGGGACAACAAACCATGCAGACCAATTTGATGCAGTGTGTGGCGTATGGTCTGAGCACTGACAGGCTGACACCCCCCCCCCCCCACACTCCTTCAACCTCTGCAGCAATGCTGGCAGCACTCATGTGTCTATTTCCCAAAGACAAACTCTGGATATGACGCTCAGAATGTGCACTCAACTTCTTTGATCGACCATGGCGAGGCCTGTTCTGAGTGGAACCTGTCCTGTGAAACCACTGTATGGTCTTGCCCACCGTGCTGCAACTCAGTTTCAGGGTCTTGGCAATCTTCTTATAGCCTAGGCCATCTTTATGTAGAGCAACAATTCTTTTTTTTAGATCCTCAGAGTTTTTTGCCATGAGGAGCGATGTTGAACTTCCAGTGACCAGTATGAGAGTGTGAGAGTGATAACACCAAATTTAACACACCTGATCCCCATTCACACCTAAGACCTTGTAATGCTAACAAGTGACATGACACCAGGGAGGGAAAATGGCTAATTGAGCCAAATTTGGACATTTCCACTTAGGGGTGTACTCACTTTGTTGCCAACGGTTTAGACATTAAATCGCTGGGTGTTGTTATTTTGAGGGGACAGCAAATTTATACTGTTATACAGGCTTTTGGGAAAACAATACCCAAGTTATAGAGGACACTGAATGTAAAATCGGGAAGGTACAAGAGGCGGCCCATTCTGAGGGCACCTGGCCTGAAAACCCCTACCCAACAAAATCCTGCTTCGTCTGAAGCGCGGCTAATCCCTCTTAAGGGACTCAAGGCTCATTTTATCAACCTCGAAAGGAGGAAAGGCTGAGTAGACCTTGCCAGGGATCAAACTTGCAACCCACGGTTTGCTACAGTGCATTAGTATGCTGAGTCCTAAACAAGAACATAGAGCAAAAACCAGAGAAACCGGGTCAGGCTAACACAGACCCAACCAATCTCAGAAACAAGGGGAGGCAAAGCCCAGACCCCAGAAATACAGAAACCACAGGATAAGGCCGGGAGTCTGAAACAGAGAGAGGATCTTCCCCTAACAAGAGCAACCGCACTCTAGAAAGCAACTGAAGATGAAGGTCCCCAAGTCACAAAAAGGTATCTCAGCATACAAAAATATTCAGAACGAAACCTCATGCAGCAACCTCAGATAGGTCTGAGGAACAACACCTGAAGCAAAAACACTGCACGCTGCAGTCATCTAAAATGACTCTGAAACTTAAAAATACTTGCAGGGCAAGTAGAAAGCAGCTGAAGATAGGATCCTTCAGATTGCTAAGTATCCACTAACCAGCGGATAACGTCACAGGCTAAGAGCCGCCAGTCCCTCCCACAAATCTTGAATGTGGAGAAACCTCAAAAAGGCTTACTGTACCTCGAATGCTTCGAGGACAAAATAGAGCAACAGATCTCAGATCCTGCTCCAACAACAGACAAGCCCAAGCGACAGACATGTCTAATAGACAGGGGGACAGAAGACCCCAACCACAAGCCCCCAGGGAATGGAAGAAAAAAGGGGGGACTCACCCACCCCAACAGAGCTCGGGTGCCAACCCAATCCACTCCTCCAAAATAAGGTACTCCCAATGAGAACCCCCTAGGACCTGGAAAAGAAAAAAGTGCAATAGATCAGTAGGAAGACCTGTCACAATTCTCTTAGACAGTCTCTACGTAGAGAGACCAATTCCCAACAGGTGGAACAGAGCCCACAGAGCAGCAGATGCTGGCCCTTACAGAAATAAGCCACCTGATCCAACCTCTTACACGCAGGGCAGGACAAGGACCCTCCACAGAGAGGAAACCCCAACTCATAAGGAAGATAAACTATCCCCTCCAAAGGGAAGGGCACAGTTAAGAACAGCGTACATGTCCACAAGACATGAAGCCATAGTATGATGAAAACACGGACCGAATGAAAAATCATCCAGACACCACTGTTGACCCAACAGAGAAAAAAAAACTCCCCATAGAGGAGCACACTCCGTACGAAGGACAAGTCAGGCCTTAAAGTTTATAACCAGTACCCGAAGGTGGATAAGAACTCTGGCCTACCTGCTTGCTAGCCCCTATGTCACAAACCAGTCCATCGGATCATAAGTCTCCAGGCACCCAAGAAGGATCCAACACAAGAACTCCAGACCCGGGGCCCAGAATCGTCCTAGAACAAACGACATCCTCAGGGAACACAAGATACCCAGTCTGAAGCGATCAGACCTCACAGGGGATGAGAACCAGGAAACCTGGAGAACGGTACAGGACTCAAAGGGAAGAGAACACCCTTCGCCGGAGGTCAACACCCCCCCCCCCCAGCAAGGAACTAGGCCGCAACAAAGTCACACAATTTCTCTAGAGTCCAAAGGCCCCAAGGGCAGCACTAAGGGAAATGAAAACGAGAACAGAGTCACCCGAAAGAGAGTAGAAGAAAGGCTAGCCTCCATAATCCTTTCAGATTAATGTTCCAGAGAACCACACCCAAGGGAGAAGAATGCAAAGCATCCCGAACCCAGGCAGAAAAACATCCCCTAAGCAAAAAGCTTGGAAAAAGAGACAACACCTCCTATTGCCCCTGATATGGAGATGACTAACTCCCAAAGGCAGACAGAGCCTCACGGCCTTCACTTCCTAATTAAGCGGCCAAAGCCGCCACAAAACCGGACAAAGTCCAGAAAGTCTCGACCCAAAGGAAGACAACCTCTAAAAGGAATAAGTCCTAAAAGGATACTTCCAAAGAGACCATGAAAGGCAAAACCGTAAGAATGGCGGTATGAAGGACCTAAATCCTCCAAGCCTCCAACCCCAGGGGAAGGAACACTCTAGTTCCCGAAAAATTTGGGAACGACTGAGTATCTCGCCGCGGATCTCAACAGAGTTCCGGCCCACTAGATTGAACGGCAAATGAGGACTGAACCAATCCCCCATGCCCCTAAGCAACCACGGACCCTCAAGTCCTCTCAGGATGCTAGTTAAAGTTTGGAAAACAAAACAATCATATTGTGATCACTGGGCGCCCTCACCGAACCAACCGGACATAAAAAGGTGCCATGTGTCTGAACTAGGCCTCAAAGACAGAAGGATTTGTACCCAATCAGGACCAGCCTGAAACCAAAGGCCCCAGCACTGTCAAGGCCACAGAGTGTCCCCCGATGATGGAGGGATAAAGAACAGTCAGACAGACTTATGTAAATAGAGCGAACAAAATCGTGAGTATCAATCCCAGAGAGGAAAGTTCCCGAAGGAAACATCACACCACAACATGAGCTTTAAATCAAATAAAAATGATCCTCACCGGATGAAAATTAAAGATAAGGCAACCCGTAGGTTATCGCCCAGGAAGAACGGACAGACCCGCAGGACCAGCCCAACCGGGGTTCGAGACTTCCAAGCTCAGAACTGGAAAAAGGGATACACAAATAAAGACTATAAGAAGATTACTTCATCCACTTATGTCTATGTATGCAAGCCAGTCGAAGAGTAAGACTGAGAATTCCCAGACCCATTAAGAGTGGGATCCTCCAGCAAGGCCAAAAATGTGCCTTAGTAGGATACAAAGGCGCCCTAGTCTATAACAAAAGGCGCAAACATACCTCCGCCGGGACAAAAGGAAAACCGTCCCCGAAGGTTGACCCCCAGAGGCCTCAGGGGCAGTCGCTCCCCAGGAAGGCTGAACTGGACCAGGCGATCCCACGCCTGATGAGCCCCGGTTAACGAAACACGGAGAATATCGTAAGCACACTCCCGGGAGGTGCAGATGCACCAGCGCCAAAGATATGGCCATGCGGAACCGTTTCATAACCTCCGGTGGGAACAGGCCACACTCCCTAGAAAGGATAAGTAGCGTTTGGGTTACCTGCAGTAAGAGTTGATGGTATGGAACTCGTCTCGTGAGAAATAGAATCCCCAGAGACGGATGGCTCAGTGGGCACCCGATTCCGACTCCAACTTTCACCCATGCTCTCACTGAGAGGCTGACAGAACTACTTAAAACTCCAGTCCCATGCCGAAGAGTACTACCCTCCATAAGAGACTATCGAAAACTTCTGACACTTCTCTGCCAACCTCCAGGGACGAAAGGCAAAGAATTACTGGGGGATGAGGGAAGTGGGAAAAGTATTTAAGCCTTTGGCTGGGGTGTCTTTGCCTCCTCCTGGCGGCCAGGCTCTAAATTCCCAAAAGTAATAAATGCAGCTGTGGACTCTTTCCATTTATGAAGAAAAATGTGAGGGGTGTACTCACTTTTGTGAGATAGTGTAATTATTAGCAGCATGTAAATGATATAACTTTTTAAACCTTGCAGATGGAGTAAATTAATTACCTGGCTTAGACCATTCCATAGAAATCATGTCAGAGACAGCATCAGGAATAGGAAAAACCTCAGGGCACATAGAACTTGTAGAAGGTGAAATCTGAACTGACTTTTTAGGCTTCTTTGAAGACGGAAGAGCAGCCAGCGCCTCAAAAACTGCAGCCTTGATAAACATTTTCCCAGTAGGTGAAACCATATCACTTACCCCCTCCTAAGCAGCTTTTTAAATAAACTCACAGGTACAATACATGCTAAGTCAAACTGCAAAACAAAGCAGGAAATATTAATATAACATCCAAAGAGCAGAAAACGCTCATCAGAGAGAGTTAAAGCACACGAAAATAGCTAACAGCTATAAGGAATTTAGCATGCCAAACACCCAACGTGCGCATAGCCGAGGACGGAAGTGCGCAAACCCGACGTGCCAAGGAACTATAGCAAGACTAACGGGACCTGCGCTAACCAAACAAGTGTTAACAGACATGCGCAACTGTGACACGTGTAACCCATAAAGACGAGCAAAATTTAATATAAGAAAGCAAAAAAACAATCTGATGCGCCCAAAACAGCAAGGGAATAGTGAAAAGGATTTTGTCCAAGGGACATATATATTAGCAAATAGATATACAAACTAAGAGTGCCTATAACATAGCTCTAGAGTCTATACAATGTTTAATAAATTATACTTACCAATAGACACTCGTCCACCAGCAAATAAGCAGCAGAAAACAAAACCAGTACTGAAACATAAGCAGAGGTTAAGGAATAGGAGTGTATTGTAGATCCATAAGCGGAGGCAAAAGAGAAGTCCCTGCAACCAATTATGGAAGGTTTATGAAAACATTTCCATGAGGTGAAAAAAGAATCACAAACTATAACCCATATACATACCTCTGACAAGCACTGTACTCTGCCAGGAAACCGGTCCTCAATATAAACTGAAAAACCCTCACTCTGAAGAATCAAATGCTCGTCTTCAACCACCCCCAACAGAGGCAAAGTAAAGACTAAGGTATGTGTGAGGGGTTTTATAGGGCATTTTTGGTTTGGGAATCTTTTCCTCCTCCTAGAGAAGAGTAATTCCCAAGAATAATTTATCGTGGGCTCTCACCACTGGTATGAAAGAAAAACTATTGCAGCAAAGTGTTAAAATGTTCTAATATAGTTCAGTCTGTGCTAGTATGTTAATCTACTGAAATAGATTGGGAATAGTCACACTGTTGCTTCTTTTTTATTTCAAGTATAGAAAAAGTGCCTGTATGTATACAATTTAATTCACCATTAGTGATGATATAAATAAGTATATATCACCATCTATCCCAATAATGATTTCCTGTTTCGGAGACTTACCAAAACACCTAGAAGACTATATAATATTACTGTTGCTACTGTCGCTATGATGCTAGGCACACCCTCCATGCCACAAACACAATCTGGAAGTGCAGTTGTCTTCAGTACAGCCAAATGGCTAGGACATTCCATGCCATCCAAACGGCGCTAAAGCCCAGCGCAGTTAGGGCGGCATGGAACATCCTAATGGCGCAAAGAGGTTGTTTTTCCAATTTTTTAATCAAAAGTACAATAAATGTTATGTTTTAGGTAAACAAAGAAACACGTCATGACAATGTTGAACACATTTTATTAAAAGTATAACACTTTAGGACTAAGAGTGCTGTACATATGTATCCCTTTTAGTGGACCTAGTATCGCTAGTTTAGTAAATAAAAGTTTAGTAAATATTTTCACTTGAAACATAGCACCTGAAACCTGATGATAAATATATAATTATTAATCATCACAGATGTGTATATATTCCTGTAAACAATATGAGTAGTGCCATTGGAATTTTTCTATTAGAATTATTCTACTGAAACACTGCAAAATAATTTGTAATTAGAAGGTATTTAATGTCCTTTTAAAGGGCCATTATAATTGAAAAATTACATGCTGTAACCCATTAGAGCATGTCATTTTAAGACTATCGATCTGCAGCACTGTGTGCTTGACCATACCAATGGAATTAAACACAAAGTAGAAATGCCGCTCGGGACTCGCGGCGCACTGCTGGTCCCGAATGGAACTAGCGGCTGCTCCAATTAGCAGCGCTAGTCGCACGACTCAGATGTGCAACTAGTGCTAGTGATTGGATCAGTGGCAAGTTCCACTTGGGACCAGCAGTGCACCATGAGTCCCAAGTTATTTTGCTACTGTGCGTTTAACACCATTGCAGGGGTTAAACACACAGTACTGCAGGATTAGATCATGACATTTTTCGACTATAATGGCCCTTTAACATATAACGGTAATGAAGAGAAAACAATGTCTGAAATGGATATTGCATGGTCAGAATACTTAATAGTGATGGTAAACTTTCCCCTTTGTATAAACAGATCGGAATGTTAGTGATATTTTAGATGGAGTTTAATTCATCAGTAATAAAGATGCGCTATAACTTTTTAAAGGGACATAATACTCATAGGCTAAATCACTTGAAACTGATGCAGTTTAACTGTAAAAAGCTGACAGGAAAATATCACCTGAGAATCTCTATGTAAAAAAGGAAGATATTTTACCTCACAATTTCCTCAGCTCAGCAGAGTAAGTTCTGTGTAAAAAGTTATACTCAGCTGCTCCCAGCTGCAGGTAAAAATAAAAAAAAAATGAAGAAATGAACAGCAGCCAATCCGCATCAGCAGTGCTGAGGTCATGAACTCTTTTACTGTGATCTCATGAGATTTGACTTAACTCATGAGATTTCATTGTAAACTTCCTTACACTGAATAGGGAAATAACATGAGAGTGCACAAGGCTCATCCTTTCAGCTGTCCCAGGACAGACATACTAATATGCTGCTTAGAAATCCTTTACAATGGGATGTGGCTACTGAGGAACTTTTGAGGTAAAATATCTTTCTTTTTTACATAGAGATGTTCAGGTGATATTTTCTAGTCCGCTTTTTACAGCTATGCTGCATCACTTTCAAGTGTTTAAACATTTGGGTATTATGGCCCTTTAACATAAATATGAAATTCAAATACCCAAGATCCAGACGCCCACTTCAAAACTAAAATTTTTTGTGAGCTAACGGTCGGAACTGTTTTCCAATCGGTGGTCTAGCTAAAACAAAAGAGCTACAGTAACTTTAAAAAATAGACAGGACAAAACAAATATAAGCTTAAAGCATAAAGAAAATGATCAACATAATATTAACGGAGGGTAAGATTTCACATAACTAAATGTCTTTGTCACTGTATCCCTACTTCAGATGGAGAATTAGATATTGTGAACGTGATACGCTTTAACTAGATTAGAACTATTATACATGAAGTGTAGCTTACATAAAACTGATCAAATACAGAACAAACTAAAAACCATGTACAGGCAAAACCGGATATGACATACAAGTTAAACGGACATGATACCCAAATGTTGAAGCACTTGAAAGTGATGCAGCATAGCTATACAAAGCTGACTAGAAAAACCTCCACCTGTTCACAGAGCACTTACCCGAGGTAAAAACATCTTCCCTTTTTACATAGAGATGTTCAGGTGATATTTTCATGTCAGCTTTTTACAGTTCTGCTGCATCACTTTGAAGTGATTTAGCCTAGGAGTATTATGTCCCTTTAAGAAAAGATAAAATGCAAATTAGTTTTTTTTTTTTTAAATGAGTGGCAGGAAGATTGAAAAAAAATAAGCTATATTTAGGTGGGCAATATAAAAAAATGTGCCTCTCCCTTTTTATTAGAAAGTAAATGGAAGACTTATACAGGGCTAACAGAATCAGACTACGATGTATAACTCTGTTAGCTCTGTCATCACAAAAATAAATGAAGTTGTCCATAGGTTCTGTAAAAAAGGAAATGCTGAATCCTCTGACCAATCACCATAGTTCCAAGAAATGTGTCAATGTAAAAAAGGTATTTACAGCCAATTTGTTTTAAAATTGGAATGACTTGAATCTGATTGTATCAATTTAATCAAATATGTTCTTTCATTTAAGAAATTTCTTAATACATTTACATTGTCCATTTTTGCAACGATAAACAAGACTATTTAACACACACAACAACTCTACATGATAAATCAATATCAATATTATTGTTAACATTTATTTCAGCATGTGCTCCCTATACAACATGAAATGTTCAGCCACAAGTTTTTAAACATGCTCTATAATTTCCTGTGGATAACCCAGATATTTCCTCACATGATTCAGATAGAGCATACAATTTTTCTAATTTATTTCTATTATCAAATGTTCTTTGTTTTCATGTTATTCTTTGTTGAAGAGATATCTAGATAGATAGCGTGCACATGTCTGCAGCACTATATGACAGGAAATAGTGCTGCCATCTATTGCTCTTGCTAATGTATAACATTGTTGTAAAACTGCTTCTATATAGTGTTGCAGACATATGCACACTATATGGAAGCAGTTTTAACAAAGTATATAAAAAAAATGATAATAGAAGTAAATTTGAAAGCGGATTAAAATTGTGTGTTCTATCTGAATCATGATTTTTTTTTTTTTTTTTTAAGGTTTTATGTCCCTTTAAAGGGACACTGTACCCAAAAAAAAATATTTCGCGATTCAGATTGAGCATGAAATTTTAAGCAACTTTCTAATTTACTCCTGTTATCAAATTTTCTTCATTCCCTTGGTATCTTTATTTGAAATGCAAGAATGTAAGTTTAGATGCCGGCCCATTTTTGGTGAACAACCTGGGTTGTCCTTGCTGATTGGTGGATAAATCCATCCACCAATAAAAAAGTGCTGTCCAGAGTACTGAAACAAAAAAAAGCTTAGATACCTTCTTTTTCAAATAATGATAGCAAGAGAATGAAGAAAAATTGATAATAGGAGTAAATTAGAAAGTTGCTTAAAATTGCCTGATCTATCTGAATTACAAAAGAAAAAAATTGGGTAGTGTGTCCCTTTAAGTATGGTTTTCTTCAGAAAAAGTCCCGGCTAATTCTAATCTTCAGGAAACTCTCCTTCGCCGCACGCAGCTTCCACTGGATGCGAGAACTAAAGGATGGTGTGTGCTGCTGAAGTGGAATGGATGAGAGGACAGAATGTTCTTGCTGTCTGCCTTGGATAATTAAGCTTTTCTCCATTACCCTTCCTCTGTGGGCCTTTTAGCATAATATTACAAAGGTTTGTGTTTTCCAGAAGACCAACCTTATTTCCTGCATAGAAAAAAACATTAACAAACAAATTACACAAGAAACAAATAGCTGACAGCTTTGCAATGCAATCTACACATTTCCCAGTAATTAAAGGAACCCCATTATTTTCTATATCACCTTCGTGTGTCTCTTCCCTGACTATTTACATTCATAGATAGGGTGACCATATTGCCGCTTTAAAAAGGGACACATATGAAAAATACATGTCGGGTTCTTGTACAAAACATTTGTTTAAAACAGCCCTGACATATGTATTTTTCATGTGTCCCTTTTTAAAGCGGCAATATGGTCACCCTATTCATAGACAACTGCTGTACATAATAACCCTTACTATTCTGTTACACACTTCTGTACTCCCTTCTCTAAAACGGCACGTGAGCGTAATACAGAGCTTTACATTGTCTACAGTATTAGAAAGCTTTTTATTAAACCTGTTTCGTTTTATATTTGATTTTAATTTATTATATCTATATATTTCCAAGACTATCCCTTTGCCAAGCTGACAGATAGTTGTATAAAGGTTCAACCAATTACAGACGGCAAAGCCAGATAAAAGTGTTCTATGCATTATGTAATTCATTGCTGCTAAGCCTCAAGGTTGCGTTAGGACAGTAATTGTTTGTATGTATGCATAGGCTATTTAATCTTAAGCAAGGCACTGCAAAAGATCTGCATACAAAATAAAGCATTTACTAGCAAAAAAATGCATTGTTTTGCAGTCCAGGATGCACCCCTTTAAAAAGCCTTCATTAGTTCTATCTAACCTGTGCAATCAGTTAGGGACGAATATACAGGAGTTTCTGTACTGACCAAGTCACAATGTAGTGTTTTACAGAGTCAGGCTTTTGAAGTCTGCAAGATCTATTTTAGGACATAAAAGAGCAGTATTTAAACAGTGTAATGATAAAGTTCTTGCATCCAAAAAAGTTAAAGCTATTTATTTTGATTTATAAACAGGAAGTGATCAACTGGTCTGTGGGATAAGAGTTTACTGGCTTATAAGAAACTGTGCCATTGTTCTACTAAGGGACTGTGGGCCCGATGATCTAAAGGTCTCTTGGTTGGTGAGATTATTATTAAAAAAAAAAATTCTTAACTTTGTAATTGACTCCTATTACCAATTTTTCTTTGTTCTCTTGCAATCTTTATTTAAAAAGCAGGACTGTAAGCTTAGGAGCCGAACTATTGCTGGTTCAGAACCCTGGATAGTGTTTGCTGGTTTAGCCACCAATTAGCAAGCGCTACCCAGGTGCTGATAATTTCTGTTTTTAGGATTTCTTTAAAAACAATTATATAAAGTTTTCTGTTTTAAAGATTTTTCTTTAAATTAAGAGTTTTCTGTTTTAGTTTTTTTTTTTGGGGGGGGGGGTGTGCAGGCTCCAAATGAGAGCAAACTAAATGTGTGTTGTAAGAGAAAAATGCAACATACTTTATTTATTTTGCCTCATTTTCAAGTATTTTAAATCTGAAAATTATATTTGTCACTGCCCTAAAAGAAGCTAGAATGCACCTTGTAGAATGGATCCTGACTCAACAATTACTGCAATTGCTTGATCAGTGCAGGAGCATATTCATAAGTGATAACTTCTGACCGCAGCAAATGAGATAAGAAACATACTAAAGAGCCTTTCCAATGGATGTGCAACTCAACTAAATACAATGCAAATTCTACTAATAAAATTACTGATGTAAATGTTTTTTGTTTGCAATGCAGTGTTTAAAAGGGACAGTGTACTGTGATTTGTTTTTTCTCCCCTTTAGCGTATTTCCCAATCATCCACTTTACCTGCTGGAGTGTATTAAATGGTTTACAAATATCTCATTTATCTTTATTTTTCATTTGAAATAGCTGTTTTTGCTTACTGTATCCCTAAATATACTAAACATTTAAACACCCATGTTCTTGTTATAGAAAAGCTGTGTAAACAAAAGAGTCTAGAAGAAATCACGCTCCCAGCAGGGGGATGGACAGAGATTTTATAATGTTTGTTTTCCATTTTTCTCTTTGATTTATTTTATAGGCTCAGAGATTATGAAAGGGACACTAAACCCATTTTTTTTCTTTCATGATTCAGATAGAGCATACAATATTAAGCAATTTTCTAATTTACTCCTATTATAAATTTTTCTTCATTCTCTTGCTATCTTTATTTAGTTAGGAGCCGCCCATTTTTGGTTCAGTACCTGGGTAGCGCTAAATGTAGCCACCAATCAGCAAGGGCTACCCAGGGTGCTGAACCTAAAATGGTCCGGCTATTAAAGGGACAGTTTACCCAACATTTTCTCCCCTTTAATTTGTTTCCAATGATCCACTTTACCTGCTGGAATGTATTAAATTGTTTACAAGTATTTTCATTACCCTTATATTGGCATTTTAAATTGTTTATTTAGCCTCTGGTATCCCCACCCGTCCTGAAATTTTTTGGCCTCAAGGCCAAGCTGTGTTAACACAGCCAGTAGAAAAAAACAGAATTTATGTTTACCTGATAAATTACTTTCTCCAACGGTGTGTCCGGTCCACGGCGTCATCCTTACTTGTGGGATATTCTCTTCCCCAACAGGAAATGGCAAAGAGCCCAGCAAAGCTGGTCACATGATCCCTCCTAGGCTCCGCCTTCCCCAGTCATTCGACCGACGTAAAGGAGGAATATTTGCATAGGAGAAATCATATGATACCGTGGTGACTGTAGTTAGAGAAATTAAATCATCAGACCTGATTAAAAACCAGGGCGGGCCGTGGTCCGGACACACCGTTGGAGAAAGTAATTTATCAGGTAAACATAAATTCTGTTTTCTCCAACATAGGTGTGTCCGGTCCACGGCGTCATCCTTACTTGTGGGAACCAATACCAAAGCTTTAGGACACGGATGATGGGAGGGAGCAAATCAGGTCACCTAGATGGAAGGCACCACGGTCTGCAAAACCTTTCTCCCAAAAATAGCCTCAGAAGAAGCAAAAGTATCAAATTTGTAAAATTTGGTAAAAGTGTGCAGTGAAGACCAAGTCGCTGCCTTACATATCTGATCAACAGAAGCCTCGTTCTTGAAGGCCCATGTGGAAGCCACAGCCCTAGTGGAATGAGCTGTGATTCTTTCAGGAGGCTGCCGTCCGGCAGTCTCATAAGCCAATCTGATGATGCTTTTAAGCCAAAAAGAGAGAGAGAGGTAGAAGTTGCTTTTTGACCTCTCCTTTTACCAGAATAAACAACAAACAAGGAAGATGTTTGTCTGAAATCCTTTGTAGCCTCTAAATAGAATTTTAGAGCACGAACTACATCCAAATTGTGCAACAAACGTTCCTTCTTTGAAACTGGATTCGGACACAAAGAAGGCACAACTATCTCCTGGTTAATATTTTTGTTAGAAACAACTTTCGGAAGAAAACCAGGTTTAGTACGCAAAACCACCTTATCTGCATGGAACACCAGATAAGGAGGAGAACACTGCAGAGCAGATAACTCTGAAACTCTTCTAGCAGAAGAAATTGCAACCAAAAACAAAACTTTCCAAGATAATAACTTAATATCTACGGAATGTAAGGGTTCAAACGGAACCCCTTGAAGAACTGAAAGAACTAAATTGAGACTCCAAGGAGGAGTCAAAGGTTTGTAAACAGGCTTGATTCTAACCAGAGCCTGAACAAAAGCCTGAACATCTGGCACAGCCGCCAGCTTCTTGTGAAGTAAAACAGATAAAGCAGAAATCTGTCCCTTCAAAGAACTTGCAGATAATCCTTTCTCCAAACCCTCTTGTAGAAAGGATAGAATCTTAGGAATTTTTACCCTGTTCCATGGGAATCCTTTCGATTCGCACCAACAGATATATTTCTTCCATACTTTATGGTAAATTTTCCTAGTTACAGGCTTTCTAGCCTGAATAAGAGTATCAATGACAGAATCTGAGAACCCACGCTTTGATAAAATCAAGCGTTCAATCTCCAAGCAGTCAGTTGGAGTGATGCCAGATTCGGATGTTCGAACGGACCTTGAACAAGAAGGTCCCGTCTCAAAGGTAGCTTCCATGGTGGAGCCGATGACATATTCACCAGGTCTGCATACCAAGTTCTGCGTGGCCACGCAGGAGCTATCAAGATCACCGAAGCCCTCTCTTGATTGATCCTGGCTACCAGCCTGGGAATGAGAGGAAACGGTGGGAACACATAAGCTAGGTTGAAAGTCCAGGGCGCTACTAGTGCATCTACTAGAGTCGCCTTGGGATCCCCCCTGGATCTGGACCCGTAGCAAGGAACCTTGAAGTTCTGACGAGACGCCATCAGATCCATGTCTGGAGTGCCCCATAATTGAGTTATTTGGGCAAAGATTTCCGGATGGAGTTCCCACTCCCCCGGATGAAATGTCTGACGACTCAAAATCCGCTTCCCAATTTTCCACTCCTGGGATGTGGATTGCAGACAAGTGGCAGGAGTGAAGCTCCGCCCATTGAATTACTTTGGTCACTTCTTCCATCGCCAGGGAACTCCTTGTTCCCCCCTGATGGTTGATATATGCAACAGTCGCTAATCTAGCTAATTGCAAAGTGGCGTCTAAGGTAAAAGAGTTAGCCAACTTAAGTGCTTGAACTCTGTCCATAACCTCCTCATAAGAGGATGCTTGATTGAGCGACTTTTCTAGTTCCTCGAACCAGAAACACGCTGCTGTAGTGACAGGAACAATGCATGAAATTGGTTGTAGAAGGTAACCTTGCTGAACAAACATCTTTTTAAGCAAACCCTCTAATTTTTTATCCATAGGATCTTTGAAAGCACAACTATCTTCTATAGGGATAGTGGTGCGTTTGTTTAGAGTAGAAACCGCCCCCTCGACCTTGGGGACTGTCTGCCATAAGTCCTTCCTGGGGTCGACCATAGGAAATAATTTCTTAAATATAGGGGGAGGGACAAAAGGTATGCTGGGCCTTTCCCATTCTTTATTTACAATGTCCGCCACCCGCTTGGGTATAGGAAAAGCTTCGGGGGGCACCGGGACCTCTAGGAACCTGTCCATCTTACATAATTGCTCTGGAATGACCAAATTGTCACAATCATCCAGAGTAGATAACACCTCCTTAAGCAGAGCGCGGAGATGTTCCAATTTAAATTTAAATGTAATAACGTCAGGTTCAGCTTGTTGAGAAATTTTTCCTGAATCTGAAATTTCTCCCTCAGACAAAACCTCCCTAGCCCCTTCAGACTGGTGTAAGGGCATGTCAGAACCATTATCATCAGCGACCTCATGCTCTTCAGTATCTAAAACAGAGCAGTCGCGCTTTCGCTGATAGGTGGGCATTTTGGCTAAAATGTTTTTAATAGAATTATCCATTACAGCCGTTAATTGTTGCATAGTAAGGAGGATTGGCGCACTAGATTCACTAGGGACCTCCTGAGTGGGCAAGACTGGTGTAGACATAGAAGGAGATGATGCAGTACCATGCTTACTCCCCTCACTTAAGGAATCATTTTGGGCAACATTATTATCAGTGGCATCATTGTCCCTACTTTGTTTGTCACATTCAACACATATATTTAAATGGAGAGGAACCTTGGCTTCCGAACATACAGAACATCGTCTGATAGTTCAGACATGTTAATAGGCATAAACTTGATAACAAAGCACAAAAAACGTTTTAAAATAAAACCGTTACTGTCTCTTTAAATTTTAAACTGAACACACTTTTTTACTGAATATACGCAAAAGTATGAAGGAAATGTTCAAAATTCACCAAAATTTCACCACAGTGTCATAAAGCCTTAAAAGTATTGAACACCAAATTTGAAAGCTTTAACTCTTAAAATAACGGAACCGGAGCCGTTTTTACATTTAACCCCTATACAGTCCCTGGTATCTGCTTTGCTGAGACCCAACCAAGCCCAGAGGGGAATACGATACCAAATGATGCCTTCAATAAGCTTTTTCAGTGGGTCTGAGCTCCTCACACATGCATCTGCATGCCTTGCTTCTCAAAAACAACTGCGCATTAGTGGCGCGAAAATGAGGCTCTGCCTATGACTAGAAAAGGCCCCCAGTGAAAAAGGTGTCCAATACAGTGCCTGCCGTTTTTTTTAATAAAATTCCCAAGATTAAAATAACTCTCCAAAGTTATAAACCATTAAATATGCTTATAAAGTAATCGTTTTGGCCCAGAAAAATGTCTACCAGTCTTTAAAGCCCTTGTGAAGCCCTTTTATTCTTATATTGAAAATTAAGAAAATGGCTTACCGGATCCCATAGGGAAAATGACAGCTTCCAGCATTACCAAGTCTTGTTAGAAATGTGTCATACCTCAAGCAGCCAAAGTCTGCTCACTGTTTCCCCCAACTGAAGTTAATTCCTCTCAACAGTCCTGTGTGGAAACAGCCATCGATTTTAGTAACGGTTGCTAAAATCATTTTCCTCTTACAAACAGAAATCTTCATCTCTTTTCTGTTTCAGAGTAAATAGTACATACCAGCACTATTTTAAAATAACAAACTCTTGATAGAAGAATAAAAACTACATTTAAACACCAAAAAACTCTGAGCCATCTCCGTGGAGATGTTGCCTGTGCAACGGCAAAGAGAATGACTGGGGAAGGCGGAGCCTAGGAGGGATCATGTGACCAGCTTTGCTGGGCTCTTTGCCATTTCCTGTTGGGGAAGAGAATATCCCACAAGTAAGGATGACGCCGTGGACCGGACACACCTATGTTGGAGAAATTACACTCCCAGTGGGGTATAGAAGAGATAAGGTAATAAAATGTTAATTTTCCTTTGTTCTCTCCAAGTATTGGTGATTGGTTTATGGACAGGTATAAGAGAAAGAAGCAGGTATATGTGCACAATGTGATACAGTAATGAGATCTGATTATGCGTACAAGCTCAACCCATTTTATTTTATTTTTAATATATTTTTATTGAGGTATTCAGGATAGGCAAACAAGCATCACAAACAAACAGTGAATATTGTATTACATTACGTGATAACATTCCATGACATATTCATATACAGTGCCTATATAGAAGTTAACCTTCCCTATAAACTCTAAAGGCCACTCTTGGACCTTATATGGAGAAGCATTGCCGAAGAAAGGGGAAGGTATAATAGAATAAAGGGACCGCTCTTGGATCCCGTCACAGGTACCTCAGGTTTTTTACTTTATAAAGCTTAAGCAATCGGGTAACTCACTATAAGCAACAATCTATAATAACATCAAGGGTCTCTGGAGAACACTCATGATCGTAGATAAAGTAGTGATCATCTAGCGTACTATCATAATAAGAGTACAGTCTGCGAATATAGAGAAAACTCAACCACAGGGACAGAATTATTAGTCAATCAAAAGTTAGGTCTTCTGGGAGATAAGCTGCGGCACTATTGAATGGGAGCCACTCACAAGCAGGCCTTCCTACAGCGTCTATGCGCCCCACTGAAGAACTTTATAGAGTGCAATGCACCTCTGCGGCCGCCGCTCCATTGGGACCCAATGTCAGTTATCTAAAGGAGTCGTATTAATCCCCTATGATCTATGTAGAAAAATAGTGTATATGCCTTACTATCCCGGCCGCTGACAGCTCGGCGTTGGGGAAATTAGTTATGCGAAAAAGATAATAGACCCAAAATGGCTGCAGAGTTAGGAGAGCTTCCTCCGCATTAAGAGGTTCATAGTCTGCCTAGCAAAGCATTTACCCCAGCCTCCAGCATTGCAATTAAACATAAACCCTGCACGCCATGGTAACTAGGTGGCTAGCTTATGTATGTATGGCCCTACACTGTACTTCCTTCCCCAATCACACATCTAAGCAATAAATAGCTGTTCCCTGTGGTTATGTATATAGAGCAGTACTTTTGCATTAGAGAAAACAAGTACATTAAAAGTGAAGGTAAAGTTAATATATTTCCAATTCATCAATGCATCCACTATAATAATAATAGTATGATCGCTAACTCTATTTGATAAATTTATTTAAATAATTAAACTTTTACTCACTATCTTTTGTTCCTACCGTTACACTGCAAACTCCTCCCATCCCCTACTTCCTATCTTTCTGTTCGATGATGTATAGAGCGGTTCCACCCGCTCTATACGTCACCGAAAATGCGCGTTCACAATGCCCTGTTTACTGCGCATGCGCTTCGCGCCGATACCGGCATCCAATGCGCATGCGTTAATCTAGCAAGAAACATAGTACTCAATGAATAACACTAATATATTCATTCAGTACTATGTTATTTGACAAGTAAGGCAATGTGCTTCTCCGTTACGGTCCATAACTTTCTCAGCGGTCCATGAAAGCAGATGACAAATATTTTTTTCCCTAAGAATCAAATGCGCATGCGCGAAACGGGAGCGCACTCCAAAACTAATACTGACTCCAAAATTATTGGGCATGCGCAGAATAACATGTGTGGGGATGACGTGGTTTGATGGCCGCCTATCGGCCAGAGTTTCAATTGGGTATGTAAAACATGTGACCAGGAAATTGGAAAAAAAAAATATAACGGGCTGAATTTGCAGAAGAAAAAAAAGATATTTATTACGGGGATAATTGTTTTTACAGACACATAAAAAAAAAATGATGAATGAAACTTATATTATTTATGGCAAAAGATTATTACTGTTGATTGCAAACAAGGTAAGTTAACCTTCACTTTAACAAACAGGCTGCACAGACAACATGAACATGAAGGGCAGTAACTCAAATAAACTGTTATTATGTACAGAGGGGGGGAAGGGGAGACACGTATAGGCACAAAGAGAAACTAACTCACAGATATCCACCTGTCATAAAGTGGAATATTTGATGTAGGTACTATCCTATGCAAGTAGACAAAATATGTGTGTAAGAGCAATATTTAGCTTTTCAAGTAATATTAAAATTATCAAACACGCTTCATAATCATTTTGAATGAACAGAGTGGGAGCTGAAATACATCGCTAATAAATGCAAGAAAAAAGGAAGGGGAGGAATGTAGAGATATCAAAGCAACCCTCGTAATAAACTGGGCAAACCTAGAGTCATATATTCCTTGCAGTGTCCAGAAATCAAGTACTCAATCTGCACAATAATCAGTTATATTCTTCATGAATGCAGAATATTAAATCATAGTATAGTTAGTGAATGGGTCCGAATATCAAACTTAAGAAGGAGCATGCAGAGTATGCAAAACGCTGCTGCAACCCAGTTGGTATCCGCTGCTACTGCCCGGTTCTCACCCTACTCCGGTTTTTATGCTGGCACAGATAGGCAATCCAGGGCCCTGTGAGAACAGGACAAACAGATATAAAAGAGCCATGCTATTGACTGATAGGGGAGAGTCTGGAGATGCGTGAGCGCTGTAGCGCTTTGGGGTGTCCACCGACATGTACAAGCGGTTATATTTTGTCTCCCTCCGTGCGTGCAGGCCACTCGTGCCAGTCGAGAGAGAGTGAGGCTCCGGTCTAAGGCCTAAATCTGCTAGCGCCAATGGCGAGGGACGCACCTGTGAAGTTGTAGGCACTGTGGCTCTCTGCGGCTCCTGTGCTTCTGTGCGCTCTTCTCCCACGCTGTCATTCTGCGTGTGCGCCGTTTGTACAGTACTAATGAGAGCATCAAGTCTCTCGCAGATCCTCTTCCCATGAGCCACCAGGAGGTCCCTGACAGCGGTGTAAGATATTCGGGTTTCAACTCTGAGTGGCGGTGCTCCGTAGCCTCCCCCAGGCATAATGGGACAGCAGAGGTCTGGAGAATGGTCATAGACTTGTAAGTGCTGCGACGATTCCTCCCGCTGTGTGCACAAAGCCACTCATATGGTGCTGTAGTATATGCGGGCAGCTCCACCTCAACTTACTGCAGCTGTCTTCTGTGTCAGACTCGCTCCAACTTATTCCGTTGATCTCTCTGCACCAATCTGTTTAATGCTTAGGTCGCCATATTGAATATTTCCGGCTCCAAGATCCCCTCATTGATTGCTCATATTAGGACCTGCAGTAGCATAAAGAGGCTTTTGTAGTTCCCCAAACTCGATCACATAGCATCCCCACTAAGTAGGACTTTACTTTAGTTACTTCAGGCAGGCGGATTTGATATTTATATTCCTTTTTGAGAGTCTTGGGTCAGGAGCTCTGTAGGAATGCAGCCATCCATGTCGGCGGTTAGCTCCTAAGCTCAACCCATTTTATTAGGTTGTGGCTTCAAAACACAAAATCAGCTAATTCATATACACAGATAAACCTTAAAAAGCAAATTTCATACATTTTATACTCTGCAGCTGGTAAAGTAATTGGAAACACATTCAGGGAAAAACTATTTTCTAGTATACTGTCCCTTTAAGCTTACATTCCTGATTTTTAAAATAAAGAGAACAAGAGAATGAAGAAAAATTGATAATAGGAGTAAATTAGAATGTTGCTTAAAATTGCATGCTCTCTCTGAAACACGAAAGAACAAAGGTGGGGTTAGTATCCCTTTAAATGTACTTCTTTTTACTACTTCTTTTAACCTATTTAGAGATCCTAACTACATGCATTCTGTGTACTGGAGATATCCCCAGAAACCTTTGCATCAATGTGCCAATGGCAAAACAGTGAGCACAGCACCAACCTTCCATTGCAGAGCAGGATGAGGTTCTGAACAGCTGCCATTGTAGAGTTCTC
Organism: Bombina bombina; assembly: GCF_027579735.1. Taxonomy (NCBI): domain Eukaryota; kingdom Metazoa; phylum Chordata; class Amphibia; order Anura; family Bombinatoridae; genus Bombina; species Bombina bombina. The sequence goes on along the minus strand of NC_069505.1, from coordinate 102,267,852 downwards.
ATTCTGTCCTGTAACTAGATGCCTGTCAAGTACCACGTGAACAGCATCGGGCTCGCTGGCTAAAATACAGGAAGCCAAGATTACAAATCAGGAACAATAGAAAGATTAACAAAATGGTTTACATTTCCAGTGATTGAAAAAGGAAATTAAATTTCGCTCCCGATGACATAAAACTCATCAGAATGAAGAGAAATAAAAATAAATAAAAAAACGGAGCACTCAGAAATAAAAGCATTCAGCAATAGTGAATTAGCGTGTAAGCGGTAATAGAAGAATGTAAAAATATAAATGATTAGTAATATGATATTGCAAGGCAATGCACAGTATAGACTGATCAGGGTAAATATATTCCAAACTAAAGTTTTTAAATAGTTTTATTTTTTAAAATAAAAACAAATTATATTACTGCAGTGGGTACAATAAATAAATAAAAATTAAGTTACTGGAAGAGAATAGTTTAGATTCCTTAAATGGAAAGGATAAAACTGTGTGCCTAGTGGACATATTGCTACAAAGAGTATATAATAACATTTTATCTAAACAATTATTCAAATACTTGTTTTATGCATTAGAGTGGTCATTTTAAAAACAGTATGCTGGAAGAAAAAAAAAAAAAAAAAAAAAAAAAAAAAAGAATGAATTTGAAAACATTTAATATTTTGTAAAGGGTAATCAGGTTCCTGGAACATTGGATAACAGTCTTGAAAATAAAATATATAGAGAAAGAGAAAAAGAAAATAAAGGATGGACAGACTTTGTCAACGTGAAACCTGCCGAAGCCATACATTACAAACTATATGTACATATTCAATAACATTTTATTAAACAAGATTGTAAACCACAGTAGGTGTTTATTCCTTGGTGTATAGTTATATAAACTTTCTGCACATAGCGACTCCCATGAGTCTCTACTTAAAGGGACATAATACTCATTTGCTAAATCAATTGAAAGTGTTACAGCATAACTGTAAAAAGCCGACGTGAAAATATACCCTGAACAACTCTGTAAAAAACATAATTTATGCTTACCTGATAAATTTATTTCTCTTGTAGTGTATCCAGTCCACGGATCATCCATTACTTGTGGGATATTCTCCTTCCCAACAGGAAGTTGCAAGAGGATCACCCACAGCAGAGCTGCTATATAGCTCCTCCCCTCACTGGCATATCCAGTCATTCGATCGAAACAAGCCGAGAAAGGAGAAACCATAGGGTGCAGTGGTGACTGTAGTTTAATTAAAATTTAGACCTGCCTGAAAAGGACAGGACGGGCCGTGGACTGGATACACTACAAGAGAAATAAATTTATCAGGTAAGCATAAATTATGTTTTCTCTTTTTAAGTGTATCCAGTCCACGGATCATCCATTACTTGTGGGATACCAATACCAAAGCTAAAGTACACGGATGATGGGAGGGACAAGGCAGGATTAAACGGAAGGAACCACTGCCTGTAGAACCTCCCAAAAACAGCCTCCGAAGAAGCAAAAGTATCAAAATTGTAAAATTTGGAAAAAGTATGAAGCGAAGACCAAGTTGCAGCCTTGCAAATCTGTTCAACAGAGGCCTAATTTTTAAAGGCCCAGGTGGAAGCCACAGCTCTAGTAGAATGAGCTGTAATCCTTTCAGGAGGCTGCTGTCCAGCAGTCTCATAGGCTAAACGGATTATACTCCGAAGCCAAAAAGAAAGAGGTTGCCGAGGCCTTCTGACCTCTCCTCTGTCCAGAGTAAACAACAAACAGGTTAGATGTTTTGCGAAAATCTTTAGTAGCCTGTAAGTAAAACTTCAAGGCACGGACTACATCTAGATTATGCAAAAGACGTTCCTTCTTTGAAGAAGGATTAGGACATAATGATGGAACAACAATCTCTTGATTGATATTCTTGTTAGAAACCACCTTAGGTAAAAACCCAGGTTTTGTACGCAGAACAACTTTATCTGAATGAAAGATCAGATAAGGAGAATCACAATGTAAGGCAGATAAGTCCGAGACTCTTCGAGCCGAGGAAATAGCCATCAGAAAAAGAACTTTCCATGAAAGAAGTTTGATATCAATAGAATGAAGGGGTTCAAACGGAACCCCTTGAAGAACTCTAAGAACCAAGTTTAAGCTCCATGGAGGAGCAACAGGTTTAAACACAGGCTTAATTTAACTAAAGCCTGACAAAATGCCTGAACGTCTGCCAGACGCTTGTGTAAAAGAATAGACAGAGCAGAAATCTGTCCCTTTAAAGAACTAGCTGATAATCCTTTGTCCAAACCCCCTTGGAGGAAGGACAATATCCTAGGAATCCTAACCCTACTCCATTAGTAATTCTTGGATTCACACCAATGAAGATATTTACGCCATATCTTGTGGTAAATTTTCCTGGTGACAGGCTTTCGTGCCTGTATTAAGGTATCAATTACTGACTCGGAGAAGCCACGCTTTGATAGGATCAAGCGTTCAATCTCCATGCAGTCAGTCTCAGAGAAAGTAGATTTGGATGATTGAAAGGACCTTGTATTAGAAGGTCTTGTCTAAGAGGCAGAGTCCATGGTGGAAAGGATGACATGTCCACTAGGTCTGCATACCAGGTCCTGCGTGGCCACGCAGGCGCTATCAATATCACTGATGCTCTTTCCTGTTTGATTTTGGCAATCAGATGAGGGGGCAAAGGAAACACATAAGCGAGGTTGAAGAACCAAGGCGCTGCTAGAGCATCTATCACTGCCGCTTCTGGGTCCCTGGACCTGGATCCGTAACAAGGAAGCTTGGCGTTCTGGCGAGACGCCATGAGATCCAATTCTGGTTTGCCCCAACGGAGAACCAATTGAGCAAACACCTCCGGATGGAGTTCCCATTCCCTCGGATGAAAAGTCTGACGACTTAGAAAATCCGCCTCCCAGTTCTCTACACCTGGGATATGGATCGCTGACAGGTGGCAAGAGTGAGTCTCTGCCCAGCGAATTATCTTGGAGACTTCTGACATCGCTAGGGAACTCCTGGTTCCCACTTGATGGTTGATGTAAGCCACAGTCGTGATGTTGTCCGACTGAAATCTGATGAACCTCAGTGTTGCTAGCTGAGGCCAAGCCAGAAGAGCATTGAATATTGCTCTTAACTCCAGAATATTTATTGGGAGGAGTTTCTCCTCCTGAGTCCATGAACCTTCAGGGAGTTCCAGACTGCACCCCAACCTAGAAGGCTGGCATCTGTTGTTACAATTGTCCAATCTGGTCTGCGAAAGGTCATACCCTTGGACAGATGGGCCCGAGATAACCACCAGAGAAGAGAATCTCTGGTTTCCTGACCCAGATTTAGTAGAGGGGACAAATCTGTGTAATCCCCATTCCACTGACTGAGCATGCATAATTACAGCGGTCTGAGATGCAGGCGCGCGAATGGCACTATGTCCATCGCCGCTACCATTAAGCCGATTACTTCCATGCACTGAGCCACCGTGGGGCGCGGAACGGAGTGAAGAACACGGCAAGCATTTAGAAGTTTTGATAACCTGGACTCCGTCAGGTAAATTTTCATTTCTACAGAATCTATAAGAGTCCCTAGGAAGGAAACCCTTGTGAGGGGAGCTAGAGAACTCTTTTCTTCGTTCACTTTCTACCCATGCAACCTCAGGAATGCCAGAACTATCTCTGTATGAGATTTGGCAATTTGAAAGCTTGACGCCTGTATCAGGATGTCGTCCAGGTAAGGAGCCACCGCTATGCCTCGCGGTCTTAGGACCGCCAGAAGTGAGCCCAGAACCTTTGTAAAAATTCTTGGGGCTGTAGCCAACCCGAATGGAAGAGCTACAAATTGGTAATGCCTGTCTAGAAAGGCAAACCTCAGGAACTGATGATGATTCTTGTGAATCGGAATGTGAAGGTAGGCATCCTTTAAGTCCACTGTGGTCATGTACTGACCCTCTTGGATCATGGGTAAAATGGTTCGAATAGTTTCCATCTTGAATGACTGAACTCTGAGGAATTTGTTTAGGATCTTTAAATCCAAAATTGGTCTGAAGGTTCCCTCTTTTTTGGGAACCACAAACAGATTTGAATAAAACCCCTGTCCTTGTTCCGTCCGCGGAACTGGATGGATCACTACCATTACAAGGAGATCTTGTACGCAGCTTAGGAATGCCTCTTTCTTTATCTGGTTTGCAGATAATCTTGAAAGGTGAAATCTCCCTTGTGGAGGAGAAGCTTTGAAGTCCAGAAGATATCCCTGAGATAGATCTCCAACGCCCATGGATCCTGAACATCTCTTGCCCACGCCTGGGCGAAGAGAGAGAGTCTGCCCCCTACTAGATCCGTTGTCGGATAGGGGGCCGCTCCTTCATGCTGTCTTAGAGGCAGCAGCAGGCTTTCTGGCCTGCTTGCCCTTGTTCCAGGACTGGTTAGGTTTCCAGGCCTGCTTGGATTGAGCAAAAGTTCCCTCTTGTTTTGAAGCAGAGGAAGTTGATGCTGCACCTGCCTTGAAATTTCGAAAGGCACGAAAATTAGACTGTTTGGCCTTTGATTTGGCCCTGTCCTGAGGAAGGGTATGACCCTTACCTCCAGTAATGTCAGCAATAATTTCTTTCAAACCAGGCCCGAATAAGGTCTGCCCCTTGAAAGGAATGTTGAGTAATTTAGACTTTGAAGTCACATCAGCTGACCAGGATTTGAGCCATAGCGCCCTACGTGCCTGGATGGCGAATCCGGAATTCTTAGCCGTTAGTTTAGTCAAATGAACAATGGCATCAGAAACAAATGAGTTAGCTAGCTTAAGAGTTTTAAGCTTGTCAACAATTTCAGTCAATGGAGCTGTATGGATGGCCTCAAACCAGAATGCCGCCACAGCAGTGACAGGCGCAATGCATGCAAGGGGCTGTAAAATAAAACCTTGTTGAATAAACATTTTCTTAAGGTAACCCTCTAATTTTTTATCCATTGGATCTGAAAAAGCACAACTGTCCTCAACCGGGATAGAGGTAACGCTTTGCTAAAGTAGAAACCGCTCCCTCCACCTTAGGGACAGTCTGCCATAAGTCCCGTGTAGTGGCATCTATTAAAATTTTTTTTCTAAATATAGGAGGTGGGGAAAAGGGCACACCGGGCCTATCCCACTCCTTAATAATAATTTCTGTAAGCCTTTTAGGTATTGGAAAAACATCAGTACTCACCGGCACTGCATAGTATTTATCCAGCCTACACAATTTCTCTGGCACTGCAATTGTGTCACAGTCATTCAGAGCAGCTAATACCTCCCCAAGCAATACACGGAGGTTCTCAAGCTTAAATTTAAAATTAGAAATCTCTGAATCAGGTCTCCCCGATTCAGAGACGTCACCCACAGACTGAAGCTCTCTGTCCTCAGGTTCTGCATATTGTGACGCAGTATCAGACATGGCTCTTACAGCATCTACACGCTCTGTATCTCGTCTAACCCCAGAGCTATCGCGCTTGCCTCTCAATTCAGGCAATCTGGAAAATACCTCTGACAGGGTATTATTCATGATTGCAGCCATGTCCTGCAAAGTAATCGCTATGGGCGTCCCTGATGTACTTGGCGCCATATTAGCGTGCGTCCCTTGAGCGGGAGGCGAAGGGTCCGACACGTGGGGAGAGTTAGTCGGCATAACTTCCCCCTCGACAGACCCCTCTGGTGACAATTCTTTTATAGATAAAGACTGATCTTTACTGTTTAAGGTGAAATCAATTCATTTAGTACACATTCTCCTATGGGGCTCCACCATGGCTTTTAAACATAATGAACAAGTATCCTCTGTTTCAGACATGTTTGTACAGACTAGCAATGAGACTAGCAAGCTTGGAAAACACTTTAAAGCAAGTTAACAAGCAATATAAAAAACGTTACTGTGCCTTTAAGAGAAACAAATTGACAAAATTTGAAATAACAGTGAAAAAAGGCAGTTACACTAACGAAATTTTTACAGTGTATGTAACAAGTCAGCAGAGCATTGCACCCACTTGCAAATGGATGATTAACCCCTTAATAACAAAAACAGAATAATAAATGACAAAAACTTTTTTTTTTTTTTTAAAAACAGTCACAACGGCCACAGTTTTGTTAGCCTCCTCAAACACGACTTTGAAGCCTTTTGAGCCCTTCAGAGATGTCCTGTATCATGCAGAGGGAAGCTGAATGTCTGTCAGTATTTTTATCTGCACAGAAAAGCACTAAAAAAGGCCCCTCCCACTCATATTACAACAGTGGAAAGCCTCTTGAAACTGTTTCTAGGCAAAAAATCAAGCCAGCCATGTGGAGAAAAACTAGGCCCCAATAAGTTTTGTCACCAAACATATATAAAAACGATTAACATGCCAGCAAACGTTTTATATTACACTTTTATAAGAGTATGTATCTCTGTTAATAAGCCTGATACCAGTCGCTATAACTGCATTTAAGGCTTAACTTACATTAATCCGGTATCAGCAGCATTTTTCTAGCAAATTCCATCCCTAGAAATATGTTTACTGCACATACCTTATTGCAGGAAAACCTGCACTCCATTCCCCCTCTGAAGTTACCTCACTCCTCAGAATATGTGAGAACAGCAATTGATCTTAGTTACTTCTGCTAAGATCATAGAAATCACAGGCAGATTCTTCTTCTAATACTGCCTTTGATGAAACAGTACACTCCGGTACCATTTAAAAATAACAAACTTTTGATTGAAGTTAAAAAACTAACTATAATACACCACTCTCCTCTTACTACGTCCATCTTTGTTGAGAGTTGCAAGAGAATGAATAGATATGGCAGTGAGGGGAGGAGCTATATAGCAGCTCTGCTGTGGGTGATCCTCTTGCAACTTCCTGTTGGGAAGGAGAATATCTCACAAGTAATGGATGATCCGTGGACTGTATACACTTAACAAGAGAAAAGGAAGATATTTTACTTATACATTTCTTCAGCTCACCAGAATAAGTGCTCTGTGAACAGTTAGAGCTGCTGTAAAGCTGCAAGTTGAAAAAACAAAACAAAAAATGAACAAATAAAATAACAATAGCTAATCAGCATCAGCAGGGCTGAGCTCATGCTATGCTGTGCTCTCATGAGATTTGACAGTAAACTTCCTTAAACAGAATAGGCTAATAACCTGTGTCTGCACATGCCAGATGCTCACTCCCTTGCAAGTCCTGGGACATTACAATGGGGTGTGAATACTTTTTTTGAGGTAAAGATCTTCCTTTTTTACATAGAAATGTTCAGGTGATATTTTCCTAGTCCGTTTTTTACAGCTATGCTGCATCACTTTCATGTGCTTCAGCATTTGGGTATTATGTCCTTTTAAACAAGTGCACATTTATTTTATTTTGTGCTTTAAAACAAGTAGTCTTAGGGGTCTCTAGGCCTTTTTGGTAGCCAATTTTAATTGTAAATGTATTTAAATATGTTTGGTTTTATTTATTTTTTAAACTATGTTTTAACTTTACATACCCAAGGCACACACCAATTGCCTTTCAAATGGTGGATCTAGGGGGTTTCTAGTGCTTGAGGGTGCTGAGGTTGAGAGGTTTGAATACTTACCCCTCCAACCAGCTCAATTACATTTCTTACTGTAGCCTGCACTTCTGGGTGACCAGGGCTGGTGCAAACCCGGTGATGCCATGCCACTTGGCTACCTCATATGAGGGTGAGGGGGGGAGCATGATTAGCTCCTACAGTGCCCCCCGGATGACAATACATGGTCATCATCCAGAATAAACACATTGATGACCATCTGTGGTCATTCACATTAAAGGGTTAAAATATGTATAGATTTTCTTTTTGGCTTTTAATAAGATATAAAACCCCTTTTAGATGTCAATTCCTGGTGAAACCTTCTTTCTTATTATTGTCAAAATGAGAGAATTACTAACAGTTACAGAACTAGCACTTGAATATAAACAAGAGTCCACAAAAGAAAGTCTAAATATAGGTAGGAGAATACAAAATCAAAGCTGAAATTGCCCAACGGTAAACTAAAAAAAAAAAAAAAAATCATCTATTAGTAACTACTCTAGATTACCAAATCTCAAATAAGACAATAAAAAAAATAAATAAAAAAACACACACACACACACACAAGAAGAAAGGGTGTACAACACAGTGTGCTATGATCCAACATGCCACTGTATATAGTACACTGACAATATTAAGCAGAAATATGGCTATTCATAACTTTCGAAATAAATCAAAATTGAAAGATAAATATAAAAAATAATAAAAAACAAATACAAAAACTTACCACTAAATGTTGCCCCAGAATCTTTTGCAAAATCCTCCAAAATTAATGGCAAGCTGGCATATTCTGGCTGACGGACTAGCTCAAATACTGAGGGCTGGATAAGGAAGAATGAAATGCAACAAGATGAGAGGCCTATTTCTTTAGTAAAATAAAACATACAGAAAACAGTTATCTCATAAAAAATGGGGGGGGGGGGGGGGAATAGCACATTTTTGTTCAAAGCTGTGATTGTAGTTGACATGTGCTAAACATCCTATCATCTAAGCATGGTGGGCAACTTTGACGAGTCATATTTAAAACATCTTAAATTAGAGAAAATGAAGGAGAAAAATGAAAATACCTGGTTAACCAACTAAATCTTCACCTTTATTCTATAATCTAGGAAAAATAATTAAATAAATGAATCCCTAAAAAAGGGGGCACAAAACAAAGATGGCTTAACTTCCGTAAAGAGATTTTTTTGAAAAGCCTCACAAAACACCTGTCTTTAAAGCCCCTCCCTAGTATTCCTGGCCGATACACTGGAACTTCATCATCAGTTAGGGGAGCGAACACAGCAGTAAAAGAAAGAAGTTGGCAAATGGAAAGTAAAGTAAGATAAAGCAAATACATTTCAGCCTGCCCTATATACGGCAGAAAACATAATTTATGTAAGAACTTACCTGATAAATTCATTTCTTTCATATTAGCAAGAGTCCATGAGCTAGTGACGTATGGGATATACATTCCTACCAGGAGGGGCAAAGTTTCCCAAACCTCAAAATGCCTATAAATACACCCCTCACCACACCCACAATTCAGTTTAACGAATAGCCAAGAAGTGGGGTGATAAGAAAAAAGTGCGAAAGCATATAAAATAAGGAATTGGAATAATTGTGCTTTATACAAAAAAATCATAACCACCACAAAAAAGGGCGGGCCTCATGGACTCTTGCTAATATGAAAGAAATGAATTTATCAGGTAAGTTCTTACATAAATTATGTTTTCTTTCATGTAATTAGCAAGAGTCCATGAGCTAGTGACGTATGGGATAATGACTACCCAAGATGTGGATCTTTCCACACAAGAGTCACTAGAGAGGGAGGGATAAAATAAAGACAGCCAATTCCTGCTGAAAATAATCCACACCCAAAATAAAGTTTAACGAAAAACATAAGCAGAAGATTCAAACTGAAACCGCTGCCTGAAGTACTTTTCTACCAAAAACTGCTTCAGAAGAAGAAAATACATCAAAATGGTAGAATTTAGTAAAAGTATGCAAAGAGGACCAAGTTGCTGCTTTGCAGATCTGGTCAACCGAAGCTTCATTCCTAAACGCCCAGGAAGTAGATACTGACCTAGTAGAATGAGCTGTAATTCTCTGAGGCGGAATTTTACCCGACTCAACATAGGCAAGATGAATTAAAGATTTCAACCAAGATGCCAAAGAAATGGCAGAAGCTTTCTGGCCTTTTCTAGAACCGGAAAAGATAACAAATAAACTAGAAGTCTTACGGAAAGATTTCGTAGCTTCAACATAATATTTCAAAGCTCTAACAACATCCAAAGAATGCAACGATTTCTCCTTAGAATTCTTAGGATTAGGACATAATGAAGGAACCACAATTTCTCTACTAATGTTGTTGGAATTCACAACTTTAGGTAAAAATTCAAAAGAAGTTCGCAACACCGCCTTATCCTGATGAAAAATCAGAAAAGGAGACTCACAAGAAAGAGCAGATAATTCAGAAACTCTTCTAGCAGAAGAGATGGCCAAAAGGAACAAAACTTTCTAAGAAAGTAATTTAATGTCCAATGAATGCATAGGTTCAAACGGAGGAGCTTGAAGAGCTCCCAGAACCAAATTCAAACTCCAAGGAGGAGAAATTGACTTAATGACAGGTTTTATACGAACCAAAGCTTGTACAAAACAATGAATATCAGGAAGAATAGCAATCTTTCTGTGAAAAAGAACAGAAAGAGCAGAGATTTGTCCTTTCAAAGAACTTGCGGACAAACCCTTATCTAAACCATCCTGAAGAAACTGTAAAATTCTCGGTATTCTAAAAGAAAGCCAAGAAAAATGATGAGAAAGACACCAAGAAATATAAGTCTTCCAGACTCTATAATATATCTCTCGAGATACAGATTTACGAGCCTGTAACATAGTATTAATCACGGAGTCAGAGAAACCTCTTTGACCAAGAATCAAGCGTTCAATCTCCATACCTTTAAATTTAAGGATTTCAGATCCTGATGGAAAAAAGGACCTTGTGATAGAAGGTCTGGTCTTAACGGAAGAGTCCACGGTTGGCAAGAGGCCATCCGGACAAGACCCGCATACCAAAACCTGTGAGGCCATGCTGGAGCTACCAGCAGAACAAACGAGCATTCCTTCAGAATCTTGGAGATCACTCTTGGAAGAAGAACTAGAGGCGGAAAGATATAGGCAGGATGATACTTCCAAGGAAGTGATAATGCATCCACTGCCTCCGCCTGAGGATCCCGGGATCTGGACAGATACCTGGGAAGTTTCTTGTTTAGATGGGACGCCATCAGATCTATTTCTGGAAGTTCCCACATTTGAACAATCTGAAGAAATACCTCTGGGTGAAGAGACCATTCGCCCGGATGCAACATTTGGCGACTTAGATAATCCGCTTCCCAATTGTCTACATCTGGGATATGAACCGCAGAGATTAGACAGGAGCTGGATTCCGCCCAAACCAAAATTCGAGATACTTCTTTCATAGCCAGAGGACTGTGAGTCCCTCCTTGATGATTGATGTATGCCACAGTTGTGACATTGTCTGTCTGAAAACAAATGAACGATTCTCTCTTCAGAAGAGGCCAAAACTGAAGAGCTCTGAAAATTGCACGGAGTTCCAAGATATTGATAGGTAATCTCACCTCCTGAGATTCCCAAACTCCCTGTGCCGTCAGAGATCCCCACACAGCTCCCCAACCCGTGAGACTTGCATCTGTTGAAATTACAGTCCAGGTCGGAAGCACAAAAGAAGCCCCCTGAATTAAACGATGGTGATCTGTCCACCATGTTAGAGAGTGCCGAACAATCGGTTTTAAAGATATTGTTTGAGATATCTTCGTGTAATCCTTGCACCATTGCTTCAGCATACAGAGCTGAAGAGGTCGCATGTGAAAACGAGCAAAGGGGATCGCGTCCGATGCAGCAGTCATAAGACCTAGAATTTCCATGCATAAGGCTACCGAAGGGAATGATTGTGACTGAAGGTTTCGACAAGCTGAAATCAATTTTAGACGTCTCTTGTCTGTTAAAGACAGAGTCATGGACACTGAATCCATCTGGAAACCCAGAAAGGTTACCCTTGTCTGAGGAATCAAAGAACTTTTTGGTAAATTGATCCTCCAACCATGATCTTGAAGAAACAACACAAGTCGATTCGTATGAGATTCTGCTAAATGTAAAGACTGAGCAAGTACCAAGATATCGTCCAAATAAGGAAATACCACAATACCCTGTTCTCTGATTACAGACAGAAGGGCACCGAGAACCTTTGTAAAAATTCTTGGAGCTGTAGCTAGGCCAAACGGCAGAGCCACAAACTGGTAATGCTTGTCCAGAAAAGAGAATCTCAGGAACTGAAAATGATCTGGATGAATCGGAATATGCAGATATGCATCCTGTAAATCTATTGTGGACATATAATTCCCTTGCAGAACAAAAGGCAATATAGTCCTTATAGTTACCATTTTGAACGTTGGTATCCTTACATAACGATTCAATATTTTTAGATCCAGAACTGGTCTGAAGGAATTCTCCTTCTTTGGTACAATGAAGAGATTTGAATAAAACCCCATCCCCTGTTCCTGAACTGGAACTGGCATAATTACTCCAGTCAACTCTAGATCTGAAACACATTTCAGAAATGCTTGAGCTTTTACTGGATTTACTGGGACACGGGAAAGAAAAAATCTCTTTGCAGGAGGCCTTATCTTGAAACCAATTCTGTACCCTTCTGAAACAATGTTCTGAATCCAAAGATTGTGAACAGAATTGATCCAAATTTCCTTGAAAAAACGTAACCTGCCCCCTACCAGCTGAGCTGGAATGAGGGCCGCACCTTCATGTGGACTTAGAAGCAGGCTTTGCCTTTCTAGCTGGCTTGGATTTATTCCAGACTGGAGATGGTTTCCAAACTGAAACTGCTCCTGAGGATGAAGGATCAGGCTTTTGTTCTTTGTTGAAACGAAAGGAACGAAAACGATTATTAGCTCTACTTTTACCTTTAGATTTTTTATCCTGTGGTAAAAAAGTTCCTTTCCCACCAGTAACAGTTGAAATGATGGAATCCAACTGAGAACCAAATAATTTGTTACCCTGGAAAGAAATAGAAAGTAAAGTTGATTTAGAAGCCATATCAGCATTCCAAGTTTTAAGCCATAAAGCTCTTCTAGCTAAAATAGCTAGAGACATAAACCTGACATCAACTCTGATAATATCAAAAATGGCATCACAGATAAAATTATTAGCATGCTGAAGAAGAATAATAATGTCATGAGAATCACGATGTGTTACTTGTTGCGCTAAAGTTTCCAACCAAAAAGTTGAAGCTGCAGCAACATCAGCCAAAGATATAGCAGGTCTAAGAAGATTACCTGAACACAGATAAGCTTTTCTTAGAAAGGACTTAATTTTCCTATCTAGAGGATCCTTAAACGAAGTACCATCTGACGTAGGAATAGTAGTACGTTTAGCAAGGGTAGAAATAGCCCCATCAACTTTAGGGATTTTGTCCCAAAATTCTAATCTGTCAGACGGCATAGGATATAAATGCTTAAAACGTTTAGAAGGAGTAAATGAATTACCCAATTTATCCCATTCTTTGGAAATTACTGCAGAAATAGCATTAGGAACAGGAAAAACTTCTGGAATAACCACAGGAGCTTTAAATACCTTATCTAAACGTTTAGAATTAGTATCAAGAGGACTAGAATCCTCTATTTCTAAAGCAATTAGAACTTCTTTAAGTAAAGAACGAATAAATTAAATTTTAAATAGATATGAAGATTTATCAGCATCAACCTCAGAGACAGAATCCTCTGAACCAGAGGAGTCATCAGAATCAGAATGATGATGTTCATTTAAAAATTCATCTGTAGGGAGAGAAGTTTTAAAAGATTTTTTACGTTTACTAGAAGGAGAAATAACAGACATAGCCTTCTTTATGGATTCAGAAACAAAATCTCTTATATTATCAGGAACATTCTGCACCTTAGATGTTGAGGGAACTGCAACAGGCAATGGTACTTTACTAAAGGAAATATTATCTGCTTTAACAAGTTTGTCATGACAATCAATACAAACAACAGCTGGAGAAATAGCTACCAAAAGTTTACAGCAGATACACTTAGCTTTGGTAGATTCAGCACTTGACAGCGATTTTCCTGTAGTATCTTCTGGCTCAGATGCAACGTGAGACATCTTGCAATATGTAAAAGAAAAAACAACATATAAAGCAAAATTGATCAAATTCCTTAAATGACAGTTTCAGGAATGGGAAAAAATGCCAAAGAACAAGCTTCTAGCAACCAGAAGCAATAAAAAATGAGACTTAAATAATGTGGAGACAAAAGCGACGCCCATATTTTTTCGCGCCAAATAAGACGCCCACATTATTTGGCGCCTAAATGCTTTTTGGCGCCAAAAATGACGCCACATCCGGAACGCCGACATTTTTGGCGCGAAATAACGTCAAAGAATGACGCAACTTCCGGCGACACGTATGACGCAGGAAACGGAAATAGAATTTTTGCGCCAAAAAAGTCAGCGCCAAGAATGACGCAATAAAATGAAGCATTTTCAGCCCCCGCGAGCCTAACAGCCCACAGGGAAAAAAGTCAAATTTTAAGGTAAGAAAAAATGGTCAAATCAAAATGCATTATCCCAAATATGAAACTGACTGTCCGAAAATAAGGAAAGTTGAACATTCTGAGTCAAGGCAAATAAATGTTTGAATACATATATTTAGAACTTTATAAACAAAGTGCCCAACCATAGCTAGGAGTGTCACAGAAAATAAGACTTACTTACCCCAGGACACTCATCTACATATAGCAGATAGCCAAACCAGTACTGAAACGAGAATCAGCAGAGGTAATGGTATATATAAGAGTATATCGTCGATCTGAAAAGGGAGGTAAGAGATGAATCTCTACGACCGATAACAGAGAACCTATGAAATAGACCCCTTAGAAGGAGATCACTGCATTCAAATAGGCAATACTCTCCTCACATCCCTCTGACATTCACTGCACGCTGAGAGGAAAACCGGGCTCCAACTTGCTGCGGAGCGCATATCAACGTAGAATCTAGCACAAACTTACTTCACCACCTCCATCGGAGGCAAAGTTTGTAAAACTGAATTGTGGGTGTGGTGAGGGGTGTATTTATAGGCATTTTGAGGTTTGGGAAACTTTGCCCCTCCTGGTAGGAATGTATATCCCATACGTCACTAGCTCATGGACTCTTGCTAATTACATGAAAGAAATTGGTTTGCTTCATTTTAATTATATAGTTTTCTCCTTTAGGAGTTAAGCTCAGAACAGCATCTGGGACTTAATGATATTCAATTTGTATTGATTGGTTGTAATTGGCATATAAAGATAATTCATGTCTAATTGTGTTTTTTGCCGTATAAAAAAACTGTAGTTACACAGATGGGCTCCATTTAAGAAGGTGAAAATGCAGCCTTGATCAAGCCTGCAGCCGCTAGTTAAGAAGCGGCTTCTTAACCTACTACGCTAACTATAAAGTGGTGTTTCTCAATCCCCCGGACTTCTCCGACCCGGGGTGATAGGCCGCACTCAAGTAGAAGGCCGATGTGCGCAAGCAGCAATCATAAATGCGGCCAGCATATTCCTGCCCATTAGCTGCGATGTTGGGCAAACAGGGGCAGAGATGTCCGCACGTGTCCATCCATGGATTAACAAATCTAAGCCATTTTTGGTACCATTTTTAAAATTTAATACAATCGTAAGCCGAGTCACCGAGAGTCATCATACTGCTTTAACCATCATATTGTATTGAGTTTCAATTTGTCATATTCTCTTTTTGTACATCTTACTGCTAAACCATCAGGCAGCTTCTGTTTGTGTCATTAAAGTTAAGAAACAGATGCATCTGTCTCAAATGAAACAGGAGGGTGAAACTGTCCTTGCAGAATGAGCCCTAAACGGGTTTAGGTTTGGAGCTCCCATTTTGCTGATATATCTTGATCTGTACTTGAAATGGTAGCATTAGCTGACAATTTTTTTTTCTCTCCATTTAGTTGCTCTCTTTAAATACATTTGTAAGTATCTGAAAAATCTTGCCTATATAATAGCTTGTCACCTGTACGATAAAACCCTCAGCTAAAAAAATCCAGAACTGTATTTAACATCACATTGTCCTGGTGGAACACTAAATATGGTCCCTCTACGGAATACTTATGCTCTGATACTCTTCTCCCAGATTTAATAGATACCAGATTCAAAGTTTTCAGTGTTAAACACAAATGAACCATGCTAAATATTTATTTTAAGAGAGGTTTTACAATCTAGCATGTGGTAACTAAAAGTGTTTACAGACACTATTCATCTCTGACTGCTCTCACCCCAGTTAGGCTGTAATCTTGAAACACCCATGTTCTGTCCTCTTTTGTGGCACAACAAAGAGCAGAAACTCCATGCCCAACTGCACAGATGGGTTCTGGGAAGAGAAGAAAAAAGCTGAAATTAGCCACCTTGCTGTATCATTAACAAAACAATATCAATGTAACTGTCTATATTTCTACAAGCTGTTGTGGAGAGTTGTTTATATGCCCAATTATCTGAACTTTGAACTATAATATAAAAAAAAACGCACAAAAAGTGAAGAGAAACTCATGGACACCTTTTTTCCGGGCAAATATTAATCAAGATCAATATAGTCTACCTGGTTTAACCCTTTGAGTCCTAAGCACTTTACCCACCTGGGTGCTAAGCTGATTTAAGTTTTTTTTTTAAAATATATTTTTTCGTAACTTTTTTTTTTCAAATCCCCAAGACTTACACCGTTGGAAAGGTTAGGCGATAACCTTTCCAACTGTGGGTCTTAGGAGTCTGTAGCTGCTTAGATGCTTGAGATACAGGCTTCTAAGCAGCATGCCCCCTTTCCCTATTCTTGTCATTTTTTAATAAAGTTGTGCGGTGACATCATCACATCATTGCGCGTGACACACTGCGCAAAACGTGAAGTCCCGGCGATGCCTGTCACTATACAGGCCCGATCACCGGGGTAGGAGCGGGTGGAAGCCCCCAGATCTTCCTCAAGGTGGGAGAGTGCTAGCGACGGTTAGCACCAGAGTGGGAAACTCTGCGATAGCTCAGAGCCGTCGTTAGCACTCAAGGGGTTAAGGATTCTAACTGTGGCACCCAAAAGGTACTTTAATCATGTGTCAGTATGCTAAAAATGATCAGTGCAGACATTCATTCACCTGCACTGTGTAGAATCAGGTTTAGTGATTAATATGAACTTTACCCTTTTAAAAAGGGACACTAAACACTAAATACATTTCACGGACCTCCCTCTAATTACGGGTGCTGCCATTTTGGAACCTAGGTTACACTGCAGGTATCTGAAGGAGAGTTACTGCATATGTGCAAACACGTCAACATATTTCAACATGGCAGCACCTTTGACCAGGAGGAGGCAGGGGAAAAATCTCAATACTATTTCTATAAAATGGTATTTAGTGTTTAATGTCCCTTTAAAAATATTTTTGAAGATAAATACTTCATGGATGGTATAGCTAGAGATGGGATATTTTATGTGCGCTTGTGCTCTCTGCAAGTTTGTTATGTATCTTTAGTGAAGTTCATCCATCTTCATTGTTGCACAATTTACGCAGCTGAAGAGCTAATACATAGGACATATTGTGCAGCATATACTGCTATTTTATTGTGAGTGCTACATTTTAGTATTATCTGGAACATATTTTCTGTTCTTACAGTTCCTAAGACCAAATGCTATACTGACTTCCCAGACTCTACAAACAACGTATTCAGATATCAGTTTGCTGTATATATCTGAATCAATTTAGTAAAGAAGTCTGATAAGGTAAAAGATGGCAGTTAAGCTATAATGGCCCAGTCTATCTCAGCTAGAGGCACATATTACAACTAAATCCGATGCATAGAGTGCCATGAAAACTGTGTTTTTAGGCTCTCTCAACGCAGAGTTCTAGCAACCCTTCTTTTCGGTTATCATATTTTTGGTTGAGGTTATGATTTCTATGTTCTCTCTTTTCCAACAAATCTTGTTAGCTGTATGGGATATCATGTATTGTATATATATATATATATATATATATATATATATATATATATATATATATATATATATATATATATATATATATATATATATATATATATATATATATATATATATGTAATTTCAGGACTTTATCAAGTGCAAAAGTATCAAGTGTGTAATAACCTGTTGAAAAGTATCGAGGAAATTGATTGTGGCTTTTTAACAACAAATGCAGGAAACAAATCGTCCTCTGTATCCATATAATGGTTAACATTTAAATACTGTGCACTAGGGACATATTTTTGTTACCCAAAAAGTAGATATATTTTACTGTTTGACACATATGGAACCCTGGTGGCCTCTTCTGCATAAGTACTTTCTTTAGCCCTTGAAATTATTTCCCATTATTTTCTACATTAAATATACTTATTGGTTGCAAGAAGTCATTGTTTTAAATGGTTTGTAAACTTGGATGTTATATAAAGTATTTAAATATGCATTGTATATAGCAGCAAATACGCACTGCAATATGTTAATGTTATCTCCTCTATTGGGGCAAATACAAGCTTCTACAAAAAAGATAGTAAAAGAACATTACTAAAATTTAACATAAAATGTAAAACAAAATTCCCTAAAAAAAGTTAAATAATGCCTAGTAAAAAAAATTACTGCAGTGTATTTTCATTATTTGCGTTCCCTAAGTTTTCTGAAATTTACCTCTGAGTTTTTTTATAATTCTTTTTGGTATTTTCATTATTTAAACATTTTTCCATTGTTTTCATTGGCAACAATATTTTAACCTTAAAGGAACACTGAACCCAAATGTTTTCTCTCTTTCATGTAATTAGCAAGAGTCCATGAGCTAGTGACGTATGGGATATACATTCCTACCAGGAGGGGCAAAGTTTCCCAAACCTTAAAATGCCTATAAATACACCCCTCACCACACCCACAAATCAGTTTTACAAACTTTGCCTCCTATGGAGGTGGTGAAGTAAGTTTGTGCTAGATTCTACGTTGATATGCGCTCCGCAGCAGGTTGGAGCCCGGTTTTCCTCTCAGCGTGCAGTGAATGTCAGAGGGATGTGAGGAGAGTATTGCCTATTTGAATTCAATGATCTCCTTCTACGGGGTCTATTTCATAGGTTCTCTGTTATCGGTCAGAGATTCATCTCTTACCTCCCTTTTCAGATCGACGATATACTCATATGTACCATTACCTCTACTGATTCTCGTTTCAGTGCTGGTTTGGCTTTCTACTACATGTAGATGAGTGTCCTGGGGTAAGTAAGTCTTATTTTCTGTGACACTCTAAGCTATGGTTGGGCACTTTTATATAAAGTTCTAAATATATGTGTTCAAACATTTATTTGCCTTGACTCAGGATGTTCAACGTTCCTTATTTCAGACAGTCAGTTTCATATTTGGGATAATGCATATGAATTAATCAATTTTTTTCTTACCTTAAAATTTGACTTTTTCCCTGTGGGCTATTAGGCTTGCGGGGGCTGAAATGCTTCATTTTATTGCGTCATTCTTGGCGCAAATTTTTTTTTCTGTTTCCGGCGTCATATGTGTCGCCGGAAGTTGCGTCATTTTTTTGACGTTTTTTTGCGCCAAAAGTGTCGGCGTTCCGGATGTGGTGTCATTTTTGGCGCCAAAAGCATTTAGGCGCCAAATAATGTGGGCGTCTTTTTTGGCGCTAAAAAATATGGGCGTCTCTATTGTCTCCACATTATTTAAGTCTCATTATTTATTGCTTCTGGTTGCTAGAAGCTTGTTCACTGGCATTTTTTCCCATTCCTGAAACTGTCATTTAAGGAATTTGATCAATTTTGTTTTATATGTTGTTTTTTCTATTACATATTGCAAGATGTCTCCGTTTGTCCCTGAGTCAGAAGCCACTTCTGGAAAAATGCTTAACTGAGTTTCAGTTCTACCAAAGCTAAGTTCATTTATTTTAAATGTTATAAATGTTTATCTTTAGCTATGGTTTGTAATAAGTTATTATGATATACTTTTACATGCAGATTCCATTAGTATTTATGCTTTATACATTTCCATTCTTAAGTGCAAGAAATGTTTAGAAGATTTATAAGAAATATTTTTTCTGATTAAGGCTATGTCTGACTTCGTGCCTTCTAATATGATTTTTAGGTCTTTTTCACTTCTTTTTTTTATTGAAGTTTCAAATGACCAACAACATACTGATTTATCCTTCTCTGATGTTTTTTTCTCTTTCAGAAATTCTCTTCATCAGATATTGACACTAACAAATCTACTTTTTTATATATTTTTTTTATTATTAAAGTACATTTGTTCTTTGTTGAAGAGGTGTTGATTATTTTGGATATTAAGGTAACTAGTTCTTTAAGACTAGCTGACACTATTTCTGCCTTTTTATTTCTTCTGTGATTTCAGAGGTTTTCTTTCCAATTCCCCATACTAGGGAATGGAATAGGCTGAGAATTTTCTTTTATTTTTAAACTATATTCTTTGTCAGCAGTTAAATTCAATTTGGAGGGTTCTCCAATTTATTGGAGCTATCTCTACTCCTACTAATTATGCTATTGTTTTTATAGCAAAATAGTATTTATTTTCCTTTATATAGTTGTATCTTATTTTTGGAAAATTATTTAGTATCAGGTACTTTTCTTGGTCCTGTGATATTGCAATTGCTTCATTTTTTCTGTTTACTTTAAGATCAAGTATCAGATCATGATTTATTTTAGCATTGTTAAGGGACAACATTTACTAGACTAGGTGCCGTTGCATTTGTCTTGTTGTTTTGCATTTTGCAAGTCCTCTGTTTTGACTGGTCCTTTAAACTGGACTATCATGCTAATGATTTCATTTGTGTCTTCATTTTATTGAATATATTCGCAAATGAGGGTTAATCTATGTCTTTAGCTATTTTAGCTAGAAGAATTCTGTGATTTTTTAAAAAAAAAAAAAAAAAAAAAAGGAAAATCCATATTTCTTTTGTTCTAAGATAATCAATTATAATTGGATTCAATTCTTAACTGTTACTATGGGCTTCAAGATTGAGTTCTAAGACTAAAACTTTAAGCTTATACTAGTTTGGTTGTTCTTATTAAGGAACAAATCCTGAGTTCTTTCCCAAGTAACATGTTTTTAATTGGGGTTCGAAATTAGCTCACTAGTATTGCGATGCATGTGCCGTATTCCAGCTTGGCTGGTAAGGGGCAGGTTAAGACTTCTTTGAAAATTATTTGGTTCTATTTTGTCCAAATTTCTTTGATTTTATTCCAGTAAGGCTAACACTTACTTTTAGTGTGTTTCTGTCCTATATATTTTGGATACTGTTGAGGCATGGCTGGGTACCCATGGGGTTCAAGCGCTGCTCAGACCTGGAATCTTCTGGGGTTTTTATTCCAGTTCCTTTTCTTGGAACTGGGTTTTGGAGTTTTATTCAAACTATTTTGCCTTTTTGTGGTCATTGATAGCATTATTTGTTTTCTTTAGATACAATAAATGCGTATTCTTCATTTTTCTGTTTTCATTCAGATTATTTCCTGAGGATGCGGATTCTCATATGTTTCACTTGCTCTTCAGGACATAGTTAGAGGATCTTTTTTAAAAAGCTCTTGATTCCTCACACAAGGGTCACCTTTTTGTTTTAGGTTTCCAGATGGTTTATGTCACTATCTTTGTCTCTATCAGACAAGGGACAATTTGTCCTGGGTTCCATCTGTCGGTACCTTTAGTCTCTATTATTTCCTTCAGTTGCTATATATGCATATAAGTTTTAACAGCATTGGATTCAATTCCCTTTGCTCATTTTCAATGGAAAGATCCTTTCCAGCTTTTTATGAGTGTTGTTTCTTCAAGAACATGGTTGGAGGATCAATTAACCAAAAAGTTTGTTGATTCCTCAGACAAGAGTAACCTTTTTTAGATTTCCGGATAGATTCAGTGTCCATGAGTCTGTCTCTGTTGGACAGGAGACGTCTGAAATTGGTTTCAGCTTATCGAAACCTTCAGTCTCAATCATTCCCTTCGGTAGCCTTATGCATGGAAATTCTAGGTTCTTATGACTGCTGCATTGGACGTGTTCCCCTTTGCTCATTTTCACATGCGACCTCTTCAGCTCTGTATGCTGAACCAGTGGTGCCGGGATTATACAAAGATATCTCATTTAATATCTTTAAAACTGATTGTTCGACACCCTCTGACGTGGTACAGACCACAATCGCTTAGTTCAGGGGGCTTCTTTTTTTCTTCCAACCTGGACTGTGATCTCAACAGATGCAAGTCTTACAGGTTGGGGAGCTGTATGGGGGTTTCTGACAGCACAAGGGGTTTGTGCAATATCAGGAGGTGAGATTACCAATCAATATTTTTGAACTCCGTGCAATTTTCAGAAGCTCCTCAGTCATGGCCTCTTCTAAAGAGAGAATCGTTCATTTGTTTTCAGACAGACAATGTCACAACTGTGGCATATATCAATCAAGGAGGGACTCACAGTCCTCTGGCTATGAAAGAAGTATCTCGAATACTGGTATGGGCGGAATCCAGCTCCTGTCTAATCTCTGCGGTTCATATCCCAGGTATTGACAATTGGAAAGCGGATTATCTCAGTCGCCAAACGTTACATCCGGGCGAGTGGTCTCTTCACCCAGAGGTGTTTCTTCAGATTGTTCAAATGTGGGGACTTCCAGAAATAGATCTGATGGCTTCTCATCTAAACAAGAAACTTCCCAGGTATCTGTCCAGATCCAGGGATCCTCAGGCAGAAGCAGTGGATGCATTGTCACTTCCTTGGAAGTATCATCCTGCCTATATCTTTCCGCCTCTAGTTCTTCTTCCAAGAGTAATCTCCAAGATTCTGAAGGAATGCTCGTTTTTTCTGCTGGTGGCTCCAGCATGGTCTCACAGGTTTTGGTATACGGATCTTGTCCGCATGGCTTCTTGCCAACCGTGGACTCTTCCGTTAAGACCAGACCTTCTGTCACAAGGTCCTTTTTTCCCATCAGGATCTCAAATCCTTAAATTTAAAAAAGGTATGGAGATTGAACGCTTGATTCTTAGTCAAAGAGGTTTCTCTGACTCTGTGATTAATACTATGTTACAGGCTCGTAGATCTGTATCTAGGAAGATATATTATCGAGTCTGGAAGACTTACATTTCTTGGTGTCTTTCTCATCATTTTTCCTGGCATTCTTTTAGAATTCCGAGAATTTTTCAGTTTCTTCAAGATGGTTTGGATAAAGGTTTGTCTGCAAGTTCCTTGAAAGGACAAATCTCTGCTCTTTCCGTTCTTTTTCACAGAAGGATTGCTATTCTTCCTGATATTCATTGTTTTGTACAAGCTTTGGTTCGTATAAAACCTGTTATTAAGTCAATTTCTCCTCCTTGGAGTTTGAATTTGGTTCTGGGGGCTCTTCAAGCTCTTCCGTTTGAACCTATGCATTCACTGGACATAGAATTACTTTCTTGGAAAGTTTTGTTTTCTTTTGGCCATCTCTTCTGCTAGAAGAGTTTCTGAATTATGTGCTCTTTCTTGTGAATCTCCTTTTCTGATTTTCCATCAGGATAAGGCGGTGTTGCGAACTTCTTTTAAATTTTTACCTAAGGTTGTGAATTCTAACAATATTAGTAGAGAAATTGTGGTTCCTTCATTATGTCCTAATCCTAAGAATTCTAAGGAGAGATCATTGCATTCTTTGGATGTAGTTAGAGCTTTGAAATATTATGTTGAAGCTACTAAGAATTTCCGAAAGACTTCTAGTCTATTTGTTATCTTTTCCGGTTCTAGGAAAGGTCAGAAGGCCTCTGACATTTCTTTGGCATCTTGGTTGAAATCTTTAATTCATCATGCTTATGTCGAGTCGGGTAAATCTTCGCCTCAAAGGATTACAGCTCATTCCACTAGGTCAGTTTCTACTTCCTGGGCGTTTAGGAATGAAGCTTCGATTGATCAGATTTGCAAAGCAGCAACTTGGTCTTCTTTGCATACTTTTACTAAATTCTACCATTTTGATGTGTATTCTTCTTCTGAAGCAGTTTTTGGTAGAAAAGTACTTCAGGCAGCTGTTTCAGTTTGATTCTTCTGCTTATAATTTCAGTTTTCTTCATTATAAGATTTAAACTTTATTTTGGGTGTGGATTATTTTTCAGCGGAATTGGCTGTCTTTATTTTATCCCTCCCTCTCTAGTGACTCTTGCGTGGAAGATCCACATCTTGGGTAGTCATTATCCCATACGTCACTAGCTCATGGACTCTTGCTAATTACATGAAAGAAAACATAATTTATGTAAGAACTTACCTGATAAATTCATTTCTTTCATATTAGCAAGAGTCCATGAGGCCCACCCTTTTTTGTGGTGGTTATGATTTTTTTGTATAAAGCACAATTATTCCAATTCCTTGTTTTTTATGCTTTCGCACTTTTTTCTTATCACCCCACTTCTTGGCTATTCGTTAAACTGATTTGTGGGTGTGGTGAGGGGTGTATTTATAGGCATTTTGAGGTTTGGGAAACTTTGCCCCTCCTGGTAGGAATGTATAACCCATACGTCACTAGCTCATGGACTCTTGCTAATATGAAAGAAATGAATTTAGCAGGTAAGTTCTTACATAAATTATGTTTTTGTGATTTAGATAGAGCATGCATGTTTAAGCAACTTTCTAATTTACTCCTATTATCAATTTTTTTTCATTCTTTTCCTATCTTTATTTGAAAAAGAAGGTATCTAAGCTTTTTTTATTGCTTCAGAACTCTGGGCAGCACTTTTTTATTGGTGGATGAATTTATTCACCAATCAGCAACAACCCAGGTTGTTCACCAAAAATGGGCCGGCATCTAAACTTACATTCTTGCATTTCAAATAAAGATACCAAGAGAATGAAGAAAATTTGAAAATAGGAGTAATTTAGAAAGTTGCTTAAAATTTCATGCTCTATCTGAATCATGAAAGAAAAAAAATTGGGTTCAGTGTCCCTTTAACTACCATGTGTTCTTGAAAATTAATTAGGTTAAATAAGGTTTCTGTCTCCTACGTGTTTTGGCTGCCTCCTAGATAAAAATAAAAAAAATAAAACAAATAAAAAGCCCAGATGTAAGAGACCAATACAGGTCAGGCTAACAATTCTTTTTTTTTTAAAATGATACGCAAATAAAGAAAATGTATTATTTTATTAAAACGCTATTTTCCAAATTTTGTTGCAGTTATGAGTTGATTACTAATGTTATTCAGAAAAATGGATTGTGTCAGTCTTTTAAGTATCATATCCTAATTATTCTGCGGGTCCTTTCTACATGTCAGTGTCTAATTTTAGGACTAGATTCTGCTTTTCTAACCCCGTAGTATGGGAAGATAGGAATGTCTGTGCAACAAAGTACTGCAAGAGACAAACAAAATGTCCTGTATGTTATACATCCCAACCGCCAATACGTACTCTTCTCAGCTGTAAAGTGCTGCAGGATCTTGGCCAGGTATCCACTGTTTGATAAATCTGTCAATGCCCCTGGGCAGTGAGGGATAAGAAGTGCATGATATCGAGAGCCTAATAAAGGAAAAAGAAAAAAACTGAAGTGCATTTTTTTTTGTCATATACAAATAATTTTTGAACACACACACTATAATATATATATATATATATATATATATATATATATATATATATATATATATATATATATATATATATATATATATTTATTGACGGCAGATAAGATCTATAGGCCAGCAAGTCTGCCCGATATTTCCTAAAAGTATAAACGTATCTAGTACGTGGATAGCCCTATGCTTATCCCAGGCATTAATGAGTATATAGGATAGTCTTATGCTCATTCCAGGCATTAATTAGTATATAGGATAGCCGTATGCTTTATAGGATAGCCGTATGCTTTCCCCAGGCGTTCTTAAAGTCCCCCACAGTGTTTGTCATTACTACCTATTGTGGAAGTTTATTCCATGAATCAATAACCCTTCCTGTTAAGAAGTGCTTCCTCAAATAATTCCTGAATATACTACCCTTTAAATAATAAATTATGTTGTTGCTTATGGCGACTCTGATTTTGTACTATAGTTTTCAGCCTGTTACTGAATTCTGTCTGCTTCTGGATTTTGATTCTGTACTTGATCTAGTGAGCTATAGCTGACTTTGACAGTGAATTCTGTATAACCCTGATCTGATAGGCCCCATCCTTGGCAACTGGGACAGTGTGTATACAGTCACTTCCTAAACGTTGGGTTCCTTCCAGGTCTTATATTACATACAGGCCAACTATGGACCCAGAGTAGGTGACACAATGTGACCCATCATGGACTAACGGGTGCCCATGATGCACACCTGAGCATATTGACTTTAAGATGAATTTCCATATCTATACGTGAATTACAATGTGGCAAATACAGAATTACTAGCTATTAAGATGTCTTTAATGGAGTGGAAGCACTTATTTGAAACTGCTTCAGTACCATTTTCTGCCTTACTGACAAACAATGTAAGACAACCATTTTTAATTTTTGAGCTGTTTTATTAGTTCTTTTACTGCAGGTCAAGAGAGGAATGTTTAATGAGCTATTCCACTGTACATCAAGAAATGAATATGTCCTGAATGGAATGGACTCATGCCTCACCATCTATTGACTCTAGTCTTGCAGGATTTGCATACGGCTTGAGTTGGAAATCCTGGATCCATCTTGCATCTGATTCACTGATACCAACAAAATCCAAAGGTTTTCCCTAAATGGATACAAAAAAAACAAATATTTTATCACTTTGTATTGCTGCCCTCTCAATCTATTTATTTTACCCAGAAAGATAAACATAGTATTTTTTTTTTCCAGACAGAATTGCAAGTAATGTAGATGAGACTATGTTTTTTGGAGATATGGAGAACCAGAAGATTACTTTTGTTACACATAAATAGTTTGGGTATCATGGTGATTAAGTGAGGCCCTATCAGGATTTAAATCTAACATATGTTCTAGAGGTTCTTTAAATATTTAAAAGAACATTGTGCCCTTGTTTGTTCACAAAACAAAAATAATGTTTTGTTCTTGCCTCTGGTTGGATGGCAAGACTGATTTAACCTTTTGGCAATGATTTAACCAGAGACCAAAAAGAACACCAGCAAGAAGGAATGAAGAAGAGAGTTCCTGTGGATTTTAGTATCAGAACTGGGTTAAATGGTTAAACGCTTTAACAGAGAAGTACAGTGTTTTACATTTTGTTTTTTATTGCCCATTTTTTGGTGCAATATGAAATCTTAATTTAGGTCCAGTCACAACATACAGGTTTTCAGTTAAAATATTAATTAGTTATAGGTGGTCCTTTTTAGACTCAAACATGTACACCATGAAATTAACAATATGACAACTAATGAGAACAAACTATAATTTAAGTGCTTAATAGTTTGTTCTCATTACTTCTTATTTTGTTAATTTAATGGTATATCTATTTTTTTTGCCACAGAAGAGGGCAACTAGCAAATATTTTAGATGAAATCATTTTTTCTTTGCCATGTATGGATCTGATATAAATTAAGATTACACAACAAAATGGGTAATACAAAACAACAATTTAAAACTAAAGTATTATACTTGAAAGAAATATGCAACATTTTTAGGACAATATTGATAAATTAAAGGGAATGTCAAGTTTGATGAATCAGTGCCCGGTTTTTAAAAATCCTATTAAAAACAGGGGCACTTTCATTCATCAAACTTTACATTTCACTCGTTTTGTTAAAATACTTACCTTTTAATATTGAAAGCGGCTCCAGATTTTCCCTCCTGCCACTCGTCACTTCATATGTCAGCAATTACGAATACGGCATCCTCCAATCACGGCTTCCCCCCAGGGCAATCATTGCCTGAGGCAACGCCGTGATTGGAGGAAGCCGGATTCGTCATTTTTGACATATGAAGAGGCTTGCGACGGGCGGGGGAAGTGCTGGTGCGGCTTTCAAGATTAAAAAGGTAAGTATTTTAACAAAACAAGTAAAATGTAAAGTTTGATTAATGAAAGTGCCCCTGTTTTTAAAAACCGGGCACTGATTCATCAAACTTGAATATTCACTTTAATTTGCATATACAAAAAAAGAGAAGGAGCTTAACGTGGGAACAAACATTGCCATAATAGCTTGTTCTATGGCTAGTAACCTTCCTAGGAGCAGTCTCTTTTTGCTCAACATGTGCCTTTCACAGACAAGAACGTTTCTGTAGTATATCAGTCTTATCCTGACTAAACAGTAGAGTCTAGTCCCGAAATACCAGGCAATCCCTCTCTGAACGAGAGAAACAGCAAAACCCCACTGATGAGGTCCATGTTCAGAGTAGAATTGCCTGGTATTTCGGGGATGGACTGACCTTGTTAGGTGGGATCAGACAGATGTACTTCAGGAAAGGTTTCCTATGTGAAAAGTACAATTAACCTTTTAACGCCGTTATGCCGTTCTATTCCGTCATATTTACACTGGGCTTTAAAGCCGTTATGACGGAATAGAACGTCATAACAAACGGCTGTCCTGAAGCCTTCTGTGCTTCAAGGACTTGATCGCGGTCTGGAGGGTGTTCCTAGGGTTGTAGGGACGCCCCCCAGATGCGATCCAATAATTGAAATCTCGCGATCGTATGCACGATCGCGTAGTTTCAATTTGTCTACATCGGAACAGGTGTTCCGATGTAGACACTTTAACCCTGTCATGAAAGGGTTAAGCTAAAAGGGTAACCGGCCATAGAACAAGCCACTGAGCTGTTGTTCATCCTGGCAAACTGCTTTCTCCTCCTGTTTGTATTTTGACCCTGGGGGTGATGGGGAAACCAGACATGGACTCCTTGCCCAATGTGCTTAGGGCTAAATTGCTGCACCTCACTGACGAGATCCAAAGAAGGCCAAAATGATTGTCTGGGGTAGCCATTTCCCTTGTTCAGAGGAAGCTAAGTGGCATTATGAAGCAGCTGGGTGTGTACAGTGTAACACTTTGCAATATTATAACATATTATACTATTTATAAAATTTTACTTTAAAAAGGGACAGTAAAGTCAAAATTAAAATTGTATTATTCAGCTAGAGCATGCAATTAAAAAAAAAAAAAAAATCCCATTCACTTCTGCTATCTAATTTGCTTTGTTCTCTTGGTATCTTTTAATAAAAAAGGATACCTAGGTAGGCTCAGGAACAGCAATGCACTATTGAGAGCTAGTTGCATATTGGTGGCTGCATATGTTTCTTGTTATTGGTTTCCCCGATGTGTTCAGATAGCTTCCAATAGGGCACTGCTGCTCCAGCAACAAATGATACAGAGCATTGAGTTGATAGCAGAAAGTTGTTTAAAATAGTATGCTCTGAATCATAAATGTTGGGTTTTAAGCTAACCAAAGAGCGGATTATTTGTATAAATTTAAAGTGATGGTAAACGATGATAAAGTATAAAGTAGATCACAAATAAAATTACTGGGTTTTTTTTGTACCCTACATGTTTCACAATATACCTTGGTATTTATTTCTCTGCATCGTTTCCGCTCCAGCCCCACTCTATAGAACTTTTTTTTGTCAGGTGTTTATTACCAGCCAATCAAATTGCATGGCAACTTACAGGCTAAACTTAATGTAAAAGTAAATAGCTCTTTACACACATGCGCTCAACAATCTTTTGGATCAAATCCAACCGTCCAATAATATTAATCATTCCATATGCACGTTCTTGTGATTTACAGACACTTGCGGTAGCGGTCTGGGGCACCACACAGTGACGTAAGAGTGAACACTGAATCGTAGTTACTGCGATTAAGTGTTTACTTGGAATCCAGAACGCACGGAACGAAAATGTTTGGGGAGAGATGTCTATCAAATTTGAAATTTCTCCACCCTGTAATGACGTGCATGGCAGTGCAACCCACTCTGCACGTCACATCGCTGAAGCCCGACAATTGAAAAAAGGCGGAGAGATTGATTTTGACTGACATGATTAAAGGCAAGTTATTTTGTTGACAAAAGCTGTTAAAAAAAAACAAAAAAAAAAAACAACAACTAGGTGGATAGCATCTTTGAGTATGAAAATTTGAAAACAATATTTAGGTAATTTTAGCTCAATATTGGCTTACTGTTTAGCCAGGTGGTTAGTAAATAGGCCCTGTGGAGAATACTGTAATTTGTTATATAGCCATGGGTACAGGGATTGCCATCTTTTGTTAATTCTACATGGCATTAACCACTTCACTCACCCCAGGAGTTGCAACTTGTAGATTGAACGCTGAACTTGCTAGATTAAATGAGTGGAGAAAAGACTGAGCAGAGATACCTAAAGAAATGTAAGAGAAAAAAGAAAGTGTATAAGAACAAAACAAAAGGAAAAGCTATGAATTCATTATTTTAATAAAAAGTTACCCATGAATAAATAAAAAAGGTAATTAGGTAAACACTCTTTACTAATATAATTAGTAATATAAAGAAACATTGCTTACCCTGAAAAAAGTTTTATCACCTTCGAAACGCCCAAGGAACTTCTTTCAAGAACTGACTTTATATTAAAAGGGACACTAAACACTAAATAAATGTTAGATAGAATGAAGTAATCAAAGAAAAGATTAGTCTGAGAATAACATGCAGATTTATTTAAAGTTTCATTAGCTGTTTAAATATTGACAAAGTAAGTGTAATGTTTTAGCGTCTATAAAACAATGGGAGCTGCCATGTTGTAACTTAGGTTACCTTCTCTGCTGTAGCCAATTAGGGACAGTTATAGGCGACTACATTAAGCAGCCAATGGCTGTGGGGAATATAACAGTATTCTGCACTTCCATTTCTAACAGGAACTGAAAAGCTCACAATTTCAGAATGGAATTACAGGAAAAGGAGACAAAATAAATAATAAAACCATATTGCAGAGTTTTTTTTTTATATATGCACAATTTATCATTTTATATTACCATCACAAAGTGTTTAATGTCCCTTTAACTTGCCTAGTAAACTGTTTGGAAACTATTGCTGACTCACGGTGTGTAAACAACCTGGAGGAGTACAAGCTGAATTTGTTACCTCATTACATTGAGGTGTTTAAAGGGACACTGAACCAACAATTTGTATTTTGTGATTCAGATAAAGCATGCAATTTTAAGCAACTTTCTAATTTACTCCTATTGTCAAATTTTCTTCATTCTCTTGGTATCTTTATTTGAAATGCAAGAAAGTAAGTTTAGATGCCGGACCATTTTTGGTGAACACACTGTGTTGTTCTTGCTGATTGGTGGGTAAATTCATCTACCAATAAACAAGTGCTTTCCATGGTTTTGAACCAAAAATAGCTTAGATGCCTTTTTCAAATAAAGAAAGCAAGAGAACAAAGAAAAATTGATAATAGGAGTAAATTAGAAAGTTGTTTAAAATTGCATGCTCTATCTGAATCACAAAAGAAAAAACAATGGGTTCAGTGTCCCTTTAAGCAACTTTCTAATTTACTCATGTTATCAATTTTTATTCGTTCTCTTGGTATCTTATTTGAAAAAGCAGGAATGTAGGCTTACGAGACGGCCCATCTTTGGTTTAGCATCTGGGTAAAGCTTGCCGATTGGTAGCTTAATGTACCCACCAATCAGCAAGCGCTATCCAGGGTGCTGAACCAAAAAAGGGCCGGCTCGTAAGCTTACATTCTTGTTTTTCAAATAAAGCTACTAAGTGAATGAAGATAAATTGATAATAGGAGTAAATTAGAAAATTGCATGCTCTATCTGAATCCAGAAGGAAAAAATTGGGTTCAGTGTCCCTTTAATTCTCATGTTATTCTTTGGTGAAGCTAGCGTGCACATGCCTGAAGCACTACATGACGTGAAATAGTGCTGCCATCTAGTGCTCTTGCTAATATATAACATTGTTGCACAACTACTGCAGACACATGCACACTACCGAGCTTACATCCTGGCTTTTCAACAAAGCATAGCAGAAAAACAAAGAAGATTCGATAATAAAAGTACTTTGGAAAGTTGTTTAACCCTTTTGTGCCGGGGTTAACTTGTCTACATCGGAACAACTGTTGCGATGTAAACAAACTGAAATCTCGCGATCGTGCATGATAGGATGACGTCAGGGGGGGTCCCTATGATGCTAGGCACGCCCTCCAGACCGCGATCCCATCAGGGAAGTGCCAGTGGCTTCAGGAAAGCCAAGCGGTTAGGACGTTGTATTTCGTCCTTTGTTGCTAAAGCCCAGGGTTAAATTGTGTGTTCTATCTGAATCATACAAGAACATGTTGGGATTTTATGACCTTTAAACTAATGCAAGAATATTCCCTTTTTTTCTTTCTACAACTGCTGCAGAGAAAAAAAATTAAATACTTTTTAACACATTAGCCTCTCATTCAGCAAGGAGCAAGCTAGCACACTAAACATAAACGTACATTTAATTATACATAATGACCACTTAACCCCTTGGTTACTAAAGTAGCTACAAAAAAACAAGGGTTACAAATGGTTTATTTGATAAACTGAAAACCTGCAATAAAGTAGAATCAAACAGCCTAATTAAAAATAATAAAACAAATTGTACCCGCGTCTGTGTATTTATAAACGTGTTTAACCCCAGCATATTAGGTATACTGAATAATCTTTGTTAGTTTTATTATGTATGTACAAGTAGTAGGCTCTTCTAAAAATTGTATTTATTGATTTGTAATGAATTATTTTCCTAATAAAGCTGAATTGAACAAAATTATGTATTACGGAATTTAAAGGGACATTAAACCCAATTTTTTTCTTTCATGATTCAGATAGACAATACAATTTTAAACAACATTCCAATTTACTTCTATTATCTAATTTGCTTCATTCCTTAGATATCCTTTGTTGAAAAAATAGCAGTGCACATGGGTGAACCAATCACACGAGGCATCTATGTGTAGCCACCAATCAGCAGCTACTGAGCCTATCTAGATATGCTTGTCAGCAAATAATATCAAGAGAATGAAGCCATTTAGATAATAGAAGTAAATAAGAAAGTTGTTTAAAATTGCATGCTCTTTCTAAATTGTGAAAGAAAGAAATTGGGTTTAAAGGGCCACTAAACCCAAAATCTTTCTTTCATGATTCAGATAGAGAATACAAATTTAAAAAAAACATTACAATTTACTTCTATTATTTATTTTGCTTCATTTTTTAGATATCCTTATTTGAAGAAAAATCAATGCACATGGGTGAGCCAATCACATGAGGCTTCTATGTGCAGCAACCAATTAGCAGCTACTGAGCATATCTAGATATGCTTTTCAGCAAAGAATATCAAGAAAATAAAACAAATTAGATAATAGAAGTAAATTAGAAAGATGTTTAAAAATGCATTCTCTTTCTAAATCATGAAAGAAAAAATTTGAGTTTCATGTCCCTTTAATGTCTCTCTAAGTATCTCAGGTTGCCATCAAGATGATTAACTCAGATGAGAGGTTGGCACTTAACCCCTTAATGACCGCAGCACTTTTCCATTTTCTGTCCGTTTGGGACCAAGGCTATTTTTACATTTTTGCGGTGTTTGTGTTTAGCTGTAATTTTCCTCTTACTCATTTACTGTACCCACACATATTATATACCGTTTTTCTCGCCATTAAATGGGCTTTCTAAAGATACCATTATTTTTATCATATCTTATAATTTACTCTAATTTTTTTTATAAAATATGAGGAAAAAATGGAAGAAAACACACTTTTTCTAACTTTGACCCCCAAAATCTGTTACACATCTACAACCACCAAAAAAATCCCATGCTAAATAGTTTCTAAATTTTGTTCTGAGTTTAGAAATACCCAATGTTTACAGGTTCTTTGCTTTTTTTGCAAGTTATAGGTCCATAAATACAAGTAGCACTTTGCTATTTCCAAACCACTTTTTTTCAAAATGAGTGCTAGTTACATTGGGACACTGATATCTTTCAGGAATCCCTGAATATCCATTGACATGTATATATTTTTTTTTAGAAGACATCCCAAAGTATTGATCTAGGCCCATTTTGGTATATTTCATGCCACCATTTCACCGCCAAATGCGATCAAATAAAAAAAATTGTTCACTTTTTCACAAATTTTTTCACAAACTTTAGGTTTCTCACTGAAATTATTTACAAACAACTTGTGCAATTATGGCATAAATGGTTGTAAATTCTTCTCTGGGATCCCCTTTGTTCATAAATAGCAGACATATATGGCTTTGGTGTTGCTTTTTGGTAATTAGAAGGCTGCTAAATGCCACTGCGCACCACACGTGTTTTATGCCCAGCAGTGAAGGGGTTAATTAGGGAGCATGTAGGGAGCTTGTATGGTTAATTTTAGCTTTAGTGTAGTGTAGTAGACAACCCCAAGTATTGATCTAGGCCCATTTTGGTATATTTCATGCCACCATTTCACCACCATATGCGATCAAATTTAAAAAAACGTTAAATTTTTCAAAATTTTAGGTTTCTCACTGAAATTATTTACAAACAGCTTATGCAATTATGGCACAAATGGTTGTAAATGCTTTTCTGGGATCCCCTTTGTTCAGAAATAGCAGACATATATGACTTCGGCGTTGCTTTTTGGTAATTAGAAGGCCGCTAAATGCTGCTGCGCATCACACGTATATTATGGCTAGCAGTGAAGGGGTTAATTAGGTAGTTTGTAGGGAGCTTGCAGGGTTAATTTTAGCTTTAGTGTAGAGATCAGCCTCCCACCTGACACATCAGACCCCCTGATCCCTCCCAAACAGCTCCCTTCCCTCCCCCACCCCACAATTGTCCCCGCCATCTTAAGTACT
The DNA here is from genome assembly GCF_027579735.1 of Bombina bombina. Lineage (NCBI taxonomy): Eukaryota > Metazoa > Chordata > Amphibia > Anura > Bombinatoridae > Bombina > Bombina bombina. The sequence continues at coordinate 102,233,585 of NC_069505.1, read as the reverse complement.
GGCAGAAACTCTGCCAGTACTAAAATAAAAGGTTTTTTTAATTTGTTCTTTTTTTTTTTTTAGCATATTTACATATGCTACTTTGTAGAATCCCCCCTTAGCCCCCAACCTCCCTGATCCACCCCCAAAACAGCTCTTACCCTCCCCCTCTGCATTATTGGGGGCCATCTTGGGTACTGGCAGCTGTCTGCCAGTACCCAGTTTCAAGAAAAAAACGTGTTTTTTTAAAACAAAAATATAAATTCTGTAGTGTAGATTCACCCCCCCTAACAGACAAACCCCAACACCTTAATTGATTTATAAATAAAAAAACTTGTATTCCCTTTTGTATGCTTTTTTTTTTTTTACTTTATTCTGTAGTGTAGCGGTTCCCACCCGCTCCCTCCCCGTGCACGCGCCCGCCCCCGCCCTTCCGTGCACGCGCGCGCCAGTGCGCACCCCCGACCGCCCACGCCCACGATCCCGCCCCTCCTGCAAGTCGCCAAGGCCATCGATGGCCACCACCCGCCTCCCACCCACCAACGCCGGTAAGCCAACAATCTCCGGTGCAGAGAGGGCCACAGAGTGGCTCTCTCTGCACCGGATGGCTTAAAAATGTTATTGCAGGATGCCTCAATATCGAGGCATCACTGCAATAACCGGAAAGCAGCTGGAAGCGAGCAGGATCGCTTCCAGCTGCTTTCCAGACTGAGGACGTGCAGGGTACGTTCTCAGGCATTAACTGCCTTTTTTCTGAGGACGTACCCTGCACGTCCTCAGTCATTAAGGGGTTAAAGGGACATGAAACCCATATTTTTTTCTTTTGTGATTTAGAAAGAGCATGTCATTTTAAACAACTTTCTCATTCACTTCTATTATCTAATTTGCTTAATTCTCTTGATATAATTTCCTGAAAAGCATATCTAGATAGGATCAGTAGGTGCTGATTGGTTGCTGCACATAGATGTGTTGTGTGATTGGCTCACCCATGTGCATTGCTATTTCTTCAACAAAAGATACCTAAAGAATTAAGCAAATTAGATAATAGACATAAATTGGAATGTTGTTTAAAATTATATTCTCTACCTGAATCATGAAAGAAAAATTTTGGGTTTAGTGTCCCTTTAATTTACTTATTCCTGATGACCATATTGCAATAAAAGTGCTGCTGTAAGGGGGCAATGTGACTATTAAGGATAGTGACAAGTATTACATGGAATGCTATTGACAACTGAGGGATGGGACACAGTTTAAAACATGAGTAAGTTATAATAAGATAATAAGTTATCAAGTAGCGGAAAACATAATAATAATAATACATAATAAGGGGGATGTAAATGTACCATTTGTAGACAAGAGAAGGCATATCTTCTAACTAAATATTATTTTATTCTATTAAAAAAAATTCTAAGGAACATTAGTACCATTCAGGAGTTCTTCCTGTTATTATAGGAATTGGTGGCTTATTAGAAAGTATATATATATACACACACACACACATATATACACACTAAAGTCAAATTAAACTTAATTACTCATATAAAGCATTCAGTTTTATTTTTAAAAAAACGTCCATTAGCAAAATATCCACAATTTCTTTATATACAAACTTTCTGTGGCACATTCTCATACTGAGTATGTGCAAAAGTTCACAGTATATACGCTTTGTGATTGGCTAATAGCTGTCACATAATTCAGGGGGGGCAGGTAAAATGGTAATAATTTTAAATTTGTGAGAAAAAAAAGAAAAGAAAATCTACTAATCTTGAAATTCAGAGTAAAGGCTTGATGATCTAAAGGTCTCTAGGCTGACGAGATTATTAACCCCTTAAATACCCACACTATTATAGCAACACAATCCCTTAACAACCAGCGAGCAAAAAGCAGAGCGAAGAGTCCATTTCCTGTGAGCTCAATTACTTTTAGTAGGAGACATCTTGCCACTAGCAGGGACTGACCCTTTTGTATGATAATTCCACCAGGGCAAACCCTGCGAAGTTCGGCGAGAAAAACTGTCTGATCTGGCAAAGTTTAGCTCATCGGGCCTCAAGTGTCATTGCATTGTCTCTGGTTGATTATGTAATTTTGATTTATTAAGTATTTATTAATCCTTTACACACCTACAGCAGTTTGTGCAAACATTTTATCCTTTCATGAGATATATGCTCGGCTTACTTACAAAGATCAATCTAGTGATTGATGATGGCACCTGGTTAGCCTCAGTAAATGTGGAAACCCTCTATTCCAGCTTTCCTCATAAGATGCTTGGAAGCAATTCTGAACAATGCAGATTTTAATCTCAAATTTACATTTATAGATCAGAAGTTAATTTCTTATTTAGGGCTGCTGATAAAAACAACATATAAAAATATGTTATCTACTCATTTCTATTATAAAAGGAGACCTAAAAATAATTTCAGGGCCAACAGCCATCACTTATGTACACAGATGTGGGAGAGTTTGTCTAGATAAAGCATATTTATTCTTCACACAGGCAATTTCTAACAGAAGTAAAAACATTTAAACAAAGATTTATAAAAAGAGGAAATACTAATGAAATCATTTATACAGACTTAAATAAGGTCAAACATTTGACACAGTAATTTTAGTAATAAAACCAAAACATGTATAGAAATTAAAATAAAATGTACAGTATTATACTTAGTAGTTAGCAGATGATTGATTATGAATCTGGCTTCCTCCAATCGTTGTGTGCCCCCTTTGGCTTCCAGCTCGTGGGGTATGCAACGATTGGAGGAAGCCAGATTCGTCATTGATGTGTTAACTACAGCAGGAGATGCGGGTGGAGGATTGCCAGTGTGCTTTCCATAAATCAAAGGTAAGTATTTAAAAAAAAAGAAGCATCATTGTAAAGTTTAATGAATTATAGTGCCCCTGTTTTTAAGAGTATTTTAAGATACCGGGCACTTATTCATAAAACTTTACAATCACTTTAATTTAAATTAGGGTGGAATAATATAAGGAGTATGCTTACAAAATACTGGCAACGCTTGCTAACAGATCCACTGAGTATTAGAAAAAGTGGTCTGTAGTCAATATGTGAGAACACAAGTGATCGCCAATTGGCTAGTTAAAATCCCATGGAAACATGGCTGTTTCCTTCGCAAGTGTTGTAGATCCTGCATATACCAAAAACGCCTGTGGGCTATTTTTTACTGCTCTTGTAAACTGTGTAAAACTGGTGGTAAAAAATATTATTATCACCAGGTATTTGTAGAGTGCCAATAGATTCTGCAGCGCTATAAACAGTCAGTATACAAGATAACATTTATAGGGATCACATGGGTAGAGGGCCCTGCCGAGAGTTGCACTGTTATAGTCAGCTCTTATGAAGGCGATCTGCAAACAGCTGGGCTCATAGGCTTACATTCTATGGGGTTCAGGAGGAAAGCAATGGAGGTAAGAAAGGTTAGTGTAGGTTGTATGCATCCCTGAACAGTACAGTCTTTAGGGAGCACTTGAAGCTTTTAAAACTAGGGGAGAGTCTTGTGGAGCGAGGCAGAGAGTTCCACAAGATGGGGGCCAGTCTGAAGAAGTCCTGTACACGGGAATGTGAGGAAGTAACAAGATAGGAGGAGAGTAGGAGATTGTGAGCAGAGCGAAGGGGACGGGAGGGAGAGTATCTGGAGACAAGTTCTGAGATGTAGGGGGGAGCAGTGCAGTTGAGGGATTTGTATGTCAGTATCTTCATTTAAGTCTATGGAGATGTTTTATGGTAACACTGGTTTAGAGTTTACAACAACAATGTAAACTAGGACTATGTTTAGTGACCACCATTCTGTGTAGGCAAAACATACAATGTTTATGTGTCTAATCCTAGAACACATTAGGAACATTGAAAAGAGTGGCCATAGCAACAGAAATGGTGTTTGTATACAGGTGCATTGGATACACGTAGCATGTGTGTGCATCATGCCTTAAAGAACATTCCAGTGCTTTTTAACCCTTTAAGGACACAACTTTCAGTTTGCTCAATTGTTTTATGACGGAAAAATTCCGTCATATGTCCTTAAGAGGTTAATTACAGATTTTATGTAAATATTTAGTTAAATCATTCAACTTAATTTAATACTGTATGCCCAGGCTGTGCAGACTAAAAAGAGGGCGTGCTAAAAATGGTTTAAAACTTGTTTAAGCTTCATGGCTCATCGCTATTATGAAGACATGCAAAAAGCAGCAGTAAGTAAAATCATTATGCTGCATCTCCTCCTCTGCAATCAACAGCACCTCAAAAAAGCACAATAACAGGGACTCCAGAGCACTGTCTCCCCCCTGCTACCCATGACAAACCTACATGAAACTGTAATTTCCACTACTGCATCCATGGCTGATAATAGATTTGAAGATCTGACTCAGATCAACAAACACTCAAGTGCTATATAACGCTGGAGAGTGTTTGTTGATCCGAGTCAGATCTTCTAATCTATTATTTGTCATGGATGCATTTTGAGGGATTTGCAGAAAATGTAAATATATGATTATTAATACTATGGAAAAAACACACCATACTTTTACAGAAATATATCAGAATGTGGTCATGGCACCTCCCTACCACTTCCTGTTATATAACTAGAGAAATGAAGAAAAACAATTGCTAATACGCATGAAGATGCGCACACTCGTGCTAATAGTATCTAATTTATATACTAAAAATGATTGGACAACAGCAGCAGCCTACAAAAGACTGAAAATAAGGTTACTCATGGAGGGGCATTTTGAAAATTGTAGTGAGGACTTGGAAAAGGCATTTTGTGTAAAGTGAACAATATTTTATGTTTCACTAATTTGTTTAATATATATCTCATTAAAAATAAATTTGTGACTTCTGTAATAAATAAATAAAAAATTAAACTGGAATGCCCCTTTAACAGTATAACTTTTACTAGAAGTATTTTTCCCTATAGAAAAATAATACATATAAAAATAGGATTGAAGTCATTCACATTTAAATTTTTCTCTATTATGTCCCTTGAATAACTGCAAATGTTTAGCATATTCTGTCACTGAGGGTGTCCAAAAAACCTGGCAAACTTTACACAAACCAAAGTAATAAACTACTGAAAATATTATTTTAGCTTTTATGAATGTAGTATAAATAATTTCTGTCATATTTGTTCATGCATCATAGTTATCTGGAACAGAAGTTATTTATATTAAGTTTGCTTGACTGTTCAAGTATTAAAACGTATCTCTCACATTTTTAAAAAGACAGGACATTCAAACCCCAACATATTCTCTCCCCCTTGGTATATATAAACTAAACAAGTCTTTGTATTTTATATTATAAGCTGTCTGCAGGACTAAACACGTTTGTGAAAACCACATGGTTTCATTTAAATAGTAATTTACTCAACTTTATTTGCATTTTTGTAACCCCGTGTTCAACACAAAGTTGGGCAATGCAATAAGTCACATGATCCTTTAAAAAACATATTAACTGTAAATAATTTCATTAAATATAGTCATCCACCCAAGTGACCCAACAAAACAATAATTGTACATCACATGACTCAATTCCCAATCATATGACACTCTCCCCTCAGTCCTCAACCTGCAGTTTTAAGTCACATGACTCCCACGCCCCAAAATGTCACCTCCAGCGGCCGCGCTAAGCACAATCAGACAGCTGGGTTTAGTGAGCCGGTCTGGAGCACCACCCGGTCCTGTAGGCATTCGTTTCTTCATTGATAAAAGATACGGTGAAAACTGAAATTCTCAAATGCATATGCACAGGGATTACAGCCCCGTTGTATTTTTAATAAAGATTGTTGAAAAAAAAATGAAACCTTGCGTACTAGCACAGGCGAGCCGAGTCGGCGCTGTTACAAGGTATCAGAACGCCCCTTAGTCTGTTGTGATTGGCTAGGGAAATCTCGTGTTTTGCGCTAATTGGTTTCCGAGTAAAAGCGAAAGTAAGTATAAATAGTCCTTTCGCAAATCGTTACGCGTTAGTTGTTCAGTTACAGTTGACGATCGTAGTAATGGGTGGAGGGCTCATATTTTGTTAACGTGGAACTGGCGGGAAATACTTTACTGTAGTACAGTAAAGTAGAAACTAGTTGAAACAGCAAGTTAAAGAAGCGGGATAACAATGTAAATAGACGTATGAAGACAAAGAAAAAAAATAGTTCATTTTAATCTAATAGAGTAGAAGTGGGGAAATGAAGAAAAACTTAATTTTAATTTAAAAGAAGTGGAAAAACGAAGAAGGAAAATTAAGCATTTCTGGGAGAAAGAAAACTGCACTTTAGGTTAAAAGGGAATAAATGGGAAAATTATGAAGACAAATTATTTTAATCTTTAAAAAGTGGGTGGGAAGTAAGATTTTGAAGATGCAAAAATATGAAGTGAAGTAAAACAAAAACTGTTTTTGTCTATAGATTGGAAAATAAAGAAAACCTAAGCTGTGTGATAACAGCTATTAGGGAATAAATTAAGTATAAAATGCATAAGGGCAAAGCAATGGGAAAGCAAAGTATTAATTTGTAAGCATAGAAACATTGCAGATATTTTTTTTAGTTCAGAAGTATGCCATGGTTAACAAATTTGGCAAAGAATATCTTGCTTATGGAAACTAATAATGCCTTAGTAAACTTTTTTTTTTTGGGGGGGGGGGTTACTAATAAGAAGCAACAAAGTATGCTAGTCATTTATGTTAGTGATAGATGTTTATGCTCCTGCCTCGCTGTTGCACCAGCAATGAAAGTCCAAACCCCCCCCCCCCCCAAAAAGATAAAATGTTTTCTTTTTACTGGTAAATTTCAGTGGGTTGATAAACTGTTAGGCTTTATTCATTCATAAATACATGTTCTATGAAATGTATAAGGGTCTGTGATTGTAGTGCTTGCACTGTAAAAGCATTAAAGTAAAATTAAAAAAAGGATGAGGGGTGGGGTAATTTGTATAGAAAATAGAACTATTTAGATAAACTGCTATATTCCTCCTACATGCTAGAGGGGTTCAAGGGGATGACAAGAGGAGGAAAGGAACTAAGAACAGAAAATGTGTGCAAGTCATTGGTTATGGGAATAAGGATACAGCTGTAAAGCATAGTCCCATTACAAATGTACCTGATTTACCCACCTGAAGTTAGACACTTTTTCGTTATTCATGATTCAAAAGCTTACGGGATTTCCATGTTAAATAAAAACAAAGAAAGAAATGAAAAATAAGGTTTGTGTCACTTAATGACAACTACCCAACCATACCCCTGACTGAGCATAACAAATTATCAAAGTTACAAATCTAAATTGGGGATAAGACCCCTCAAGAGCCCACTGAATGCACTGCCCCTATCCACTCTCATAGGTTATAATGCAAATGCACACATCATATAAACATCCGCCCTATAAAAAATAGGCTTTTGTGTCACTTAGTGACTTATTCATGTAACCCCCAGAGAGAGCAAAATCCAATGACATCAAAATTAGGACCCTAACTTGGGTATATGACCCTCAAGAGCCCCCTAAATGCACTGCCCCCATCCACTCTCAGGAGATAATGGCAAATGAATACATCGTATAAACCACTGACATATAAAAACTAGGCTTTGTGTCACTTAGTGACTACTACCCAAGTGTATCCAACACTAAGCAGAATCCAATGACACCAAAGTTAAGACCCTTACTTGGGGATAGGATACCTCAAGAGCCCCCTGAATGCACTACTCTTGTCCACTCTCATAGGTGATAATGCAACTACATACATCATATAAACATCTGCCCTATAAAAACTAGGCTTTGTGTCAGTGACTATTATCAAAGTAAACCCCAGGAAGAGCAGAATCCAATGAAATCAAACTTAGGACACTAACTTGGGGATAGGACCCCTCAAGAGCCCCCTAAATGCACTGCCCCCCTATCCACTCTCTGGTGATAATGGCAAACACATACATCATATAAACATCTGACCTATAAAATCTAGGCTTTGAATCACTTAGTGACTAATACCAAAGTGTACCCCAGACTAAACGTAATCAAATGACACCAAACTTAGGACCCTAACTTGGGGATAGGACCCCTCAAGAGCCCCCTAAATGCACTGCCCCCATCCACTGCAGAATGCAGAAACCTCTCAGATTTCTCATAGCTAGTAGAAACAAAAAAGTGAAGTCAATAAACAGTTTTTAGTTGGATGTCATAGGAATACCTGGTCATTAAATGTGAAATCTTTGAAGCTATGCTACTCTTTATGCCCGTAATTCAATAATTGACTTTAAATTTATCTAAATTTACAAAAATATTTAAGTCATTTAAAAATGTTATCACCTCAGTGAAATATCCATATATGAAGTGCTCCCCAATGGCTGGGGGCAGTGGAAATTTGAACATTTAGAAGTTTGCTTTGACGCCTGTATTTCTCTCAAATGCTGTACAACGTTTTCATATTCACTTCCATAGATATTCCTAGTGTGTGCACCTACTTCAGTTTTAAAGTTGCAGAATGTTTCTAGCCACAGAACTTTTACCAGATCCCACTGTCCGTTTTCCATTAGAGGATGCAGTTTTGTGAATTGATCACAAAAAATTGTTTTCAATTTTGATCAGCTGCATAATGTCTGGATAAAATTTGAAAATGAGATAAAAAATAAAGAGCAAATTGTCAATAGAGCGTGTATTTGTTAGTGTTATAGTATCATTATTATATTTTGCAGATCCTCCCCAGATTGGAGCGTTCAACTAAAGTTGAATATGTGATATTTCTTGGGTTGGATAAAATAACTTTTAGGGTGGTATATGTACTGTATTTTTTTCTCAACTGCTTCTGCTGAATCTGTTACTACTGTATCCTGACTTTTTTTTTTGTTTTAAAAAGCCTTTTTTTTGTATCACAGTAACTGAAATGTCTTCTGTTATATTATTTATTTGTGGGGAGTTTTTTGAGCTGTAGATTAGTAACTTTGAAGTATTTTTTTTGGGGGTGTTTAAACACTTTTGTTGCCATTTTTCATGGACACCCCCTTTCCTCTCTTGACTTACTTACTTTTGTTTTTCCTGAAGGGGCAATATATATCTTTTTCATGCAGTCTAGCAATAATAGACACATATTGCTTTCTTACAAATTCCCCTGGGTGGCATCTGTATCTTTTCTTTGGTAAGGTGTCTTTTTTATTTTATCAATCCAGTTATCAACAAGGTTGTTAGTAAATCTTTTTTCAGTTTTCTTATGAGATATCATTTACATTTTTGTCTAAGATTTGTGTGCCAAACAATAGAAAACTCCACAGAGGAAACACACTTAGATAATGACACAGAATGAGGAATATTATAATAGGATTAAAATAATCATTTTTAATATTCTGAGTTTGAAATGTTTTTTCTTTTTCTGTAAAACTTTGACTTATTTTGAGGAAATGTTGGTAAAATGGAGATTTTTCTCTAATGGGTTTTCCAGAAATGAATCCCTTTTCATCTGTTTTTTTCATAATCATCATACACATCACTCTTACCATTGCTAATGAGCTCTTGCAGTTGTTTAGGAAGACATACTAACCAGGTCACTTGCTGATGGAGAACTGAGAATACAGCATAGATCCTTAAAGATTGTGTCTGCAGTTTGTAGAGAATGACATTGGATCAGTTAAGCCATAGTATGAAGCACCAAATGAGAAATATTTTTTGATGCCTTAACTTCTTTCAGATTTTGAACAAAGTTGTGCATTATATGAGCTGTACATATGTGTGGAAGTGAACAGTTTTTCAGCTTATTTTGATCAGTATTGTTAATAAATTCTCGAGAAGAATAAGTAATGATATATATTTTAAAAATTAAATACCCCCCTGGACTGCATTCATCATTGGCCATGAAAAATAAACTTCAAAAGGACTTGGATTTTGATTTCTTGTTATCAAATTTAATGCATCTAGTATGCAGCAAAGAAAATGTTGGATTTCAGTTGTATGGTGGTCGTTACTAAGCATTTCTGCAAGAGGTATTGCTTTCCTACTTTTTATTGGATTTTCCATTACAAAAGCATAATAATATATTGGCTTCTTTTGGCCTGGCATGGGTTGAATGAGAGACCCAGTTAAATCTAAATAGAGAACTTTGTCTGATTCTAAAAATTCCTCTATGTGTTTTTGAGTAAACATTATTACTTTGGGTTGCATGAAAAATATTGAATGTAGCCAGGCATATTTTTTGAACAGTCTATTTCACAATATACTTCCTGCAGCAATTTTACTTCTTGAAGCAAATCATCACAGATATAATTTTTTTTATAATCTGACATTATTTTATGGAGCACATTAAGTTTTTTTGCATTCATGTACATTTTCTGCACTTTTTGACGTTTGATCCATTTCAAATATTTTTTGATAGTACCAATTAGCAGTACCAGATGCTAAACATTCTTGTGCAATTTTTTCTCTTTGAGGTTTTTTGGTGTGACGCTTTTGAACTTCAGTCTGTGTGATAGTCTTCCAAATTAACATTTACATAGATATCTTAAGTTTTTCTTGGGTTTTGCATAATTTTAAATGTACAGGTAGCCCTCAGTTTACGCCGGGGTTAGGTTCCAGAAGGAATGGTTGTAAATCGAAACCGTTGTAAATTGAAACCCAGTTTATAATGTAAGTCAATGGGAAGTGAAGGAGATAGGTTCCAGGCCCCTCTCAAAATTGTCATAAGTAACACCTAATACATTATTTTAAAAGCTTTGAAATGAAGACTTTAAATTCTAGACAGCATTATAAACCTAATAAAATAATCACACAACACAGAATATATAATTAAACTTAAGTTAAATAAACAAAAACATTTGCCAGACAGCATTATAAACCTGATAAAATAATCACACAACACAGACTTCACTTGCATTTTTCTGCAAACAGTTCTTTCTATGCATTCCAATCTGGACTGAGTTATAGACAGGAAGATCCGTAGAAATGGAGTTCAGAACAGCGCCTAGATCTGTTTACCTGCTGCACTATAAAGGACCCCCTAATAGGTCCTGGGGAGTTTAACAGTACAAAGAATTATAGGAGCGCCAATAGAGGCTAAAGTAAACTACAGGTACCTTAATATATAGATTACATAAAACGATGTCACCAATTAGATGAATCCAATAAGTTTAAAAACAATATCCCCAAATTGGATGAATCGATAAAGTTCAAAAATATAACAGAAGAATGAGTAAAATATATCCTTTTTAATAACACACACTAGTTTTAAAGTATAAAATCACAGTTTATTAATACGACCTGATCAGATAACTATACTGATCACTACTTTATTTATAACATAGAGGTCACTTATAGCATAAGAAACTACTATTCTGGTTTTTTACAGCCAATTGGAGCAACTCTGTATGAGCCTAAAAAGTGCATAAAGATGATGATTGAAATAAAATAATATAAATGATGATTGAGATAAAATAATATCAATTCTTAAGTGGGTGTGCAATAGACACGCAAATTTGTGAGAAAAAAGGGAGAAAACAAATATATTCACTTGTGAAAAAAAAATAATGTACCATAAAATGTGTACCAAAAAATGTGTGTACAAAAAAAAAAATATATACCAAAAAATATAAAAAATATATATATATACCAAAAAAAAATATATATATAATACGATCTAATACCGGTATGATCTGTGAATAAAATCAAACACAAAAATGTGAATTACATATGTATCTGAGAGACCAGGTGGATAACCAGAGCTGTCCTTAGCTGTTTTATCTAAGAACCAGGTTTGGTTATATCAGAAGCTTCCTAAACAAATTTCTGAATGCTATAACTATCAAAAGCTGTAAGTATCCTAAACAAATTTCTAAATGCTATAAATATCACAATACAATATATGCCAGCATCTAGGAATGACATAAAAAATAAAATAAAAAAGGAAATAGTAAAACAAAGTTTTGACAATATTAAAACCCAATTTAGTGGGAGAACAACAAAATATTAAAAAGCAAAGTCCATAGTCCAATGAATAACTAATCCAAATAACAGCCAGATGATGAAGATAATTCTTGGGTCCAAAGGTCTCCGGAAACCTGTTTTTTTCACAAGTGAATATATTTGTTTTCTCCTTTTTTTCTCACAAATTTGCGTGTCTATTGCACACCCACTTAAGAATTGATATTATTTTATCTCAATCATCATTTATATTATTTATTTCAATCATCATCTTTATGCACTTTTTAGGCTCATACAGAGTTGCTCCAATTGGCTGTAAAAAACCAGAATAGTAGTTTTCTTATGCTATAAGTGACCTCTATGTTATAAATAAAGTAGTGATCAGTATAGTTATCTGATCAGGTCGTATTAATAAACTGTGATTTTATACTTTAAAACTAGTGTGTGTTATTAAAAAGGATATATTTTACTCATTCTTCTGTTATATTTTTGAACTTTATCGATTCATCCAATTTGGGGATATTGTTTTTAAACTTATTGGATTCATCTAATTGGTGACATCGTTTTATGTAATCTATATATTAAGGTACCTGTAGTTTACTTTAGCCTCTATTGGCGCTCCTATAATTCTTTGTACTTATAGACAGGAAGACCTTGTTATTTTGAAAGCTGCTCGATAGCTCAGGTCTGTTTAAACTGATTAATTTCAGCTTGCTTGGCTTTGCTGCGACACAAACAGACAGCTCCACCTACTGGCTATTTTAATAAATGCACTGCTTCTCAATGCTTTTCAATAGCAGTCACATGACTGGGAAAAAAGGTTGTTATTCTGAAACGGTGTAAATTGAACCGTTGTAAAACGAGGGCCACCTGTATATTAATATGAATTTGCATTTTCCCACAACAATATAGGATGGCACATTTATTTTACGGCTATTTGATTTCTTTGCACAATTTTGTGTGAAAGTTGATACACAGGACTTATTGTGTTCATTACATTTTTTTTATAAAAAAGATCTGACCAGCCCTTCCTTAAGCATCTCTGTTTACCTGTTGGTTTTATGCACTTCCATTCCTCTTATGTTAACATAAATTTGAACTTTCGCCTTTGACTTTGAATGTGACGTACCTCTTCTTGTACCAGTACCTCATTATCTTCCATTCTAATTTTGATAAATGATATTCAGACATAATTTTCTCTTCTATCTTTCACCATCATTTCTTCACCGGTAAATTCTTTTATTTTACAAACACTGTGTTCTTTCTGGGAGCATGGATCATCATTATGTGCTTCAGTTATATCATTTAGGCATGATGGGATTTCCCGGTTATCATAATTGGTATTAATCAAAACATCACTTTCCTCATATTCGAGTGGCGGCTCGTGGGTTATTCATATGGGGGTTCACAGTAGTTTTGCTGTTATAAAATATATAACTTGTAGTAGGTAAGTAGTTTTGCTGTTATAAATTATATAACTTTTAGGCAAGTAGTTTTGCGGTTATAAATTATATAACTTTTAGGCAAGTAGTTTTGCGGTTATAAATTATATAACTTTTAAGCAAGTAGTTTTGCTGTTATAATATATATATATAACTTTTAGGTGTACTTTAAAATAACTGTGTTAACCAGCTAAATAAAGGAGCTCCTCTCAGCAGCTATCCCTCCAGTCCCACCATCCAACAACAAAGAGTATACAAAAAGGCTTCCTTCCTGCACTGCAGCAGTTAAATATAGCAGTCAGGGGTAAACTAAATCATAATAATATAAAGTTAAATATAGGAGTCAGTGGGGATAAAATAAAAAGTTAAAATACTGCCTATCTGCAGCAGTTGACTGCTTTAAAAAACAAAAAAACAACAAAAAAAAAAAACTTTAAAATTGTTTTTAACAACTCAGACTCTGCAATCTGCTAATATTCTAAACTAAAATACTTTTAACTAGTATAATTACAGCAGACAGCAGCCGTGACAGCCGTCAACGGTCAACTAGTAATTAAAACTAGTCTGCTGCTCAGCCTCTCGGTCTCTCTGTCTAAAATTAATATGCTGTTACTGTAACCAAAACAATATTCTTCAGTCCACTCCACTCCCTCAGTCTCTCCGTCTAAAATTAATATGCTGTTAAGTAAACAAAAACAATATCTCAAAGAGTTCAGTCCACGCCACCAACTTGGTCAATAAACTAACTGCGCAAATAAATGAGCTCCTCTCATCTTAACGACTATATCCACAATGAGTTTTCGCGCCATTGAGAGGGAGGAGCCTCGTCAAGCGTCATCATGTGACTGGAGTTATGGCGTATCCGGACCGTTAGGCTTAGCACCACCTCACTCGCACAGGCTGAACTATGCGATTAAGCCTGTATAGGGATGGGTTGGAGGCTGGAAGTGGCGCCTGCAGGAAAATGTAATATGAGTATATAATGGGCATGTAGGCTCTACCGCACGTAGAGCCTACATGCTTTTACTTTTTTGGGGGTAGAAATTAAATATAATTTCTCTTGTAAGGTGTATCCAGTCCACGGGTTCATCCATTACTTGTGGGATATTCTCCTTCCCAACAGGAAGTTGCAAGAGGACACCCCACAGCAGAGCTGTCTATATAGCTCCTCCCCTAACTGCCACCCCCAGTCATTCTCTTGCAACTCTCGACAAGAAAGGAAGTTTCAAGAGATATGTGGTGACTTAGTGTAGTTTTACCTTCAATCAAAAGTTTGTTATTTTTAAACGGTACCGGCATTGTACTGTTTTACTCTCAGGCAGAAATTAGAAGAAGAATTCTGCCTGGAGGTTTGATGATCTTAGCGGTTTGTAACTAAGGTCCATTGCTGTTCTCACACATAACTGATGAATATGGGAAAACTTCAGTTGGGGGAAAGGCCTGCAGTTTACCTGCTTTGAGGTATGTTCAGTATTTTTATTTCTAGAGATATTAATAAGTTCTAGAAAATGCTGACAGAGCCTGTGTATTTGAGGTAAGCCTGATGCAGTGATTTAACAGCGACTGGGATCATGCTTACAAAACAGGGTAATACTCATGTTAATATTCATATTACTTAGTGACAAAAAGTTTACATGACTTCATAAATAGGACGTTTTTTCTCTGAGGGAGATAAGTTTTATTTGGGGCCTAGTTTCCACATGGCTAGTCAGATATTCCCAGGAGTATTTTCTTAAGGCCCCTCTGATATCCAGTACATGGTGGGAGGGGCCTATTTTAGTGCTCTAAATGCGCAGTTTTAATTCAGACTGAGACATCCAGCTTCCCTAGAGGAGTCCTCTGGCATCTGAGGACCATTTCAAAGGGGTTATTTCTGCACAAAATCGTATTTAAGGGCAGGTAGGAGCCTCAGCAGAGCTGTGGCAAGGTGCTCAATTGACTTTTAACGTTTTTTAACGTTTTTCAATTCGGTTTGGGGCCTAAGGGGTTACTCATCCATTTGCAAGTGGGTGCAATGTTGCTTTAGTCCCTTACACACACTGTAAAAATTTCAAAGACTTTACTGTATTTTTACACTGTTTTGCAGTTTAAGTGCTAGTTTTTTTTTTCTCTTAAAGGCACAGTAAAGTTTTTGTTTAATTACTGTTTCACATTTATTAAAGTGTTTTCCAAGCTTGCTTGTCTCATTACTATTCTGTTAAACATGTCTGACATAGAGGAAACTCCTTGTTCAATATGTTTGGAAGCCATGGTGGAACCCCCTCTTAGCGCTGCGGAATCTGTTGGCGCTCTACAAATAACCGATAATAAATAAATAAATAATAATGTGTACCAAATGTACTGAAATTTCTATAAACTATAAAGACCATATTATGGCGCTTAAAAATTTATCTCCAGGGGATTCTCTGACAGAAAAGAGGGAGATTATGCCATCTAACTCTCCCCATGTGTCAGAACCTATAACCCCCGCTCAAGTGACGCCAAGTACATCTAGCGCGTCTAATTCTTTTACCTTACAGGACATGGCGGCAGTTATGAATGCTACCCTCTCAGAGGTATTCTCCATACTGCCAGGGCTACAAGGAAAGCGAGACAGCTCTGGGGCTAGAACTAATACAGAGCTTTCTGACGCTTTAATGCCTGTGTCCGATATACCCTCACAATGCTCAAAAGCCGAGGCAGGTGAGCTTCTATCGGTGGGTGACTTTTCAGACTCCGGGAAGGCGTTACTTCAGTATGATTCTGAAATGACAGCGTTTAAATTTAAGCTTGAACACTGCCGCTTATTGTTTAGGGAGGTTTTAGCGACTCTGGATGGCTGTGACCCTATTGTGGTTCCAGAGAAATTGTGTAAAATGGACAAATTCTTTGCAGTACCTGTTTACACTGATGTTTTTCCAGTCCCTAAGAGGTTTTTCGGAAATTATTACTAAGGAATGGGATAGACCAGGTGTGCCGTTCTCTCCCCCTCCTGCTTTCAAAAAGATGTTTCCCATAGATGCCGCCATACGGGACTCGTGGCAGACGGTCCCTAAGGTGGAGGGAGCAGTCTCCACCCTAGCTAAGCATACAACTATCCCAGTCGAGGACAGTTGTGCTTTCCTAGATCCTATGGATAAAAAATTGGAGGGTCTCCTTAAGAAAATTTTTATACATCAAGGTTTTATTCTCCAGCCTCTTGCATGCATTGCCCCAGTTACTGCTGCAGCGGCTTTTTGGTTTGAGTCTCTTGAGGAGGCTCTACAGGTGGAGACCCCACAGGTGGAGACCCAGCTAGACGATATTCTAGACAGGATTAAAGCTCTTAAGTTAGCTAACTCCTTTATTTCTGACGCCATTTTTCAATAAGCCAAGCTAACGGCTAAAAATTCAGGTTTTGCCATTTTGGCGCGTAGAGCGCTATGGCTTAAGTCCTGGTCAGCAGACGTTACTTCAAAGTCTAAGCTTCTTAACATCCCCTTCAAGGGACAGACCCTATTCGGGCCTGGTCTGAAGGAGATCATTTCTGATATTACTGGAGGAAAAGGTCACGCCCTTCCTCAGGATAGGTCCAATAAGTTAAGGACCAAACAGAATAATTTTCGTTCCTTTCGAAACTTCAAGAGTGGCGCAGCTTCAGTTTCCTCTAATGCAAAACAAGAGGGAAATCTCTATGAAATACATTTAGGGGACATTGGAGAGGGGGTAACACAGAAAAGACACTTTTAATAAAAGAGGCCGAATTAATATATAAGTTTGATACTTTATTTCCTAAAGGTCTTAATTCGGAACTAGACCTTTCACCGTTTTTATTTGAATAATTACACTGTTATTGCACTTTATATGCACTTACACTTATGTATAGTATCTATGGCCCAACACGTGACTAGGAGCTAAGTTGCAAATAGTACACTATATACACATTCACACGAACTATAGTTTTATATTGTTTAGTACATAAATATAAACTATATGGTATGAGTAAGAAAAAATAGAGACACTATATCTGGCACTATTTTAATATATTCTTAATGAATAATATATTCTATCACTTTTTTAGAAGGTACACTTTACCATATGATATTAATGTTACACAGAGTAAAGATTGATACATATATCCCAATTTAACTTTTATTTTTATTTTTATTCGTATTTAATTCTATTTTATTTTATTTTATCGTTTCCTTTTTTATCTGTATGTATACATGTTTTATCTTTATATTCTGTTAATGCCAACAGTGGAATATTAAGTATATTTGTGTGAAAATAACCAAGTAATATGTACATAGATATCATATGAATAGGAAGAATGTCAAATATATGTATAGCAATACATCTAGGATCCGCAAATTCTTATATCATATGAGGGATCACTCTCTTTTCAAACTTATTTATTACACCAGAATTAATTATTTGTATGCCAAGGTAACTAAGACTTTAGATCATGGGTGACACAATTACACAATTCCACCTTGAAAGCATTATATCAAAGGTGTAACGATGAATACAATGGATTAAAGGAACACATACCACCTTAAGAGAAAAGAAGGTGTAACTTATCAATTAACCTGCAAACCTATCACACAAGAATACATCCTACATAAGAGTCTGAACTGCATGTCACAAACATCTTGATAAAGCCCAAGGGAGGGCGAAACGCGTCGCTTGTTTAAGTGACATTGCAGCTTTTATCTGAAGCATACTCGATACAGCATCTTTAACCCGGGTTAATCTTCGAACTACTTCATTGGAAGTGAGGAAGAATCTGTATATACTATCTTATGCGGTGAGCCCATAAGATACCTCTAAGGGCTGAACATATACCTCTTTGGATAACAAAGTGTCAGGAATTCTGTTCCACCTTTACAGAAAGCTGCATTCTCTCTATACCACCTTTACAAACTCAGGCCAACCCCTTACCCTATTTAAAGTTACTCTTGAGGCCAGCCAGGTGCTTAGTGATTAAGAAATTAACCTAACTGAGCTCCCTGCACATGGTTTGTGCTCCAGCTATTTCAAACCTTAGAAAGTTTATTCCTAAATCGTTAACCTGAATTTCTACAAGGAAACTGGATTGCTTTCTGCCTAGGCAGAACTTGCTACTTCTGCTCCGCTACTGCTGAAGTTTATCAAGTGATTTATTGACACTACAACAGCGTGACCTGCTTGTCACAATTTGCAAGATTGATACTTACAATTCCCGGTAAGCTGTTTACCTCTAATTCAACTGCCACTCTGCATTGCAAGTTTCAGCAAACACGGAGCTGCTCACTGCAAGACATTCCTAAGCAGTGACATCACAACTATCCCAGACGGCTCAGCTTACAAGCAGACCTCATATCAGCTGTTCTACCGTTCTGTCTCAGCCTGTCTCACTGATTCACACGCTCTGCTGCTACAGAACATTTCCCTGCTAGTCTCTATATGCAGGTAGTGTGGTCTCAGAGGTTTCCTAAACATTTTGGCTGTACTTAGAATTATATTCCAGCATAAAATCTTCATTGCTATCTTTCCAGTGTGGAAAATTTATACTTTATTAATTTGCAAGTATAAACATAGTCAGAGATTCTACACCTATTCACATATTAATCCAAGTTTGTGAATTCCATATAAACTCACTTTGTGCCCTAAAATTAACATTTATCCATATGTTAATTTACAGCTAAGTGATACAAAACCTATCATCCACAGTTGTGATCCATACAAAGGATTGAATTGATACAGTGAATTAATTCATTACAGAATCACTAAGCCAGTAAGATGGATCCAGTGGATTTACCACAGGTGGTTTATGAACTGTCACAGAAGGTGGACCAATTAGGTCAAGCTATGAACAGTTTACAAATAGAAAATGAAACTCTAAGAAAGGTTATTAGAGATTCCATAGGACACAAAACACCATCACAAGACACTCATCCTGAGCCACAAATATCCAGTCCTGATTTATTCTCTGGGGACAGAAGAACTTATCGTCAGTTCAAAAATGCCTGTTTGCTCACTTTCACACTCAAACCAAAGACTTATCCTACCGACCATTTAAAGGTTTTGACTATGATCTCCTATCTGCGCGGAGAACCCAGGATATGGGCAGACTCATACTATGAATCTAACAGCCCCATTCTATTCTCTCTCCCAGACTTTCTTCAGGCCATGGATGAGCTATACCTTGATACAAATTCACAGATTACAGCAGAAACAAAGATGAGAGCCCTCAAACAGGGTACGAAACCAGTTGAACAGTATATTACTGAGTTCAAACAGTATTCAACGGACTCTCAATGGAACAGGGTAGCCTTGAAAAATCAATTCCGACTGGGACTCTCTGATAGTGTTAAAGATGAGCTTGCCAGAGTGGAGCTACCTGACACATTGGAAGCATTGATGAGATTATCTATGCAAATAGACAGGCGCCTAAGGGAGAGGAAGTCTGAACGCCATGGTCCAGAACCTACTTATCGTAAGACCCCCACTTCCGCAGTACCCATAGGTAGCGGTGGGACATCTCAGGAACCAATGGAAATAGGGCTCTTGAGGGGACCTCTGTCTACTGAGGAAAAGCAAAGAAGAAAAACTCTCTCGTTGTGTCTTTATTGTGCTAGTCCAGCACATTCAGTCAAGGACTGCCCCATTCTTCTGAAAAACAAGAAAAGTAAATGTCTGCTAACCAATTGTACTACCTCACAGCAGAACAAACCTAATTATTGTTTCATCTCTCTCTCTTTGCAGTGGGACCGTAGACGCCTATCTTCTGAGGCCATTCTCGACACTGGGGCACATGGGAATTATATAGACATAGAGGTTGTTAAGGCAAATAAAATACCACTTGAAAAAAAGAGCTCTCCTGTCTCCATTCGTGTTGTGGATGGTACATACATAGCTAGCGGTCCGATAACACACCACACGGTTCCTTTAATGGTTACCACTCAAAACTGCCATTTTGAATACATGTCATTTGATGTTTTACCTTCTCCTCTTTTTCCAATCGTTCTAGGTATTCAGTGGATACGCCTCCATGAACCCTCCATAGATTGGAAAACCCTAAAAGTCACTTTGAACTCCTCTCATTGTAAAACAAATTGTTACCATTCATCACATACCATCCACATAGCTGAACAAACTACAGATATACCTGAAGTATATTCACAATATACAGAAGTATTTAGTAAGAGGGAGGCAGAAACACTACCTCCACACCGTAGCTATGACTGCCCTATAGATCTGAAACCTGGTTCAGTAATACCACATGGTCATCTCTACCCTCTAAGCCAACCTGAATTAGCACATTTAAAAGGCTATTTAGACGAAAACCTAAAAAAAGGGTTCATCAGGCCGTCCGTGTCTCCTGCGGCAGCTGGTATGTTCTTTGTTAGAAACAAAGATAAATCACTACGTCCGATCATTGATTATAGAGAGCTCAATAAAGTTACCGTTAAAAACAGGTATCCACTCCCCTTAATTCCTGAACTTATCGAGCGACTCCATCAAGCTAAGATATTCACCAAATTGGACCTCAGGGGGGCCTACAACCTCATTCGCATAAGAGAGGGAGATGAATGGTTAACTGCGTTTAGAACGAGATATGGCCTATACGAATACCTGGTTATGCCATTTGGATTATGTAATGCTCCTGCAACTTTTCAGCATTACATCAATGATGTTTTCAGGGATCTCCTTGACATATGTGTAGTGGTCTATCTGGACGACATTCTCATTTATTCCCAGAATTTACAAGACCATATCAAACACGTCAGCTGGGTTCTATCCAGACTTCAAATACATCGATTATATGCCAAGGCCGAAAAATGTATATTCCATGCTGAAAAGATCTCCTTCTTGGGATACAATATCTCATCCGTGGGCATTCAAATGCAACAAGACAAAGTAGAAGCGGTAAAGAGCTGGCCTACCCCACAAAGCCGCAAGGATCTACAGCGGTTTTTAGGGTTTAGTAATTACTACCGAAAATTCATTAAAGGGTATTCTGGTATAGCTAAACCATTGACCTCGCTTACTGGTTGCACTTCCAGATTTCTTTGGAATGAAAAGGCAGCAGAAGCGTTTGAATATTTGAAATCCTCTTTTACATCAGCACCCATTTTACATCACCCCAATCCTGATCTCCAATACTTCCTCGAAGTAGACTCATCTGATTATGCTTTGGGAGCAGTTCTTTCTCAGAGAAAAAGCCTAATGCATCCATTACATCCAATAGCCTTCTTTTCCAAGATGATGTCCCCTGCCGAAAGAAACTACCCCATAGGCGAAAAGGAACTACTCTCCATCAAAAGAGCTTTCGAGACTTGGAGACATCTACTAGAAGGAACTCAACTACCAATAATAGTTTGGAATATTTACAAAGGAATAAGACTCTTTCCTCAAGACAAGTGAGGTGGAGTCTCTATTTCAGTAGATTCCTATTCCAGATAGTATATAGGCCAGCCTCTCGTAATGGTAAGGCAGATGCTTTATCCCGTAGAGACCCTAAACCCGATTGTAGCGAAAACCCTTCGGCTATAATTCCACACGACTCATACATTGGAAGCATTACCACCACAGCTTCCAAGTTTAGAAAAGCCTTGCAAACTGAACAGGAACTTCCACCTGATCTACGTATAGGATCGGATGGTCTCTACTACAAACAAAATAAGTTGTATGTTCCGACTACTTTAAGACAATACATCATTAGAGAACATCATGATACTCCTCTCTCTGGACACCCTGGGATCCAGAGAACTCAAGAGCTGATAAGTAGGGCTTACTGGTGGCCAGGAATGGCTCCGGAGATTCGCCTCTATGTACAGGCTTGTACTAGATGTATCACATCAAAATCCGAAAAAAGACCCCCATACGGATTACTCATGCCAATACCAGTCCCTGGAAGACCTTGGACTCACTTAGGCCTAGACTTCATTGTTGAATTACCTACTTCAGCCGGAATGAATACAGTCTTGGTTATAATAGACCTCCTCACTAAAATGGCTCATTTTGTACCTCACCACAAACTCCCAACCTCAGCCGAAACAGCTCAGTTATTCATTGATAATGTAGTAAAGTACCATGGAATTCCAGAGATTCTCACCACCGATAGAGGCACGCAGTTCACCTCTCGTTTTTGGAGAAACTTATGCCAGAAACTCCAAATCGACCATCGTTATAGTACTGCTTACCACCCCCAGACTAATGGCCAAACGGAACGATTAAACCAGTGGCTTGAACAGTACTTGAGGTGTTACTGTGCCTACCATCAGGGGGATTGGAATAAATACCTCTCTCTAGCTGAATTTGCTTACAACAACTCCCTTAACTCCTCTAGCAAAATGACACCTTTCTACGCAAATTACGCATTTCACCCAAAGATGGTCTTAACAACAACGGAATCCTGTTGTAATCCAAACATTGAAGATTTAGCTGACCATTTACACGAGAATTGGAAGTTACTCCAAGAAAACCTCCAGACAGCTCAAGCTGTACAAAAGAAATACTACGACCTCAGACGAAGACCATCTCCACAATATTCCATAGGAGATTGGGCCTGGCTTTCCACGAAAAATCTAAAACTACAACTTCCCAGTAAGAAGTTAGCTACTCTGTTTGTTGGACCCTTCCAGATTATTAAAGTCGTCAATCAAAATGCTATAACCCTTCGCTTACCCTCATCTTTAAGTATACATCCCACTTTTCATGTATCCTCACTAAAACCAGCAGCTATTAACAGCACCCAAGTATTACCTCCAAAAACACAAATTCTAGAGGATAATATTTATGAAGTAGGTAACATACTAGACTCACGCATCAACAGGGGTCAACTTCAGTACCTGGTTAGGTGGAAAGTATATTCCTCTGACGAGGACACATGGGAACCCGTTAACCATGTCAATGCCCCAAGACTTATCTCTCGGTTCCATCGACGGAATCCCGAAAGACCACGCATGCAAGCCGTGGGACGGCATGCCTGAAGGGGGCATTCTGTCAGGAATTCTGTTCCACCTTTACAGAAAGCTGTATTCTCTCTATACCACCTTTACAAACTCAGGCCAACCCCTTACCCTATTTAAAGTTACTCTTGAGGCCAGCCAGGTGCTTAGTGATTAAGAAATTAACCTAACTGAGCTCCCTGCACATGGTTTGTGCTCCAGCTATTTCAAACCTTAGAAAGTTTATTCCTAAATCGTTAACCTGAATTTCTACAAGGAAACTGGATTGCTTTCTGCCTAGGCAGAACTTGCTACTTCTGCTCCGCTACTGCTGAAGTTTATCAAGTGATTTATTGACACTACAACAGCGTGACCTGCTTGTCACAATTTGCAAGATTGATACTTACAATTCCCGGTAAGCTGTTTACCTCTAATTCAACTGCCACTCTGCATTGCAAGTTTCAGCAAACACGGAGCTGCTCACTGCAAGACATTCCTAAGCAGTGACATCACAACTATCCCAGACGGCTCAGCTTACAAGCAGACCTCATATCAGCTGTTCTACCGTTCTGTCTCAGCCTGTCTCACTGATTCACACGCTCTGCTGCTACAGAACATTTCCCTGCTAGTCTCTATATGCAGGTAGTGTGGTCTCAGAGGTTTCCTAAACATTTTGGCTGTACTTAGAATTATATTCCAGCATAAAATCTTCATTGCTATCTTTCCAGTGTGGAAAATTTATACTTTATTAATTTGCAAGTATAAACATAGTCAGAGATTCTACACCTATTCACATATTAATCCAAGTTTGTGAATTCCATATAAACTCACTTTGTGCCCTAAAATTAACATTTATCCATATGTTAATTTACAGCTAAGTGATACAAAACCTATCATCCACAGTTGTGATCCATACAAAGGATTGAATTGATACAGTGAATTAATTCATTACACAAAGTTACCAAGTAGAAGTCTCCAAACAGCTGTTTGATCACGCGCAGTAACACCTCTTTGAATTCGAGGAGTAAGGTATGACGTCCGACGCCGTCCGACACGTGAGCAGGTTTGCAGAGAATAGCTTGGGAGAGCGGCTGTTAGCCGCACTAACGGTCCAAGACTTGACCGAGACCTACCATCTGAATACGGTAAAGTACTACAAACCAATACCTGAAGTGCTTTCTGAACACTTTCATCATATATGAACTATATGCTTTATATGAACTCTGGTTATTATACTACATAAATCACCTAAGAGTCTTACCTACGAGTGTTCCTCCTTGTCTTCATACCAATTGCCGCCCCGTATAAGATACACACGCTGCACAAACTGGACACTGTGCCCTATTACCAGACCCATGATCTAGCAAGGATTGTGCAAGATTGCTTGGTTTATAATCCTTTGATGCTATATAACGTCTACCAATTTTTGTTGTTTTTTATCAGATGCTATTTGCTTTTAACTTCAAACTTCGTTTTTACTTATTGGCTATAGTCCATCTGTTTGCCTTTATAGTATAGGGAGACGTCCCTTTTTATCTGTATTTACACTGTATTCTATTAAACATATATGTATATTTTTATATTGGTGTTGTGATACTTTTAGCCTTTATAGGCGCACTTGTCTATCCTTAAGCTTAGCTTAAACATTTGTGTGAAGAGGGAAATCTCGCCCAGTCCAAACCAGTCTGGAGACCTAACCAGCTTTGGAACAAGGGGAAGCAGGCCAAGAAACCTGCGGCTGCCTCTAAGACAGCATGAAGGAGTAGCCCCCGATCCGGGACCGGATCTAGTAGGGGTCAGACTTTCTCTCTTCGCCCAGGATTGGGCAAGAGACGTCCAGGATCCCTGGGCATTAGAGATTGTTTCCCAGGGATATCTTCTGGACTTCAAAGCTTCATCTCCAAAGGGGAGATTTCATCTCTCACAATTATCTGTAAACCAGATAAAGAGAGAGGCATTCTTACGTTGTGTTCAAGACCTACTGGTTATGGGAGTGATCCACCCAGTTCCAAGGGAGGAACAGGGGCAGGGCTTCTATTCAAATCTGTTTATAGTTCCTAAAAAAGAGGGAACTTTCAGACCAATCTTGGATCTCAAGATCCTAAACAAATTTCTCAGGATCCCATCCTTCAAGATGGAGACTATCCGAACCATGGTTCAAGATGGAGACTATCCGAACCATCCTTCCTATGATCCAGGAGGGTCAATATATGACTACCGTGGACTTATTCCGATTCACAGAGATCATCATCAGTTCCTCAGGTTCGCCTTCTTAGACAGGCATTACCAGTTTGTGGCTCTTCCCTTCGGGTTAGCCACGGCACCAAGAATCTTTACGAAGGTTCTAGGGTCCCTACTGGCGGTTCTAAGGCCACGGGGCATAGCAGTGGCTCCTTACCTAGACGACATTCTGATACAGGCGTCGACTTTTCAAATCGCCAAGTCCCATACGGACATTGTTCTGGCCTTTCTGAGGTCTCACGGGTGGAAGGTGAACGAAGAAAAGAGTTCTCTCTTCCTTCTCACAAGAGTTTCCTTCCTAGGAACACTGATAGATTCAGTAGAAATGAAATTTTTTCTGACAAAGGTCAGGTTATCAAAGCTTCTAACTTCTTGCCGTGCTCTTCATTCCACTTCTCGGCCGTCAGTGGCTCAGTGTATGGAAGTAATCGGCCTAATGGTAGCGGCAATGGACATAGTTCCATTTGCCCGCCTACATCTCAGACCACTGCAACTTTGCATGCTCAGTCAGTGGAATGGGGATTACTCAGATTTGTCCCCTCTACTAAATCTGGATCAAGAGACCAGGGATTCTCTTCTCTGGTGGTTATCTCGGGTCCATCTGTCCAGGGGAATGAATTTCCGCAGGCCAGAGTGGACTATAGTGATAACAGATGCCAGCCTTCTGGGCTGGGGCGCAGTCTGGAACTCCCTGAAGGCTCAGGGCTCGTGGACTCAGGAGGAAGCCCTCCTTCTGATAAACATTCTGGAACTGAGAGCGATATTCAATGCGCTTCAGGCTTGGCCTCAGCTAGCTGCGGTCAGGTTCATCAGATTTCAGTCGGACAATATCACGACTGTAGCCTATATCAACCATCAGGGGGGAACAAGAAGCCCCCTGGCAATGTTGGAGGTTTCAATGATAATTCTATGGGCAGAGGTTCACTCTTGCCATCTCTCAGCTATCCATATCCCAGGAGTAGAGAACTGGGAGGCGGATTTTCTAAGTCGGCAGACTTTTCATCTGGGGGAGTGGGAGCTCCATCCGGAGGTATTTGCCCAGCTGATTCAACTATGGGGCAAACCAGAACTGGATCTGATGGCGTCTGGTCAGAACGCCAAGCTTCCTTGTTACCGGTCAAGGGATACCCAGGCAACGCTGATAGATGCTCTAGCAGTGCCTTGGTCCTTCAGCCTGGCTTATGTGTTCCCACCATTTCCTCTCCTCCCTCGTCTGATTGCCAAGATCAAGCAGTAGAGAGCTTTGGTGATTTTGATAGCACCTGCGTGGCCACGCAGGACTTGGTATGCAGATCTTGTGGACATGTCATCCCTTCCACCATGGACTCTGCCGCTGAGACAGGACCTTCTACTCCAAGGTCCATTCAAACATCCAAATCTAATTTCTCTGCGTCTGACTGCTTGGAGATTGAACGCTTGATTTTATCAAAACGTCCTTAATTCAGGCTCGAAAGCCTGTCACCAGGAAAATCTATCATAAGATATGGTGTAAATATCTTCATTGGTGTGAATCCAAGGGTTACTCATGGAGTAAAGTCAGGATTCCTAGGATATTATCTTTTCTCCAAGAAGGATTGGAGAAGGGATTGTCAGCTAGTTCCTTAAAGAGACAGATTTCTGCTCTGTCTATTCTTTTGCACAAGCGTCTGGCGGATGTTCCAGACGTTCAGGCGTTTAGTCAGGCTTTAGTTAGAATCAAGCCTGTGTTTAAACCTGGTGCTCCGCCATGGAGTTTAAATTTAGTTCTTAAGGTTCTTCAAAGGGTTCCGTTTGAACCTCTGCATTCCATAGATATAGAGACAGATCATTACATACACACAATCCTGGGTATTCGTGTGACATGTGTCCCATTAAAGGCGGTGCACATTGTGTGAGTCCATGTTCCTTTAAGGCATTGTGAGTGTGGGCTAAGCTAGCATTCTAAGGCTGTATGTGCTTTGTTTGTGAGTATTGTGATCTTTGCCTTTAAGGCTGTGCTTGATGAATAGTCTCTTTAAAAGCTGTGCGAATTATGTGTCTGTACCTATCCCTTAAGAAGGTGTGAGATTTCCCTTTAAGGGTGTGTGGGTGTTTGTGAGTACTTCCCATTTAAGAGTATTGGCTAGATTACAAGTGGTGCGCTAATGATGGCTTTGTTCTCATAAGCAATATTGCTGGACCACGCTAACATTTGTGCACAACTTGATAAAGATTACAAGTCCATGGTAAATGACATTTACCATACAAGGGTTAGTGCAGTCAATATGGCTCTAGTACAACCTATGCTTTCAATGGAGATTGCGAACACACTCATTGAAAGTAATAAATAAACTTTGCTAGAAAATATAGCACAACTTGAGACATGAAGTAAAGTGTAAGGGTTAAAAAATAAATAAATTACAACACACATCAAAAACATATCAAAATAAACTATTATACTCATATATATATATATATATATATATATATATATATATATATATACACTTTAATAATAAAACAATATAATTATAATATTACTTTAAAGACTGTATATGTGTGTGCCTGTGCCTCTTAGACTAATGAAGTGAGCTGCCACTTGAAGTCTTTATATGTTTGTGTATGCTGTGATCTGTTCCTTTAAGACTATATATGGGTGTGCTTTAAGGCTGTGCACATTTGAGGAAAGATCACAAGTCACATGGCAAATCAGTTGCAAAAACCCTGCATGCGTTATGGCTTTTTCACATTTGTCATTGCGCAGCCATATTAACGCGCACGTGAACACGCATACTGCGCATAAACCAAGTTCCGACTTGGCGTGCATGTATTCCCTCATAGAGATTATTGGAGAAAAAATTTAGGAAAACGTAACACCCGCGATTGTGAAATCGCCATCACATTTTCGCATTACCCATAGAAGTCAATGGGGGAAAAAAGTGTAGCAAAAACACCCTACCATAAACCCCTAGTCTAATAACCCCTACTCCGCCATCCCCCAACATTGCAAACACTAAATAAATCAATTAACCCCTAAACAGCCATCCCCACTCATGGCAAAGTATCTAAATAAAACTATTAACCCCTAAACTTCCATCCCACCACATTGCAAAAACTAAATATATCAATTGAACCCTAAACCACCACCACCCCACATCGCAAAGTATCCAAATAAAACTATTAACCCCTAAACCGCCACCCCCATTCCACAAACACTAAATACATTTATTAACCCCTAAATCACAATCCCGCCACATCACAAAGTATCTAAATAAAACGATTAACCCCTAAACCACCATCCCCCAACGCGAAGACTAAGTAAAATTATTAGCCCCTAAACCGCCACCCTCCTACAACGCAAAGTATTAAACTAATAACTAAACCCCGAACCTATAACCACCTTATTTAACCCCAATTAAAATACACATAAATTAAATAAAATATATACTAACTACCTTAAAAATAATAAAATACCTGTAAATGAAAATTAAATTAAAACCTAAGCTTAAAGGGACAGTCAACCCAAAAATTAATGTAACTTATTTAGATTTGTTAATTAATGATCTTTACAGTAAACTGTAGCACAATTTTCATGTAAATAAACTTTGGCAGAAAATAAACTTACTGATCTCATCTGGCAGTTTTGAAATGGCCGCCTGAGTCCTCCTCCTCTGTCTGCCAATAGCTCCAACTAGTACAGGATCCTTTTCTCTAGTCTCGTCCCTGCGCGCTCCTGTGTCTAATTCAGTTCAGTGAGACACATGCTGTTACACGCAGTGTCCGTGTAGGGGGGACGTGTGGTGGTGATACTGGATAAGATCACTCGGTTCCTCTTGTAATCTGGTCTGGGGGGCTGTGGGGGGCTCTTGGTTTTATTGTTACCCAGGCTGAAATTTATTTAACCATTTTGCCATGATCAGTCCGGACAGTTCCTGCTGTGTGATCTCTTGCAGCAGCTGATCCGCTGACACTCCTCCAGCACGCTGTGCGGGTCCGGGTGTAATCCCAGTAATGACATAGATTACTGCAGAACTGGTTGATTTAATTAAACTGTAATCTGGAGCGTTTATATACCTGTGTCCATTTATAAAGGAGTTACCTGCTTTTCTCCCTCGGTAGGTTTACAGCTGAGACCTCACAAGTGTGCACCCACACCCTTTACAATATTACAACTGGAATTTAAAAACATATTGCCGCGGGTTACTAAGAAACAACCTAAAGATTGCACTGTAAAATGAGTATTCTGTGCACAGCGCTGTGCAGATGGCGCCTATGCACTGGTATCCCTGTATGAGGTACATGTGTGCACACTTTCGTCACTGAGCTAGTAAATTAAAGCATCTACTTGTTTTTTTCTGAATACAGGATATTTGTTATTACTTCACGACACCATCTAAAGTATGAATGTACCATCCATTCATATATACTGTTATCGACCCATTAGTTGTGTACACTGCAGTCCATTCCTAGTATACAGTTAAACACATATACATTCTGTCAAATCACTGGCTAGCTGGTACATATACACGGCTATGTAGTACCGATTACACGTAATCATTACACTGCACATGTATACTACTATAACAGGGATGGTTGTCAGTGCACACAGTTTTATAACGGATGGATGTGGAATGGACTGCAGTGTACACAACTAATGGGTCGATAACAGTATATATGAATGGATGGTACATTCATACTTTAGATGGTGTCGTGAAGTAATAACAAATATCCTGTATTCAGAAAAAAACAAGTAGATGCTTTAATTTACTAGCTCAGTGACGAAAGTGTGCACACATGTACCTCATACAGGGATACCAGTGCATAGGCGCCATCTGCACAGCGCTGTGCACAGAATACTCATTTTACAGTGCAATCTTTAGGTTGTTTCTTAGTAACCCGCGGCAATATGTTTTTAAATTCCAGTTGTAATATTGTAAAGGGTGTGGGTGCACACTTGTGAGGTCTCAGCTGTAAACCTACCGAGGGAGAAAAGCAGGTAACTCCTTTATAAATGGACACAGGTATATAAACGCTCCAGATTACAGTTTAATTAAATCAACCAGTTCTGCAGGAATCTATGTCATTACTGGGATTACACCCGGACCCGCACAGCGTGCTGGAGGAGTGTCAGCGGATCAGCTGCTGCAAGAGATCACACAGCAGGAACTGTCCGGACTGATCATGGCAAAATGGTTAAATAAATTTCAGCCTGGGTAACAATAAAACCAAGAGCCCCCCACAGCCCCCCAGACCAGATTACAAGAGGAACCGAGTGATCTTATCCAGTATCACCACCACACGTCCCCCCTACCCGGACACTGCGTGTAACAGCATGTGTCTCACTGAACTGAATTAGACACAGGAGCGCGCAGGGACGAGACTAGAGAAAAGGATCCTGTACTAGTTGGAGCTATTGGCAGACAGAGGAGGAGGACTCAGGCGGCCATTTCAAAACTGCCAGATGAGATCAGTAAGTTTATTTTCTGCCAAAGTTTATTTACATGAAAATTGTGCTACAGTTTACTGTAAAGATCATTAATTAACGAATCTAAATAAGTTACATTAATTTTTGGGTTGACTGTCCCTTTAAGCTAAAAAAAAATAACATTACTTTAAAAACAAAAAATAAAGCTACATTACAAAAAAATAAAAAATACCCTTACAAAAAATAAAAAAATTGCTATTTAAATACCACAAAAAACCCCCACAAAATAAAAATAAAACCGTTTATTACAAATAAAGTACCAATAGCCCTTAAAAGGGCCCCTTGTAAAAGCTGTTTTGCATAAAAAAATAAAACAATTACCCCTAAAAATGGGCATTCAGCTATTTTGCTGCCCATTAAAAAAATAAGACAACACTAATCTTAAATTCCCCCCCCAAAAAAATAAGAAAATAAGGATGTGAGCTATATTACAAGTGGAGTGCAACCTATAGCACAGATTGTGTTATCCTTATTGTGACCCTGGGTTAAGGATAGTGTACAATTTGCTATTAAAAGTGACTTAAAAAAAGTTGTAAAATAGGTTTTTGCACTATACTTAGCAAAAATTATTCTATTTAAAGTTATTAGCTCTCTGAGCTTGAATACAGTTTCACGGACACTCACAGCATATGTGAGTATGGTGCTAAAAAAATTAATAACTTTTAAGATTTTTTTTTACTATTTTTAAAACACCCATGCACTTTTCAATTTTGTCCTTTCCGTTCCTTTAATGTGGACAATATATTTTAATGTGCCCTATACTTTGAAGGGACAGTGCTCTATTTTTTGCTCATATTACAAGTGCTGAGTTCTGTGTTCCTCATGTGCAACACAAAATAGCGCTGGAAAACTTGACCTGTAAAGCGTTTAACGCTTGAATATATGCATAACAAAACAAATGTAAAATATATGGAATTAAAATATTTCACTCATATGCTGGCGTTCAAAAGTTTAAGGTCACTTACATGTTTCCTTATTTTCATGAAAACAATGGGAAATATAGTCATTGACACGGTTAGAAATAATGAATTTTAAGTGAATTTAAGTAATTGTTTCCTTCACTTCACTTTACTTTTGTCAAAGAATCTTCCATGTGCAGCAATTACAGCCTTGCAGACCTTTGGCATTCTAGTTGTCAATTTGTTGAGGTAATCTGAAGAGATTTCACCACAAATGTAAAATTATTTTTTATTATTTAAACAATATACGGGCTAAGTTGTGTGTGTATATATATATATATATATATATATGTGTGTGTGTGTTTGTTATTGTATGTGTGTATAAATGTGTGTAAGTATATATGAAATCTTTGATTTGACAATCAGCTTAGAAAACCTTTGACTTAGTACTCGAACGATAACTGACATAGGTTTTTAAGAGAGCTACAATAGAAGCCTATATATAAGGGACTTAGCAAACCTGCTCTATCTGAAATCAAGAGAATAGATAGGGGCAGTGCATTTAGGGGGCTCCTGTGGGGTCCTATCCCCAAGTTAGGGTCCTATCTTTGATGCATTCGGCTCTCTCTGCGTTTTACTAGGATAATATTCACTAAGTGACACAAAGCCTAGTTTTTTTTATAGGGCACATATTTATATGATGTGTGCATTTGTATTATCACCTATGAGAGTGGATATGAGCAGTGCATTCAGGGGGCTTTTGAGGGGTCCTATCCCCAAGTTAGGGACTGAAATTTGGTGTCATTGGATTCTGCTTAGTGTTGGGTATACTTGTGTAGTAGTCACTAAGTGAGGCAGAGCCTTGTTTTTATAGGTCAGATGTTTATACAATACTGTACTGTATTTGCATTATTACCTATAAAAGTGGAGAGGGGCAGTGCATTCAGGGGGCTCTTGAGCGGTCATATACCCAAGTTAGGGTCTTTACTTAGGTGTCATTTGATTATGCTCAGTATGGGGTATAGTTGTGTAGTAGTCACTAAGTGACAGAAAGCCTAGTTGTTGTAGGGCATGTGTTTATATGATGTATGTATCACCTATGAGAGTGGATAGGGGCAGTGCATGTAGGGGGCTCTTTCAAGGTTCTATCCCCAAGTTAGGGTCTTAACTTTGATGTCATTGGATTCTGGTCTCTCTGGAGGTTGCTTGGATAATAGTCACTAAGTGACACAAAGCCTAGTTTTTATAGGGTAGATGTTTATATGATGTATGTATTTGCATGATCAACTATGAGACTGGATAGGGGCAGTGCATTCAAGGGGCTCTAGAGCGGTCCTATCCCCACGTTAGGGTCTAAACTTTGGTGTCATTTGATTATGCTCAGTATGGGGTATACTTGTGTAGTAGTCACTAAGGGACACAAAGCCTAGTTTTTATAAGGCAGATGTTTATATGATGTGTGCATTTGCATTATCACCCATGAGAGTGGTCAGGGGCAGTGCATTTAGGGGGCTTTTGAGGTGTCCTATACCCAAGTTAGGGTCTTAACTTTGGTGTCAATGGATTCTGATTAGTCTGGGGTATACTTGTGCAGTAGTCACTAAGTGACACAAAACCTAGTTTTTATAGGGCAGATGTTTCTACGATGTATGTATTTGCATTATCACTGATGAGAGTGGATAGGGGCAGTGTATTGAAGGGGCTCCTGAGGGGTCCTATCCCCAAGTTAAATTTGTAACTTTGATATTATTTTGTTATGCTCAGTCAGGAGTATGGTTGGGTAGTAGTCATTAAGTGACACAAATCTTATTTTATATATTTTTTATTTAACATTGAAATCCCCATAAGCTTTTGAATAATGAAAAAGTGTCTAACTTCAGGTGGGTTGCAAGTCATTGGTCGGGAGACAGCTATACAGCATAGTCCCATTACAAATGTGCCTGGTTTTGTTGTTAAATGAGGAGCTTAAAGCGGAATACTTTTATTTTTGCTTTGTGGAAATGTTTCTGTCACAGATCCAAGTGTCACAGTTGCCAACAAACGTTATATTATAGCTCTTTTTATAGTTTTGTCGGTGTAAAACATTATAACATACAATCTTGTTTTGGTAGTTAGATAACATTTTATATTTAATCAGTGCAATCATTCAGTCCACGTCTGATAACTGGAATAGGGTGTGTATCAGGAATTTGACATGGTAACCGTGGCTTTATATTCACCTGAACATTTATGACAAGAAGCTTATAATGGAAGGAAACAAAACTGCTGTATTTGGGGCCTACTGGTTCTTCAATAAACGATTGTATAAATCTACATAAGGATTCATGTCAGAAGTGGAAGTGCAGACTCCAGATCTCACAACTATATTCCAGAAAGTTATTGGTTGCACACTCTAGTGAACCATTTATAACTGACCCTAATTGGCCTTAGCAGAGAAGATTACATGGCGCTCATTGCTTTTTTGACACTTTAAGTGTCAGTAAACATTAAAAATAATGTTATATAATTCTGCACATAGTGTAAGACAGCAGGAGCGAGCTGCACTTAGTCTTATGGCGCCGGCGGGCCGGACTGTGACTATACAGCTGGCCCGATGCGCTGTTTGAAAAAAACAGACCCGCTCAGAAGATCACAGAGAGCGGGTCTGTAAAACGGCAGTTTTTTTTTTAAATTCAAAGGGGAAATTTTGTTTTAAAAAGTTTTCACATTCTGCACTATTAAACTTTAAACATTTACACTTATTTTCCCCCCAATATTTAAACAACTAATATAGTTAAAAATTTTTTTTTAAAAATTGCTTATTCTCAGGCTCATCTTTGCTTTGAATACATCATTCTGTGAAGCATTTATGTATTGTTTAAAGGGACAGTGTACTGTAAAATAGTTTTCTCCATAACTTGTTTACAATTATTGTTATGCCAGCTTCAGAGTTTATAATAAATGTATATTTTTGTAAATGAAATAACAGTTTCTACTAACTAAAACCACAACCCAATACAGTGGACCGATCTTGTAGGGAGAGAATACTTCAGTATGCTATCTAATTATTTACACATAGTCCTCATCTTATGTATTACTGTTTAACCAAAAGCCCTTTTCTTAGAGCCCATAATTTAAACCTTGCAAGTTCAGTTGTGGTTGTTCATGCCGACCCTCACATGGGCCTGCCCTAGTGTAATTAAAAAAATAGGCAGTCCTTCAAATGTCGTGATGTATCCTATAGAAAGTAATGGAGCTCGCTGGAAAAGGACACTTAGCTCTACGCTCTGTATTGCAAAAATCTTTACAGAATTACGCTGGAATTCGAGACAATTTTATATACGCCTATGTTCTGCGCATTTTTATGAAAACCTCCCAATTACGCTTTGTATTTTGTACTTATAAGTACAAATTTGTAAGTGATTTTTGCACATCCATTGTACTTAAATTACGATTTACACTGTGCATATTTTATACAATATTTTCCTGTGTAATTGAATGCAAATTTTACATTTTTGATCAATTACGATTTCTGGTAAAGAATTTGACTCTCAATCAAAATTAAACTTTCATGATTCAGATAGAGCATGCAATTTTAATCAACTTTCCAATTTACTTCCATTAACAAAATGTGCACAGTCTTTTTATATTTAAACTTTTTGAGTCACCAGCTCCTACTGAGCATGTGCAAGAATAAATGTGTATACATTTGTGAATGGCTGATTGCTGTCACATGGTACGTGTATGCATTTGCGATTGGCTGATGGCTGTCACATGGTACAGGGGGAGTGGAAAAAGACAACTTAAAATTGTCAGAAAAAAAATCTACTACTCATTTGAAGTTCAGACTAAGTGCTATTGCATTGTCTTGTTATTTTGCATTTGTTGATTATGCAAATCACCTGTGTTGACTGGTCCTTTAACAATGTAATTTATTCCTGCATATTTTTTTGTGAATAGTTCAATTATTTGTTTTGCAAGATTTTTCAAATACGAATTTTGTTGTGCACGTTTGTAATGTACGCATCTCATACGAAAATGCTGTATAGCGAGACACCATGTTTTCAGGGTAAAAAGTGGATAATTTCACCAGGAAAATAGAAGTACTGGCGAGCATTCATTAATAATCTTGCCAGCTCAGAGACCTTTAGATCATCGTGCCTTTAGAGAGAACAATGGAAAGTAAACAATTGTAATACCTCTGTCATAGCCCCCACTGGGAGTATTATTTTTTTCTAAACATTTTTGTTCATGTTTTTTTTTTATAATCAGAACTTAAGTTCAGAATTGTTCATTATGGGTGGGGATACAACAGGCAAAATCAGCTATTTCAATTGAGATAATAATGGTGAAGGAGTAATTTGTGAACAGTTTTACACACACACAAGTAGGTAAAATAGATAATTGGGAACACATTAAAAAGGAGGACATATTAGACTTAAAGGGACATTAACCCCTTAATGACCGGACCATTTTTCAATTTTCTTACCCTTAATGACAATGGCTATTTTTACATTTCTGCAGTGTTTGCGTTTAGCTGTAATTTTCCTCTTACTCATTTACTGTACCCACACATATTATATACCGTTTTTCTCGTCACTAAATGGACTTTCTAAAGATACCATTATTTTCATCATATCTTATAATTTACTAAAAAAAATGATAAAATATGAGGAAAAAATGGAAAAAAACACACTTTTTCTAACTTTGACCCCCAAAATCTGTTACACATCTACAACCACCAAAAAACACCCATGCTAAATAGTTTCTAAATTTTGTCCTGAGTTTAGAAATACCCAATGTTTACATGTTCTTTGCTTTTTTTGCAATTTATGGGGCAATAAATACAAGTAGCACTTTGCTATTTCCAAACCACTTTTTTTCAAAATGAGCGCTAGTTACTTTGGAACCCTGATATCTGTCAGGAATACCTGAATATCCCTTGACATGTATATATTTTGTTTTAGAAGACATCCCAAAGTATTGATCTAGGCCCATTTTGGTATATTTCATGCCACCATTTCACCGCCAAATGCGATAAAAAAAAAAAAAGTTCACTTTCTCACAAATTTTGTCACAAACTTTAGGTTTCCCACTGAAATTATTTACAAACAGCTTCTGCAATTATGGCACAAATGGTTGTAAATGCTTCTCTGGGATCCCCTTTGTTCAGAAATAACAGACTTATATGGCTTTGTGGTTGCTTTTTGGTAATTAGAAGGCCGCTAAATGCCGCTGCGCACCACACATGTTTTATGCCCAGGAGTGAAGGGGTTAATTAGGGAGCTTGTAGGGTTTAATTTTAGCTTTAGTGTAGTGTAGTAGACAACCCCAAGTATTGATCTAGGCCCATTTTGGTATATTTTATGCCACCATTTCACCGCCAAATGCGAGCAAATAAAAAAAAAAAACTTTACATTTTTCACAATTTTAGGTTTCTCACTGAAATTATTTACAAACAGCTTGTGCTATTATGGCAGAAATTGTTGTAAAAGCTTCTCTGGGATCCCCTTTGTTCAGAAATAGCAGACTTATATGGCTTTGGCGTTGCTTTTTGGTAATTAGAAGGCCGCTAAATGCTGCTGCGCACCACACGTGAATTATGCCCAGCAGTGAAGGGGTTAAATTAGGTAGCTTGTAGGGAGCTTGCAGGGTTAATTTTAGAGATCAGCCTCCCACCTGACACATCCCACCCGCTGATCCCTCCCAAACAGCTCTCTTTCCTCCCCCACCCCACAATTGTTACCGCCATCTTAAGTACTGGCAGAAAGTCTGCCAGTACTAAATAAAAGAGTTTTTTTTTTTTAAATAAAAATTATAAAATATTTTAGTTGTGATGGACCCCTGCCTTAGCACCAACCTCCCTGATCCCCCCCTCCAGCTCTCTAACCCTCTCCCCTACCTAATTACCGCCATCTTGGGTACTGGCAGCTGTCTGCCAGTACCCAGTTTGGCCCCACAAACCAAACTATTTAAATTTTATTTATAACTTTTATTTGTATTTTTTATACAAATTTATTTCTGTAGTGTAGCAGCCCCCCACAATACCCCCACCCCCCCCCCCTCCCAGATCCTTTTATATGTAAAAAAAAAAAAAAAAAAAATGTAACTTTTTTTTTTTTAACTTTTTTTCCCCCCCTTCCTTCATTGGTGTCAGTGTGGCTAATGCGCACACGTGCACGCGCGCACCCGTGCACGCGCATCGTGCACGAGCGCGCATCGTGCACGCGCGCGCATCGTGCACGCGCGCGCACATGCTCCCTCCTCCCACTGGGCAAAGGCACCATCGGCACCATCACTACCGGTGCAGAGAGGGCCACAGAGTGGCTCTCTCTGCATCGGAGGCTTGTAAAGGGGTATTGCAGGATGCCTCCATATCGAGGCATCACTGCAATACCCTCAGAGCTGCTGGAAGTGATTGTGATCACTTCCAGCACTCTGTTAGACAACTGACGTACCAGGTACGTCCATTGTCATTAACTGCTTGTTAATGCATGACGTACCTGGTACGTCAGTTGTCATTAAGGGGTTAAACCCAAACATTTTCTTTCATGATTCAGACAGAGAATACAATTTTAAACAACTTTCCAATTTACTTCTATTATCTAATTTGCTTCATTCTTTAGCTATCCTTTGTTGAAGAAATAGCAATGCACATGGGTCAGCCAATCACGCGAGGCATCTATGTGCAGCCACCAATCAGCAGCTACTGAGCCTATCTAGATATGCTTTTCAGGAAAGAATATCAAGAGAATGAAGCAACTTAGATAATAGAAGTAAATTAGAAAGTTGTTTAAAATTGCATTCTCTATCTGAATCATGAAAGAAAAAAATGGGGTTTAATGTCCCTTTAACTGTCCCTTTAATGCTAATTTAATCTGTTAACTGGGTAATTTCACAGTTACAAATTTGTACTGGGAATAGCAGCATTTTATTATAAATCGGTACAAGAATCAAGAGATTGAAGCTGCTTTTATTGTGGGAATGAATTACAAATATATTTTACACTTTCCTTGTGAGTGTAACTATAAAACTTCTACAACACAATAACTTGTCAGTGGGAATGAGCCAGGATGTTCGTGTCAAAATGATTGAGCTTTTTAAGGTACTTTGTCAGTACCCTTTTCTGCTAAAACCAAAGAGAAAACATTAGGGTAACTACATGACCACAGAGCTCCCATCTGCCGGGTGGTCCTGGTTTTACAGTTGTCTTGCTGTCCTTACTTTTGTCCAGGGAACAGCCTAAATCCTGCCAAGTAATTGGTTTATAGCCTACTCTATGTTATAATTGTTTGGCCAATTACACTGTCACTAAGGGCCTGATGATCTAAAGGTCTCTGGGCTGCCAAGATTATTTAAAGGGATAGGAAAGTCAAAATTAAACTTGCATGATTCAGATAGAGAATGTCATTTTAAGACACTTTTAAATTCACTTCTATTGTCAAATGTGCTTTGTTCTCTTAGTATCCCTTGTTAAAAAATGAATACGCACATATCATACACTAGTGGGAGCTGCTGCTAATTGGTGCCTACACACATTTGTCTCTTGTGATTGGCTAAATAGATATTTTCAGCTTCCTGTCAGTAGTGCAATGCTGTCCCTTCAGCAATAGATAACAAGAGAATAAAGAAAATTTAATAATAGAATTAAATTGGAAAGTTGTTTAAAATTGTATGTTCTATCTGGATCATAAAAGAAAATTTTAGGGTTTACTATCCCTTTAAGAATGCTCGCCAGTACTTCTATTTTCCTGTTGGAGTTATCTAAAAGCCTCTCTTTACCTTGAAAGTAGGGTGTCTCACAATTGGGCTAAAACTGCATTTTCATATAGTAAGGAGATACATTACAAAAGTGCACAATGAAAATCGTAATTTTAAATATACAAAATGAATAATTGAACCTTTTGCATAAAAATAAACAGGAAAAAATTGTGCTGTAAAGGTGCGTCAAAAATTGTTCAATTATCATATTTTATCAAAAACGTTAAATTTGTATGAAAATTATACAGGAATGAATTGTATTAAATAAGCACAGCATAAATCGTAATTTAAGTACACTCGATGTGCAAAAACAAACAAAAAAACCCCATAGAAATTGTACTTTTAAGTACAAAATACAAAGCGTAATAGTTGTTTTTTGTAAATTGGGTGTTCCATGCGCATGTATGGAATTGTTTTTCCCAGAGTAATTCTCTAAACGTTCTCTTTTTTATCTCCTATAGTTCTCTTTTTTTTCTTGCAGCTTAAATTGTTACAAGCTTTTTTCAAAATATTCAAAACACAAATTACAGGAAAGCCTTTGCATATGAAAATAACAGAGAATTTAGGGCACAGTGCACTGAAAACAGCATATTTTGATTTGTATAAGGCGTAATATTACTTTTTAAACATACGCCGGTTTCTTCCTGTGTATTTCTTTCTCCATTTCAAATATTTACATAGTAGAGAGCTTTTATTATTTCTGTGGGAGGCATCTCACCACTTGCAGGGACAGCCAAATTTCTTTGATAATTGCACAAAGTTTGTACCTGCGAGGCTACTTGTGTTTTTTGCTTAATAACTTTTGATAATCGGTCCCTAATTATCCTATATAAAATTTAACAGCTTTCTAGTTACAGTTGTTACATGAATATTTTTAAAACTATTTA
Organism: Bombina bombina; assembly: GCF_027579735.1. NCBI lineage: Eukaryota > Metazoa > Chordata > Amphibia > Anura > Bombinatoridae > Bombina > Bombina bombina. Next base: position 102,193,179 of record NC_069505.1, on the reverse strand, counting down.
ATTTTCTAATTTTTTTCTCTTTAGTAACATATGCAGAGACTGATAAGAAACTATTAAAACATTATAAGGAGAAATTTAGGTGCACACTAAAAAGTGGTTGCATACCTCCTCTAATATTTAGCTTTTTTGTACCTGGAAACCATGTGGGGCTGGTGGGGACAGAGCCTTAGATGCCTAGCGTGGGTGAAAAGTCAGCAGATAGTGGAGCCAGGGAATAATATATAAACAAATTTTGATAGGATTCAAATCTAACATTTAAAAATAATTAGTCTCCCCCCCATTTTTTTTTATAAAATAAATCAGTTTCTTTTAACTGCAGAAGATGCAGAACAGTTCCCAGCTTCAGTATTGTCATCCCTTGCATCCAAACAAGACATTGCTGAAATTGTCTGAACTTGTATGCGGGAGGAGTTGGCAGATGAAATCCATACGCTGGGCTTCTGGGTATCACATATATCACATGGGAATGAGTGCATATAAGGTGCTTGCGACTGAAACCATCCGATAAAACTTCTCATAGGGATATAATAATCAAATTCAAGAACTTTCAAAACAAGGATTTGGGATATTCTAATAAACAACTTTTTTTCTTTCAGGGGAATATTCTGCAGTTTTATGATGATCTTTCATCACGGACCCTCCAGCACAGACAGAAGTTCTCTTACTTTACTACTATGTTGAGAAATAAAAAGATCCCCTTGAGAGAGCATTTTTCTCGTTCATTTGCTGGTTCCACGCCAGTGTTAATTTCGTCGACTAAAGAGATTCTGATGACTAAAATACGACTAAAACTAAAAATGACATTTTAGTCAAAAGACTGACTAAAACTAAATCAAAATGACATTTTATTCAAAAGACTGACTAAAACTAAATCAAAATTTGCTGACAAAAAACATTTTATGCAAGGTGTTTTAATCAATCCATATCCAATTACTGCTCTTTTGTAAAATTTACGAAACTTAATTTTATTAAATTTTAAGATAAACACGTTATATACCACAACAGTTAAATCTGTTAAATCTGTATTGCATGTTTTTTTTATATTTTAAAGTTGCACTTCTGTTTGTTTATGAAACTTGGTTTTATTTAATTTTAAGTTTAATAAAGATGTTACCTATCACAACGGCTAAATCTGTGTCTGTTAATACCATAAATATTAACATGTGTTATGTTTACTCCTGGAGTATATAATCAGTTTGCAAATTATAGAGAAATGCTTAAATAATGCATTACACTTTAACTAAACCCCTTAGATTTTAGTCGACTAAAATCTACTGGAGATTTAGTCGACTAAAACTAGACTAAAACTAGACTAAAACTAAAACAATTCAGATGACTAAAATACGAAACAATTCAGATGACTAAAATACGACTAAAACTAAAATGGCAATTTAGTCAAAAGACTAAAACTAAGATGTCATGTTTTACCCCTTTTCAGCATCATATCATTATGTTTTCCTTCGCTCCCTTATACCACCGACTGCGCATTTAAGTGATGCACCTTCCAGCAGCTATAACAGCCTACGGATCCACTCTCCAATTGCCTGTTTTTTTCCTGTGCTGACCTATCTGCATGATTGGCTCTGACTCTCAGTCTACCTTAGTCACCTTCCAGAAGATTATCGCCCTATCTTTCTCCTGCACGCTACTCACACAGCTGTTGTGCAAGGATACATCGGATCTTCTTGCGGTGACGTCACATGCCGACACCTTTGTGCTATTGAGCTATAACTTTCATCCGTGTCAAACACGCTGCCTGCTCCTCTGATACTTCCTTCCTAGCAATTGCTAACATATATACCTGCAGGTAACTACCATTCTTTCAATCTAAGCTTGCTGTGTAATTTCTGTTAAGCTTTATTTACGATATTATATTTATATGAGTTGATTATTATTGGCTGTTGTTACAGGTTGTACTGCTGCAAAGTATAAGTGATTCACTCACAGGTGGCAGCCATAGTACATCTTATTTCAACCAACCAACTATCAAATGCTTTGGTAGTCATGCTGAGATATCACATAACTTTAAAACAGTTACTTATGTGACATTTCTTTTGACTGCTTGCTACAAAACTATTACATTGTATCTCAGTAGCTGTAGTTCATAAAACAAAACACATATTAATCTTGACCTTTAAAGTCTTCAATCCCCGGCCCCAACATAATAACATTATAAAATACATTACTTATATAAATAAGACTTACACAAATAACTTTGGTATAAAATTGGCCGCAGCCATTTTATTAATAACATAAATTAAATATTAAATATACTAAAACATCTTTAAACATTTTAAACAGAACATACCTGATGTTCTTAATTAACATTAAACATTAAAACATATTGCCAATTCCCCACAGCGGTGCTAGTTCCCAAACCCACAAACAACAAGATGGCCGTCATTCAAAAAACTGGACTCAACTATATCCACGTTGAGTCCGTACCAAGCACACCTCCACTTTAATAGGGAACCCCTTGTCCCTATAATAAACCAGTTGCCTGCTCACCCCATGGAGAGGCAACTTCTGATTTCCACACTAGTCGTGGAGTAATCTGTGACCAAATTATCTTTATCTCCGGGTAAAGATCTTAAATATTGCCCAAATCTCTTTTTATTCTTCTGACTAGTTCCTTTTGAGGAATAATACCCAAGTCATTCCTACCCAAATGCAACACTAAAACATCAGGATGGTGGAAAACCTTGCTGTATTCAACAAATACTGGAAACAAAAGCTCCCAACACATGCCCCTAATTCCAAACCATTTGACTTCCCATTGACCAACTGGACACCCGAGCTGCAGGCTGCCATTGGCCCAATAAATAAATGAATGCCCCATCACCCATACGATCCTCACATCTGAAAATACAAGAAATAAAAGAAAAAACATTCAGGATACTATTTGCTCAGGCATTCCCACAACATTCTCCCAATTTTATTTATTTTTTAAACTCTCAAATCAGGCCTAACGTAGGATTTATAACGATTTGAACCCCATCTACCAATCTTTTTAACTATATCTTCCTTCAAACCTAGAATAGAAGCCTCAGTAGCGGCCCCTATACGGAATGAATGAGACCCAAACTCTAATGGATTAAAACCCAATAACCTAATTGATCCCTTCTAAATTGATACTGTGACAAAAAGGAACCATCAGAATGAATCAATAACGGGCCATCTTGCGAAGGCCGTATAGACCCATAATGCATCAATACCTGACAAGGACACACCACTGTCCCACTAGGGAACAGAACTATATTCTTGCCTTTTTTATAAATGTCAGTTTTACTACTCCTCAATAAAATTTCCACCCTATTTTCATCCCATATCACATCTTCTTTTTGCAAACCCCCAGAAACTGTCCTGCTAGGGCTTACTAATTCGGATATCCTGAAAGCCCCAAAAAAGGCCAAAACAAAGGCTGTTCGAAACAATGTTATTTCAAATGCTGATGAACAAATATAAGCCAGTACTACCCAAATCTTTTCCTTCAATGTAAATGTAATAGGCCTTCTCTTATCTGTATACTTCGCCTTCTTTTTCAAACCCTTAAGGACCTGACGGACCCAAAAAACCTTTGTAATGTCACACATACCCAATAAACGGAATCTAAAAGCTAAGACCGCCAATCTTTTATCCATATTAGATGCTGACAAACCCGAAGTTCCCCAATGCCACATCCATTCCAATAAACAACCTGTGACATCATCAGACCCTTCCTTAAGATCAGCCTGATCTAACCACGTTTCCCACTCTCTCCAGACTGATACACATAATAAGACCAAGTACCTGGAGCCAAAGAATTCTTAACTAACTCAGCCAATCCTCCACCCCAAGCCTCCATAATTGATCCTGGAAATTCGCTCCGACTGCATCTGCCTGAGGTGCGAGCTCCCGAAAACAGATCCACTGTGAACGAGATAAAGCATCTGCTATCAAATTGCACTTCCCAGGGATATGTTTAGCCCTGACAAAAACATTCATACTCAAACATTTCAAAACCAGTACTCTCAATAAACGCAAAACTGGCAATGAGGACGCAGATAACGAATTGATAGCAGAAACAACACCCATATTATCCGTGTAGAATAATTTAGATTTATTAACCAAGTCACTCTCCCAAACAAATAAAGCTACATATATCGGGAATAGTTCAAGAAATACCAGGTTTCGAGTTAAACCGAGTCCCACCCAATCCTGAGGCCACACATCCGCACACCAATGACCCTGAAAATAAGCCCCAAAACCAACACCACCAGCTGCATCAGTTACCAAATCCAACTGAACGTTGGAGATCTGAGCTTCCATGAAGATCGCAGCTCCATTAAAATTTTTAAGGAACTCTAACCAAACCCTCAAATCATCTTTGTGACCTTTTTTAACTCTCACAAAATGATGAGGCTTGCTTACACCAGTTGTGGCCAATGACATTCTCCTAGAAAACACTCTCCCAATAGGAATGAATCTGCAAGCAAAATTCAATTTCCCCAACAGTGATTGCATTTCACGCAAAGTCACCTTACGAACACCAAGAAAACGCTGAATCATTTCCGACAAATCCACAATCTTTTCCCTCTGCAACCTACATTCCATCTTAGCCGAATCAATTGTGATCCCCAAAAAATTAAGGGCCATAACTGGACCCTCAGATTTTTCCATTGCAATAGGAACCCCAAATTCAGATTCCATTACATAAAAACAATCCCTCAACTTCAAACAAACATCCGATTCAGGAGGACCTACAAAAAGAAAGTCATCGAGATAATGTACAATAGAAGAAAATCCTGACTTAACTTTAACTACCCATTCCAAAAAGGAACTAAAACACTCAAACAATGAACAGGAAATGGAACATCCCATCAGAAGGCAAAGATCCACATAAAAAACTCCATCAAAACAGCAACCCAAGAGATAGTGGGAAGAAGGCTGAACCGGAAGCAACCGAAAGGCTGCCTCTATATCAACCTTGGCCAGCCAAGCAAACTGACCCGCTTCCCTAACCATCTTAACCGCCAGGTCAAAAGATGCATAAGACAGTGACAATAATTCATCTGGAATGCCATCATTCACAGACCCACCCTTTGGAAAAGACAAGTGATGAATAAGACAGAATTTACCCGGATCTTTCTTAGGGACCACACCCAAAGGTGAAATACGCAAATGGGGGATTGGGGGTACTTTAAAAGGTCCCGCCATTCGACCCAACAAAACCTCCTTCTCAAGTTTACTCTTAACAACATCTGGCCATTCCCTAGCTGACTTCAGATTGCCTCTATAATGAAAAACTCCGCCAGAAGATGGAATTTTAAAACCATATTCAAAACCATGAAACAATAGCAAAGCTTTCTCCCTAAAACCCTTTTGTTTAGCGTAAAGGATGAGCCACAGCTCCATCCCGCTTAATCTCACCGGAGTTACTCCCTTTTTCAGACAACTCCTGGGCTCCACCCAATTTGTTCTTTTTGAAACACTTGGAGAATGAGTGAACACCCCCGCACCCTGAACACTCATGTCTGAATTTACAGGCAGATCCCCATTTGCAAATCTTCTCATTAAAAGCGAAGCAGAAACCTTTTCTAACTGTTGCCGATGACCCACTCTGGATCGACCTGCCGGCTCCCCCTCGAAAAGGCTGCGAAGACCTTAACGGGGTCATTATCTTGAGCCAAAGATCCATATCCCGATCATCCCATTTCATCTCAGGCTTAACCGACAAACGTTGCCTAAATTGCTCATCATAAACCCACCAAGCCATACCCCCATATGTTCTCTGAGCAGCAGCAACTTCATCTAAATAACAAAAAAGAGCTGCTCCCTGTTCAGGAAACTTACCATCAAATACACTGGCATAAATAACAAAAGCTTGAAACCAATTAGTAAAGGTTTTAGGAAGCTTTCTGTACCGTTTTTTCCTCTCCTCTTCCTCCTTTTTTGACGCATCTTTCTTTGAATCCTCAAGTATCTCAAAAGATTGGTCAAGCGGTAACAGAGAAAATAACTCAATAAATTCTCTCTTCCATATCTTTTCCCTTAACTCAACCGTCAAATGCATACCTAAAGGCCCGATAGAACACAAACAAGACCTAGCCAAAGCCGTATCAGCAATTTTAAGTTCAGGGCCCCCCAACCCTTTATTCTCAACATTAACCACTTTTGACTGGGGCAATCCAACTGTTTGAACCTGAATTACTGAACCTTCGCATTTAGTTCCCTCAACAGAACTCCCTGACACATTTTGCAATGAAGATCCAGGAGGAACCCAAGAATTGGCGACTCCTCCTGGAACTTTAGCACCTTCTAACTTGGCTAACAACTCCCTTAAACCCGCTACAACAGTTACTGATATAGGATCAACATTCACCCCAACTTTTTCAACCCCAACATTCAATTCCACAGCACTAGATCCCCCATTACCTGTTCCAAGATCCTGAGCCGCAGGAGACTGATCCACTTGAGATGCAGCCGTGGCCTTCTCCCTACTTTGGAACCCAGAAGCGCTAGGTTCCGTAATAGCCATCCTTTGTTGACTTCTTTCAGCCTGTAAAACAGAAACATGTGACAAACCCCCCGATGGTGCCCAAACACCAATACCCCTACTAGCCGTAGCCATACCCAACCACCAATACCCCTACTAGCCGTAGCCATACCCAACCCGCTATCAACCAAAACCCCTCTACCCTTCTTAGGAGCTGTAACCTCAGACACTTCCACCCTTGAGTCCCCATACCTCTTGCGCTGTCTACCTCTACATTGTATTCTCCCATTCCCAGACCTGTTTGGACGTTGAACAGAATTAACCGAACTATTAAATGTATTGCTATGACCCCTTCTCAAATTCCCCTGATGGCCAAAATTGTTGGCCGTACTCACCCCTGCTTCTTCTCCCCTCGAATTAGAACGTCCCGCCATCGAAACGCCGTCTTCTACAGGGAGTGCAGAATTATTAGGCAAATGAGTATTTTGACCACATCATCTTCTTTATGCATGTTGTCTTACTCCAAGCTGTATAGGCTTGAAAGCCTACTACCAATTAAGCATATTAGGTGATGTGCATCTCTGTAATGAGAAGGGGTGTGGTTTAATGACATCAACACCCTATATCAGGTGTGCATAATTATTAGGCAACTTCCTTTCCTTTGGCAAAATGGGTCAAAAGAAGGACTTGACAGGCTCAGAAAAGTAAAAAATAGTGAGATATCTTGCAGAGGGATGCAGCACTCTTAAAATTGCAAAGCTTCTGAAGCGTGATCATCGAACAATCAAGCGTTTCATTCAAAATAGTCAACAGGGTCGCAAGAAGCGTGTGGAAAAACCAAGGCGCAAAATAACTGCCCATGAACTGAGAAAAGTCAAGCGTGCAGCTGCCAAGATGCCACTTGCCACCAGTTTGGCCATATTTCAGAGCTGCAACATCACTGGAGTGCCCAAAAGCACAAGGTGTGCAATACTCAGAGACATGGCCAAGGTAAGAAAGGCTGAAAGACGACCACCACTGAACAAGACACACAAGCTGAAACGTCAAGACTGGGCCAAGAAATATCTCAAGACTGATTTTTCTAAGGTTTTATGGACTGATGAAATGAGAGTGAGTCTTGATGGGCCAGATGGATGGGCCCGTGGCTGGATTGGTAAAGGGCAGAGAGCTCCAGTCCGACTCAGACGCCAGCAAGGTGGAGGTGGAGTACTGGTTTGGGCTGGTATCATCAAAGATGAGCTTGTGGGGCCTTTTCGGGTTGAGGATGGAGTCAAGCTCAACTCCCAGTCCTACTGCCAGTTTCTGGAAGACACCTTCAAGCAGTGGTACAGGAAGAAGTCTGCATCCTTCAAGAAAAACATGATTTTCATGCAGGACAATGCTCCATCACACGCGTCCAAGTACTCCACAGCATGGCTGGCAAGAAAGGGTATAAAAGAAGAAAATCTAATGACATGGCCTCCTTGTTCACCTGATCTGAACCCCATTGAGAACCTGTGGTCCATCATCAAATGTGAGATTTACAAGGAGGGAAAACAGTACACCTCTCTGAACAGTGTCTGGGAGGCTGTGGTTGCTGCTGCACGCAATGTTGATGGTGAACAGATCAAAACACTGACAGAATCCATGGATGGCAGGCTTTTGAGTGTCCTTGCAAAGAAAGGTGGCTATATTGGTCACTGATTTGTTTTTGTTTTGTTTTTGAATGTCAGAAATGTATATTTGTGAATGTTGAGATGTTATATTGGTTTCACTGGTAAAAATAAATAATTGAAATGGGTATATATTTGTTTTTTGTTAAGTTGCCTAATAATTATGCACAGTAATAGTCACCTGCACACACAGATATCCCCCTAAAATAGCTATAACTAAAAAACAAACTAAAAACTACTTCCAAAACTATTCAGCTTTAATATTAATGAGTTTTTTGGGTTCATTGAGAACATGGTTGTTGTTCAATAATAAAATTAATCCTCAAAAATACAACTTGCCTAATAATTCTGCACTCCCTGTATATCAAGCCTGATATCCGTCCAGGATTCCTGTAGGCCATAAGCTTCCCGACTCAGGCCGTCATTTCCCACCACCAGAAAACCAGGAGGATTCACAGGCCGTGACCCAATCTCATTCCCTTCTGAAAGATAAACATTATTAGAAACAGGCAAATTTTCAACCACATCAACATTCCCACCCCTCAAATTTCTTAACTCACCCCTTAAAATTAAATCTCTTGATGCCCTAACTTTTGGCTTAAACTGGCAAAGAGGACCAACCGTGAGAGGATAAGAAGGTACAAAATCCTCCTCAGAGGAATCTAAATAGAAGGTTAATTCCTCATCACCAGTACAAGCTTCCGCATCAGGCTGATTCTCACTTACTTCAACCCTCTTAACTCTTTCATCTAATACTCGATAAGTCTGCCCCACAAAACTGCTACTAGGCCTCAAAACCTGGGCCGTCCTTGAAACTTTATGTACCTGTGCCTCTACCACCTGAGATAAAATGGACGAGCCTGGAACCCCTGCCTCCCTTCTATCCTCGACACTCTGTCTTTCTAATCCACCTACTGACCTAACACTACAAACTTGCTCGTTACCAACACCCGCTAAGCTAGGCCTCAACGAGCCGTCACCTTTATTAACTTGCCTCCTTCCTTTACTAGCCTCTTTCTGGCCTACAATGGCCGTCTTACCCTTAGGCAAAGAATCCCCCTCCTTTTCAGACACTCTCATTTTCTCCGGTACAGAAACACTGCTGCTGGATGGTATAGCAGGATGCCTGTTCTCCGCTTCAACCTGCTGACTCCCAGAACCGGAACCTGTTCTCTTCTTCATGGTCGCCTTTAACTCCGGACTGGGGCTGGTTCTCCTGCGGCCACCGCTACTTCCTTCAGAATCCGAATCCAGACGAACCGGAGGCCTAAAACGCCTTACCGGTCTAGGAGAAGCAGCCTCTTTATCCGCACTCTCTCCGGTATCCGGAACCAACAGCGGGGCGTAACTTTTCTTCGAGCCAGGTAGGGCCCCTTTTAACAGCTTCCTCCTTAAGCTGCTCTAATAGAGCATAAAACTGCGCCATAGCGATAACGAAAAACGACAAGCACTTTTCCACTCAGATTTTACTAACAAGCTGATGACAGATTCTCCCGCTCTTTTCTTAAGTACACAGTAGCGCTTGCTAACCCCGCCCATTACCCCTTAATACCCAATCAGATCAAACCAGGCCTATTCCTCCAACGGTCAAGGCCCCTTCCCGTTACTTCGCACTCCCAGGGACTCCTTTTGCAGAGGTTGCTCATTCCTCACATAAGACTAAATTGAAATTTGCCGTCAAAATTAACACTGTTCCACACAAGTAACTAACCTTCAAAGCATTGGAGACATTCCAGATGTCTGTTTTAGGACTCAATACTCCTGAATCTCTCTTCTCTGGGACTAAGTCTTTGGAGGAGGCCCCACAAGGGACCCATAAAAAAACAAAACAAAACTGAAAAGTGGCAAGTAGCAGATTGAATGACTGAGTAAAAAGCCGACTGCTACTCTTTTTCCACAGACCATTGTTTTGGAACTCTTAGATCCTAAATCAGCTCAGATTCAAAAAGGGAACCTATACCTCCATGATCGTTTATAGTGAAGCTTTACGTTAAATACCTCTGCGCTATGTACCTTGAGACTTTTTCAAGTTATCTACTTGTATACAAGAACTGTTTCCAAATACTTGGGTTCCCTTTATGCTCAACATTTCCATAACTCAATCTCATCTAAAAAGTATGGAGTTAGTATTTTAATTAAGAATTCATTATTATAAGGCCACAATGTCTGGGTAAGAGAGGGATACAATGTTGAGGTAGAGTTTTTAGTTGAGAAGAAAAGTCTGAAAGATCCAAGTCATTTACATTCCTGTTAGGTAGTAGGTTTTTGGGAGCAGATGAGGATGCTGTAGTTAAATAAAAGAGAAAGTTAGTAGATGTGGTCAGAAAAGAGGAAAACTTGTAAATGTCACAGATATTGATGAAGACCACGTCAATTGAATTGATCTCACAGTGGGTTGGAGATGTACACTGGGACAGGCCAAAAGAGGTTGTAACAGATAGAAGTTTAGAGGCAGCAGGCATGTTGGGATTGATTGTCAATTGCTATGTTAAAGGCCCCTAAGAGGAGAGAAGAGACATTACAAGAGAGAAAGTGTTGGAGCCAAGCTTCAAAGTCGTTTTAGAAGTGGCTGATAGAAAATAGCAACACAGAGAGCTATAAGGGAGAAGAGGCATGTAGCATAAACTTCAAAAGATGAGAGAAAGGGATGGAGGTGAAAGAATGCAGTTGAAAATACAGAGTGGAGATAGATAAAATGCCTACTCCCACTCCCTGTCTCCTGGCCTGGGAGCGTGACTAAAGTGCAGGCCACCATAGGACAGAGAGGCTGCAGCAGTAGTTTTAGAGGAGGAGAGTTAAGTTTCTGTGAGGGCTAACAGGTAAAGTGATTGTGAAATACTTTGGTCAAGAATAGAGGTGAGCTTGTTGCATACAGTGTGCATTCCAAAGGGCACAAGAAAATTATGGGGTATTAGCAGAAGAGCAGCTAATGTGATTGAGAGGGTTACATAGGCAAGATTTGGGAGTTGACAATCGTAGTAAGTAGAAAGAGACAGAGTGGACTTGGGTTAGGCGAGACATCTACAGCTACAAGAATTGATACTTGTTCTTTTAAGATTGCTAAAATGTCTTTGATACTGGGAGTGCTAGTCGAAGTCTAGGCCTTCAGGATGCATTTTCTAGTCAACAAAATCACCATAGCAAAAGTTAACACTTGATCTTTTCATGGCCTTATTTACCAAATAAACTATATTAGTAAACTCCAGTTGTGCTCTCATTAAAGACCTTTGACAGACAAAAACTTTCTTTGGCCTAGAGTTGCTTAATCTTTGGACAATCTCAAAAATGTTTTAAGCTAGGGTTAAAAAGTTAATACATTCATTTTTGCAATTCATCCATTTACTAACACTCCTAGGTGTGCTAATTTAATTTGAGATTCCCTACAGTGTTGCATACAGTGTGCATTCCAAAGGGCACAAGAAAATTATGGGGTATTAGCAGAAGAGCAGCTAATGTGATTGAGAGGGTTACATAGGCAAGATTTGGGAGTTGACAATCGTAGTAAGTAGAAAGAGACAGGTATGCGTCACATGTCACTTGAAAACATTTCAAACTTTTGTCCACTTACTCTACAGATAGACAGACAGACATCTGTTTCTTTGGTCCAATCCTCTATTAAATTTAATATATGCCTGCCCCCATATGAATCCAACAGAGTCTTATAAATCATTGAATATGTGATGTGCTTCCCATAAGGATTTAACTGACAATAAGCAAAATGCTGGGCCTCTGGAATTTTAAATGTTAGGTGAAGCTCTGGAAAAGATATATTTTTCCTTCGGGGGTTTAACAAATCCCCTATTGTATTAAAATGTACTTGAACTCATTCCTGGCAAAATCTGGGGTTTCCAATAATAGGTAAAAAAAACTGAGTATTGGTGAGAAACACCAAGTTTTATGTACCTTATACCTTCAACCTTTTTTTTGCTACAGCACATTTTTTACATTAAAAAATCTTGCGGCACACCACCATCCCAAAATTTTACATAATCACACATTGTAGTCTAATATATATATATATAACCAGTACACAGCAGTTTAGCACTCACGATACAATCCTTTTGACCGGGGTGCTCAGCAACATATTTCATAGACCTCCAACAAAAGCAGGCACTCACCGGGTTTGAAGTGGCAAAAAACTTTATTCCAACAGAGTGACGGTTCGGGGTTTTACCCCCGTCCTCAGACTCAAACAACAATGAAATGCTCAACAACCTCCCTTAAATACAGGTATACCTCACTTTACGGCGCTTCACTAATACAGCGCTTTGTGGAACTGAAGTTCAACCTCCAAGGATTTTAAAACAGTGCTGCACTCATCGTGAGATTGCGAGAAATGTGACTGGCACCATTTTGTTATGCGCAGTTCACTCTGTTTTACAGCATTACAGTGCAATCTGGGTCTCCGTGTTATAGTCTGGCAAATTTTACTTCAGTAATTGTCACTATTTTACAGGTATTGTTTTTATTAAATACGAATTAAATACTATGCTGTGCTAGTGTTAAAATAAACAGCGCTATTGCACAACTAATATATGTTAGTTTAAACATTTTTTTCAAGTTTTTTAACACACTGGCAAGTGAACAAACACTAAAACCGCATTCTTTCATTTTAAGGCGGTTTTCACTTTACAGCGGGGCTCCGCTCCCTAACCCGCTGTATGACTGAGGTATACCTGTACCCTGTTCACCATACATGTGTTTCAAATAAGCGTTAATTACCTTGTGTGCAAAACCAGGTGTTAGCAAGCATACATCACTAATAAGCATTGCATGTAGCCTAGCAACCAAACACTAAGAATTCTAGATGCACCTAAGCAGTAGAATTTATACAACAATTGACAACATATGTGTGTTTTTTTTAAAACAGGTGTCCAGCAGTGTAGCTCCAAACATGTGATCCAAAAAAATATGTGTGTGATCCAAAAAAATATATTAAATTGTGTGCCTAAAGGCATAAAAATAAAAGTACTCCGTGTAAAAAATATAAAAAAATATAAAAAAATCTTTGCAATAGAAAAAATAGTGTCTAAAAATCGGTGTAAAAAAATCCTAAAAAATCCTAAAACTTGTATTCCTATAGTGTCAATATTATTTATCAATGTCCACAAACAATAATATGAAGTAGAATGAATCAATTGACTTCACCAGTTTATGGATTATCCATACGTGTGGAGTGTTATCAGCCCTCCAGTGGGTGTCCTTTATACAGATCCCTCAGTTGCAGTGACAAAATCTGTTAATATATAAAAAACAAAAATAGTGCAATAACGCTAATGGACAATGTTTAAGATTGAAATAAGGCTTACCAATTCGTCAACGCGTTTCGGCCTTTACATAAGGCCTTTATCAAGACTAAATTGCTTACCTATTGGTGGCCTTATATACACTTACTGGATTGTTAATTCGTTTAAGTTTTAGCGCCAAAAATGTTTCCATATTGTTTCCTGGTGTCCGCTGTTATACTTCCCCATACTCCTTCACTATCCATTTCGTATTTGTTTACCTCATTTCCCTGTGCTACAGTGATTCTTTTCCCCCTTGTTGGATTTGTTTATACCGGAAGTGTCTTGCATCTATTCTACCTGAAGTGGCATCACTATACCTTTCTTGCCTTCAGCTTGTCATTTGGTGTTGTTTTACTACGTGATGTCATTTCCTGTGTTTCATCACTCTTTTCCCTACATTTCTTTTTAGTTATGGCTGATACTTTCATCAGGTGTTATATTAATCTTTTCCCCATGTTTTGTTCCTTCTATGTTGTGACCGGAACTCTCATCATGTGACTTAGAACCCGTTGTTCTTACTGTATTTCCTTATCATCTGTTTTGCTCCATTGCTATTGATCTGTTTTACCTACCCCATAGCAGTTCCTATATATCGTAAGTCCTGATTGTATATATTCTCATATATTTATTTTCCTGTTAGAACCCTATTTCCAAGTTCTATTTGCATATAAACTTATAGAATATCTAGTATTTCCCCTTTATTCTTCATTTTTGTGTTCCCAGTCCCCACTTAGAATAAAGAATAAATGAGATTTTTTAAAATTCCTTTATAAATTTGTGTTGGATATGAAAAGTTAAACTGTGAGGAGTGTGAAATATTTAGTGTAGTGAAAATGTGATATCATAAAAAATAAAAATAAAATATAAAACATGAAAAATAAAATAAAAAATAGAAATCTGAATAAAAATCTGATTAGAAGTACATACATGATTCCCAGATTTGCAAGTGTGTGTTATTCTTCTATATAATTTAGTGATGGGTAGTATCACTATCTATATTACTAAAAACCTATATTCTGTATCTAATTACTTACTGATAAATTTTCACTTATCTTCTTTGTAAATTTGTTCTCTTCTTGTGTATTGTCAGGTATTCTGTCTGTGTCCTTTTGCCCATATATTATCCAGAATTTTCTTTACCGTCCCTTTCCTTTATTATTAATTATTTTCCTATATTGATAGTTCTATGTCATATTTGGCTCCTATATCCCAGTTAAATTAGTGTAAAAACACATATAAATCTAGGTTCTATTCGCCAAATGTATCCCTAGCTTCCCTATTTTAATTGTTGATCTACTGTCTCAGTGATTGTTACATGCTCAATCTGTCAAAATTATGTGGACATATTAGGTATCTTTTTATGTGCTGTCAATGTGAACACATTAGATATTTGTTGTCAATTTTTGAAGATATGTGTGCTATTTTACCTCGACACATGGGGTGATCTTGTCCCATATATTTGGGATGTTTTCCTGAGATATTTTTCTCTCCGGGTATATCCTATGTTTATGGTTTATCCGGGATATATATATCCAAAAGTTTTCAGAAGTTTTACAATTCTTTAAGGTGACCATGAGGTGACTGTCCCCATTGTACATGAGGCGTTTCGATGGAGCTGACCTTTATTCATCTTAGAACATGCTAAACTATACACACTTTGCCTGTGTACAGATATATCAACTGTTTTATTGCATGTTAGATTTATAAAATTCTTGTCTCCCTCTTGGGTAGATGTATAAAAAATGTATAAAAAAATGTGAAATATAAAATTGTTTTAAAAAGTTTTCATTTTTCAGTGGAACGTAGTACCATCCTTTGAATTAATATCTGGATTGGTAATTTTCTGTCCACTTTTACTTTACTTTGCTGTTCAATTTTCTTACTACTTCCTATAGTAGTCTTTAGGGAACTGTTATGTATAAGATCTTCCTTATGATTCAGGCCTCTTGGGTGTTGGTAATCTATGTCAAATATCCATCTGGATTCGTTGGCTCTGAGTTTTCTTTCAAAATCTCCCCCCCTCCAGTTCTCTTTGACTTTTTGTATCCCCATATAGCTCATATCTTTGATGTTGCCATGGTGTTTTAATGCAAAGTGTTTATATAGAGGTGTGTCTACATTCTCTTTTTCGATTAGAAGGTCTGGATATTTGACCTATATATTGCATTTTGCATGTACATTGTATAAGGTAGACCACCCCTCTATCACGGCACCTTATTAGATCTTTAACTGCATGTTTGTTGCGGTAAAATGACTTGCTTTTATCCCGCATTTACAGGCTTTGCAGTTTGAGCAGGGGAAGAAACCTTTTAGTTTCTTGCCCAGGAAGTCTCTTTCAGTATTTCTCTTAACTCCTGGTATGCTGGGAGCTAGAGTGTTCTTTAAATTACTGGTCCTCCTATACACAAAATTAGGTTGATTGGTCAGATGTTCTCCAATCAGATCGTCATATTTCAATATTGGCCAATGTTTTCTAAAGATCTTCTCTATGATCTGCCTATTTTCACTGTATTCTGTGATCATAGGGACATCTATGATATATTCCCCTCGTTGTTCGTGTCTTTTATTTTTATATCTTAAAAGGTCTTTTCTATCTGTGCCCCTCACCTCACTTATTCTCTTATTCAGTTCATCATCCCCATAGCCCCTTTCTAAGAATCTTTCTTTCAGAATGAATGCTTCTTTTCCCCATGTTTCACTGTTTGAGCAATTTCTTTTTAATCTAAGTAATTGCCCCTTGGGTATATTTGCTTTCCATTTATTGTGGTGACAACTTAAATGGTGGACGTAGTTGTTGCTGTCAACCTCTTTAAAATATGTTGAGGTTTCCACCATCCCATCTTTGACTTTTATTTTCAGATCCAAAAAGTTTATCTCTTTGGAGCTACATTCATAGGTAAATTTTTGATTTGCTTCATTCTGATTCATTACTTGTATGGTGTATATTAGGTCATCTAATGTGTCTTTCCATACGATTATGATGTTATCTATGAATCTTTTATAGAGGACCAGGTCCGCGCTCGCTGGACAGGAATCCCAAAATATCTGTTCCCATCTTCCCATATATAGGTTTGTGTGGTCAGTATTAACCCATTAAGGCAAACTACATTGTCACACCTATTAATTGTCCAATATAATAGGATATTGTATTAATAAACAAGATTAGTATTAATAAATAAGATTTGTTTTAAACACCTCCTCATAGGCGCTTTTATATAATTCAGTTTATTAATTGTGGCACTAGGGTGAGCTAGAACACTCTTATATTGAAGCGACAGAGGTGGGTCTGAACCTAAGCGCTTTACTCTCACACATTCATAAACTAAAGTTATGCCACTGTTACAACAAACACATGTTCACGTGTGTGCGCAATTCTTTCTTTCGTGATCATTGCGCAATGATTCAAAGCGGAATTGCGCAATGATTCAAAGCGGAATTGCGCATCCGTGATTTGACCAACATGTCTAAAGTTATGCCACTGTTACAGCAAACACATGTTCACGTGTGTGCGCAATTCTATCTTTCGGGATCATTGCGCAATGATTCAAAGCGTAATTTTGCATCCGTGATTCTGAATTGATTTGTATATAGTAGTGTGATGAGTATAATTTCAAATATAGTATATATTCTTCAAATAACTTCAAATATATTTCCAATTGGGTGTATTACGAGATTCCAATCGTATATTTGTTAATATTGAATGATAACAATTAATATTTGAAACTGTGGTATGATTCGATAGTCAATGTATGAAATGGCGGATGATAGGGATTTTACGGATGCGCAATTTCATTTTCGCTCTGTGACGCATATTCTGGAGAGTGCAAGAAATATCATTCCTATTTCATGTGTGACCATTCTAAATTCAGATATCTAAACATATGTAGCGTGTGTTGTGAGATCTATTTAGGTTGAATATATGACTATATACACATTGATTAAAGGGACACTGAACCCAAATTTTTTTTCTTTCGTGATTCAGATAGAGCATGACATTTTAAGCAACTTTCTAATTTACTCCTATTATCAAATTCTTTTCATTCTCTTTGTATCTTTATTTGAAATGCAAGAATGTAAGTTTAGATGCCGGCCCATTTTTGGTGAACACACTGTGTTCTTGCTGATTGGTGGGTAAATTCACCTACCAATAAAAAAGTGCTTTCCATGGTCCTGAACCAAAAAAATAGCTTAGATGCCTTCTTTTTCAAATAAAGAATGCAAGAGAACAAAGAAAAAATGATAATAGGAGTAAATTAGAAAGTTGTTTAAAATTGCATGCTCTATCTGAATCACAAAAGAAAAAAATTTGGGTTCAGTGTCCCTTTAAATATATACTCAAATATTAATATATCATATGAAGTCTGATATTTACCTGGTTCAGCCTCTCGACTTTCATCTCCCTGGCCACCGGACGGAGAAGCAGCTGCACTGGCCTCTGGGTCAGCACTTTCAGATCCAGCAGCTGGGAGGGAAGAAGAAGATGCCGAGGAGCGTGAGGATCTAAATCTGCGGGGGACCCGGAGATTGAGGAGGTCGCATAAAGTCACCTCAAAAGTGAGCAGGTACAGTTTCCGTGGGGGTGGAACTTTCTTTCCATCCCTCCGACAGGCTTTTACCCACTCCCTTATAAGGACGACTTTCTTACTTATACACAACCTCATATCCCCGAACCTCCGCATGATTTGATCCGTGGTCTTCTGGATGCCACACACCAAATTAACATCATTGGTGATAGACACCCAGAGGGCCTTCTTAATGCTCTGCTTCATCGACTTCTTCTTGTTCCCAAACAGCTGCGGATAGAAGTCCTCGACGGCGTTGACAAGTGCTGCACTTTCCGGCTTGGTGAACCTGGGAGGCGTAATGCCTGCTAGTCCCTCGAATAATATATAAAGATATATATATAACTGCCAGCAGGCATTAGAGAACTGACAAAAATGGCAACGTGTAAGTAAACATAAGATGCACGATGGGACATGGTATCTGTACATCTGATTGGATAAAATATTGAAATTTTGTTATGTCTGTGAGACCATACTGACTAAAGTTATGTTTGTGTGATGAACTCTGATTGGCTGTTCCTTAATGTTTCATATCTTAGTAACTTCCATACACATACCTCCGGGGGGTGCTGTTACTACATTTTTCATGTAGACTTCTTTGTAATTCATTGGACTGTTATGTGGATATGTGTCTAGTCTAATGCCACGGACTGTTATGCAGATATGTGTTCAGTCTAATGCCACGCAATACGTGATCTGTTAAATATTAATTTTACATTTGATTATTTGATTTTTATTAAATATAATCCAGTCACATTAGTAAATGTTTTACACATTTCGATGTTTAATATCGTTTTAATGATGTTTTAATATCGATCATGTTATTTAATACAAATCCTCGCTGAGGAGCGAGAGGGTCTAAATCTGCGGGGGACCCGGAGATTGAGGAGGTTGCATAAAGTCACCTCATAAGGGAGTAGGTAGAATTTCCGTTATGGCTTAGTTTTCTTGCCATATCTCTTACGGGCTTTTACCCAGTCCCTTAAGAGGTCGACTTTTTTGTGCAAACGCAACCTCATATCTCCGATCCTCCGCATGATTTGATCCTGGCTCCTCTTGACGCCCAACACCAAATTAACATCTTTGGTGATAGACTCCCATTGGGCCTTCTTAATGCTCTGCTTCATCGACTTCTTCTTGTTCCCAAACAGCTGAGGATAGAAGTCCTCGACGGCTTTGACAAGTGCTGCACTCTCCGGCTTGGTGAACCTGGGAGACGTAATGCCTGCTAGTCCCTCGAATAATATATAAAGATATATATATATATATATATAACTGCCAGCAGGCATTAGAGAGCTGACAAAAATGGCAATGTGTAATGGGCTTTTATATGGTGAAGTAAACATGACATGCACCATGGGACATGGTATCTGTACATCTGATTGGATAAAATATTGAAATTTTGTTATGTCTGTGAGACCATACTTACTCAAGTTATGTTTGTGTGATGAACTCTGATTGGCTATTCCTTAATGTTTCATATCTTAGTAACTTCCATACACATACCTCCGGGGGGTGCTGTTACTACATTTTTCATGTAGACTTCTTTGTAATTCATTGGACTGTTATGCGGATATGTGTCTAGTCTAATGCCACGGACTGTTATACGGATATGTGTCTAGTCTAATGCCACGGACTGTTATACGGATATGTGTCTAGTCTAATGCAACGGACTGTTATGCGGATATGTGTCTAGTCTAATGCCACCGTTAAATATTAATTTTACATTTGATTATTTGATTTTTATTAAATATAATCCAGTCACATTAGTAAATGTTTTACACATTTCGATGTTTAATATCGTTTTAATGATGTTTCAATATCGATCAGGTTATTTAATACAAATCCTCGCCGAGGAGCGAGAGGATCTAAATCTGCGGGGGACCCAGAGATTGAGGAGGTCGCAGAAAGTCACCTCATAAGTTAGCAGATACAGTTTCCGTGGGGGTGGAACTTTCTTTCCATCCCTCCGACGGGCTTTTACCCACTCCCTTATGAGGTTGACTTTCTTACTTAGACGCAACCTCATATGCCCGAACCTCTGCATGATTTGATCCGTTTTCCTCTGGATGCCACACACCAAATTAACATCATTGGTGATAGACACCCAGAGGGCCTTCTTAATGCTCTGCTTCGTCAACTTCTTCTTGTTCCCAAACAGCTGCGGATAGAAGTCCTCAACGGCGTTGACAAGTGCTGCACTCTCCGGCTTGGTGAACTTGGGAGACGTCATTCCTGCTAGTCCCTCAAATAATATATATATATATATATATATATATATATAACTGCCAGCAGGCATAAGAGAACTGACAAAAATGCCAACGTGTAATGAACTTTTATATGGTGAAGTAAACATGAGATACACCATGGGACATGGTATCAGTACATCTGATTGGATAAAATATTGAAATTTTGTTATCATGTCTGTGAGAACATACTGACTCACGTTAGGTTTGTGTGATGAACTCTGATTGGCTGTTCCTTAAAGTTTCATATATTTGTAACTTCCATACACATACCTCCGGGGGGTGCTGTTACTACATTTTTCTAATGCCACGCACTACGTGATCCGTTAAATATTAATTTTACATTTGTTTATTTGATTTTTATTAAATATAATCCATTCACATTAGTAAATGTTTTACACATTTCGATGTTTAATATCGTTTTAATGTTCAAGACAAAAGGACCAAACGATGGCACTACTAAGGTTGTTGCCCTCTTAAGTTTAAATATTATTGCGCCTTTCACATAGGCCAAAAATATTCAAAATAGTATCCAATGGGGCGGGTGCTGTACACCTAACAGAATTGATACATAGGAAAAGGTTTCAGTCCAAGACTGAAAAGGAGTGTACATATATAGCACTCAACAACCGTTGGGGCTAAATTATAGTTGACAGTACTAGCCAGAATACATTTGGAAATGATATAAATGTCTGATTTCAATGTATAAAACTTAACCTTTATTGCTGTAAATTTAAAAACAAAATAACACAAACAACATCCTAAGTATTAAAAGCACAGTCCCGGTTAAAGAATGTGAGGGCGAACAGCACAGGTAAGGTGACTGCCCCTATAAGATTAGAGCACCTATCAGGATATTATTACTAGAACAAACTAAAGGGTTACTGGGAGATAATGTAGTCTCCTATGTGATGTAATAATAAACAATATACTCAGAAAGATGGCTACAATGTACACCTCTCCATGTAGTATAAAGAAATATGAAATTTCAAAATAATATTTCACAGGTTCATGTGTACTGACTTAAGTCAGTTTGTGCATCAGGGATTTGTAAAAAATAATGGTAGTTCTGCAACAAACTATTATATAGATGGTCTGAATATTCCACCATTCATAGTGTGATTCCAACATAATGAGTAACTTGTATAGGTCTCTTTATTTTTCTTGACATTGGACTCTATATTCCATGGATAGGGTGCTTGACAGGGAGATCAGTGTGCTTCACATGTGTATTGACAGTATTGACCTTTGGTACACCGTCAGTAGGCTTATACAAGTTCTTTATTATAATATTGGACTATATACACCACAAATGTGGTATAGAGATTGTCAATATTTTCACTCTTATCACATCAGGTAAAATTATTCAATGTTATTGATTTGTTAAATTGAATCTTGAACTGATGGATAGTTATTTCCTATTATTGACTAGGGTGTGCTAATATTCATATAGCTGTATATAAAAAATTGACGCTAGTTTCAGCAAGGTTTTACCGTTATAGAAATAGTCTTTACGGTATTACTCAAAGGCAGAACTGATTTATGTAGCCAGGATTCTAGGATGATTGTTATACTGTAGTACACAATTGTATAGCTTATCTTGCTATAATGCTGTCTATATTGACAAACATTAGTACATAATCAGTTAGTTTATACAGGTTCCTTTATTTAGTTGTAGTGCTGGAATATATATTCAATAATTATAATGTGAAGATTGCCAATATTTAATCTGTATAACTCAAAATAAAGTTTGATAGAAGTTATCACTCTGTTAGGAATCTATCACTGGCTACAGAATGTTACTCCCCATGTGTCTGTATATTGAATGCCAACCCTGTTTTCTTTATAGTTTTACGATATTAGAATATAATTCCAAATAAGTAAAGTACGTTCTATGCGGTTGGAATTCTGAAATAATTACTATGTAGCAGTGAATGATTTTAGGTCAGTCTAGATGAACCGTCCTCCACAGTTTTACTTTTGACAATTGTATAGTTAGTGTAGTTATAGTACTTTAGCATTATCCCTCTACTAAATAAATTATTTTAATGGTAAATACTCGTACCTAGTATTTAGTATAAAACTTTATATTGCTGAAATGTACTATTACTAGTATTGGCTCGGGTGCTATTATTCTATGGAGCAGATATAAACTAATAATAAACTCTGTGCTGTATTCGTTACTGGTTTAAAGGTACCTATCCGGTAACCATATCAAAGGTGGAAAAGAAATTATGGCCGTCTTAATATATAAGGTTAGCAAGAAAAGTATACTTGGGGGTATACTATGTGACTATATGTCACAAATGTCTGTCCACAATATGTGATTGGATATGTTAAGACCTCCTGAGAGCACTATCCCCTGTTAGTGTAAATCCCATCCAGGTAGGCTACACGGTATATACGGATTGATACT
This sequence comes from Bombina bombina, assembly GCF_027579735.1. NCBI lineage: Eukaryota > Metazoa > Chordata > Amphibia > Anura > Bombinatoridae > Bombina > Bombina bombina. Next base: position 102,170,540 of record NC_069505.1, on the reverse strand, counting down.
GGCGTTACTGAGGTATGGTTGTGTCCCAAAACTTGTTTGTCAAAAAGTGGCTGCTCATATGATAAGGCAAACCATGTGTGTACTATATGGCTCAATAGCCCAATACTTTCAATTCAAGTCTTCTTGATATGAGATTGTATGCCACGGTGGGCCCAACTCACATACCTCTCATCCGGGTGTGGATCTTTCTGCGGCTCTAAATTCCTCATTCCGGATAGCGGTGTGCGGGTATAGCTGGAGTGTAACAGGAACCAGGTCCCCCTCCTTTTCCTTCCGCTCACCTAAATAATTCTCCGTCTGGATCTCCCTCACCAAATTCCGTGATCAATACGTGACTTTAGTGTTGGGGGTGTGTGCTCTCAGTCCATCCGTGGGCGGCTTCGTTTGCACAAATTGTACAATATTCCAGCGTAGTGCAAAAACCTGCAAATAACAGTGGCAAAAAATGAAGAATAAGCACCACTGCTGGGTAAAAACATAATTTTATTCCATTTCGTTTAAAAAATATATATACAGGACAGCAGTATCTGTTAAAGTTGGGTTTAGGAAGAGTAAAGCATATAAAGGCTTAATATATAGCCATCCACCATCAAGTTTAGTAATATATTGTTTTTTTCTTTTTTTCAAAGTATCATTAAGTTAAATTAAATTAAGTCAAGTAGCCCAATAACCGTTACTGCAATTTAAAAACAACAACTATTTAGTACAACCGGAGCAAGACATTACGTCCCCGCTCCCCCTAACATGTTTCGCCGGAGGCTTTTTCAAAGGTGGGGCGGCCAGCTGAAATCAAGAGTTTTATAGGCCAAAGAGAAATAACGTCACGTATATTTCTCAATAGTGGTAGGTCGAAGAATAAGCGCCGTCTATTGGTCTAGGTAAGGGGCGCGGCTGACCAATCACAATCGCATGTGAGTGACGCTCTCAGGGGTTTCCATAACAACCATAACAACCCCTCACGTTGTTTATACTGTCTGTGTTGACAATCCGGGATAAATGATAGTCATATTTCAATATAGAGAATCAGTAATTGATTTCGGGGGCATGTAGGTAAAGAGTCAATAGTTAATTTCAGGGACATATTGTTACTGTCAATTCTGCCCAATCGTAATGGTGTTGCATGGGTCAGTTTTTAACATAGATGTGTCCCGGTTGCAAATTATATACCTCTGGTAAAGCAATAATAGATAAATTAATCTTATGTCATCAATTCCCGTGAGTGACTGTATGTATGTTACAATTTAGTAAAAATTGATGAGAGTCTTTGTTAAGATATATTTGAAACATATTTTTTCGTGGAATTTCCAGGACAGTGTTTATCGTAGATCGATTGGTACTTTATTTATACAGTTAGAATATGGGGTAAATGCATAAAATATTCGAAATTAAATATTCCTCCCTGAATGTTGAGCAGCTAAATCAGATCATTATTTTAGGTGGGATATCATCAGTCGTCCACTGAATATCGGGTTCTAAGTATCCCTATATGTGGTATAATGGTTGTTGACTGGGTAAATCGTGTTGTCAAGATGACAGTTCCTTATCTATTAATATCCGACCCCATAAGTTGGGTAATTACCAGAACCATACTAGTTCGTGAATGGGCGAAAATGAAAATAAGTGTACTGGGTAAATGACACTCACCCAGGTATCAAATTATGTTAGGTTGGGTGGTACCATGTGATGTGGATTGTCTTTAGTGTATGAAGGAATAAAGTGAAAATAAATGAATACAAATGATATTAGATGCATGTGATGTGATTGATTCAGTAAAATAATTACAGTATGACCCCAGGAAAATAGGGATTGTGCTTGGGGAGTGCTACGTGCTTGTGAACAATTATATTAATTAATTTGAAACAAAAAGGAAGGAAAACTCACACAAAGTTCAAGAGAGTGTATCCCCAATAGGGGAGTGGGATAAGGAGCTGATAATCAACTCTTGACCTTGAAATCAACATTATGAGGATACATTGATCTTAGAATCCTGCTATATAAAGCAGTAATAATTATTTTGTTCATTTAGGCCCTTAGGGTGAACGCAGTCCAGTAAGTAGATCCACCTACATTCGGATCTCAGTAGAGCTTGCTCTAAATTGCCTCCACGAATGCCTAGCGATTTCTTTTCGATTCATTGGCATTTCAGTCCTCGAGGTTTGGCTTGATGGTGTTTGCAGAAAGTGAGAGGCCACAGAAGTTATTGTTTTGCCATCTTCCAGATCTTTGCTAGCATTCTTGATATTGCGTATGTGTTCTTGCACCCGTGTATGTAAATTACGACTCGTCATGCCTACGTAAATTTTATTGCAAGGGCAAAAAAGCGCATATATTATGCTTTGGGTAGTGCAGCTGATGTAGTGCTGCATTCGGTGTATTTTCCCGAATCTATCCTGAATTATATTTGTTTTTTTGATATGCTTACATGTAGAGCATGTCCCGCAAGGGAATGACCCGGGTACAATAGCTGTTTTTGTTTTATGTACCTGGAAATGGCTAGCAGATACTCTATTTTTGATGTTTTTAGTTCTTCTGTAGCCTATTTTGACTGAATCGCCAATATTTGGTTTTAAATCCTGGTCCAATTGAAGGATGGACCAGTGTTTGTTAATAATTTCAGTAACTAGATGTACCGAGGGATTGTATGTTAGTATCAGTCTCGTCTGTGTATCTCTGTCCTTATGGGTCTTCTTTTGGAGTAAATTGTTCTGATCTGTATTGAGATCTCGAGATCTGGCTTTTTTGATTTCACGCTTACTGTATCCTCTATCCAGTAGCCTTTTCTCCAATTCTTTCGCTTGTAGTTTACCGTTAGGTCACTACAATTTCTTCTAATCCGGAGAAATTCTCCAACTGGTAACGATTTAGTGGTACCTGGAGCATGTCCACTTGTTTTGTATAGTAGACTGTTGGTAGCTGTCGGTTTTCTGAATAGGTCGGTGTGGATTTTACCGTTTTCATCTTTGAGTATCAGTAAGTCTAGAAATTCAATCCTGGATTGACTTATATTATAAGTCAACTTGATGTTAAGAAAGTTGTCATTCAATTTATTGAGAAATCTTTCCAATTCTTCTCTGGTTCCCTCCCATAGGAATAAAATATTGTCTATATAACGAATCCAGAGCGGTATCTGGTTTGTATCTTCAGTTAGCGAGTCAGTGAAGACATATTTTCGCTCCCACCAGCCAAGGAAGAGATTCGCGTATGTTAATGCACACGCAGTGCCCATGGCCGTGCCTTGTCTTTGTAGATAGAACTCATTGGCAAAGGTGAAAAAATTGTATTTCAATACAAATTCTAACATTTTTAGAATAAATATATCATGTGATGGATCTTCTTTGGAACCCTCTTCTAAAAACGATTGAACTGCCTGAAGGCCTCTGTCGTGCTCAATAGATGTATAAAGGGCTTCAACATCAGCAGTAACTAGTCAGGTTTCCTTCTTTACAGATATATTGTCTAATCGATGTAGAACCTCCATTGGGTCCTTTACAAAGGAGGGTAGAGCTCCAACGAAGTTTCTCAGTCTATAATCAATTTATTGACTGGCATGTTCTGTCAGGCACTAATTACCGAGAGACGATGGGTCTGCCCAGTGGTTTTTTGAGATCTTTATGGACTTTTGGAAACGGGTAGAAAGTGGCAACTTTTGGTTCTTTTAACTGTTAAGAATTTCTTTTCAGACGCGTTAATAATGCCCTTATCAGATGCTTCTTTGATGATTTTATTGTACACTATTTGAAATCCCTCACTTGGGTTATTAAACAATTTTTGGTAACATTGTTTATTTTTCAGTTGTTTGTATACCTGTTTGGTGTACATTTCTTTGTGCCAGATGACAATGTTGCCACCCTTATCTGCTTCCCTGATTATCACATCATCCCATTCTTGTATTTTTTTGAGTGCTGACTTTTCTTCCGGGCTTAAATTGCTGATTGGTGTAGGTACTTGAAGCCGAGTGATTTCCTGACAAACTAACTGGTTGAAAATATCAAGTTGTGGAGAGCTGTTGTATTTGGGAACAAAGAGGGATTTGTTTTTCAAATTATTTCTCCAATTGTCAGAGCCTGAATTACTTTCTTCAATTAAACTTTCCAGGTCACTAAGAGTTGTTCTGTCTTTTTCAGTCAGGGTGGGATCCGTTTTCTTAGAAAAAAAACTTCTTGAGGCTTCATTTCCTAATAAACAATTGGATGTCTTTGATGACTTCAAATTTGTCCAGATTGCCCGTAGGGCAATATGACAGGCCTTTAGACAATACTGATTTATCGGCATCTGTTAACTCATGACTTGAAAGATTTAGGACTTTTAATGTTGTAGTCTCATTTGTGAGAAGGGACTGACTGTTCTTCTCATGGCTCGCCCCCTTCCCCTTTGTGACGGTCTGTGATGACCCCTCGAGCGAGTAGGTCTTTTGTTTGTATTTTTTTCCTCGTCGGGAGGGTCGGCCTCGTCGTGTGTGGCAGATTATAAAAAACTTTTTAATGTTGTTTTATTAATGTTTTAATATTGATCAGGTTATTTAATACAAATCCTCGCCGATGAGCGAGAGGATCTAAATCTGCGGGGGACCCGGAGATTGAGGAGGTCGCATAAAGTCACCTCATAAGGGAGTATGTAGAGTTTCCGTTGTGGCTTAGTTTTCTTGCCATATCTCTTACGGGCTTTTACCCAGTCCCTTAAGAGGTCGACTTTTTTGTGCAAACGCAACCTCATATCTCCGAACCTCCGCATGATTTGATCCTGGCTCCACTGGACGCCCAACACCAAATAAACATCGTTGGTGATAGACTCCCAGAGGGCCTTCTTAATGCTCTGCTTCGTCTACTTCTTCTTGTTCCAAAACAGCTGCGGATAGAAGTCCTCAACGGCGTTGACCAGTGCTGCACTCTCCGGCTTGGTGAACCTTGGAGACGTCATGCCTGCTAGTCCGTAGAATAATATATTAAGATATATATATAACTGCCAGCAGGCATTAGAGAACTGACAAAAATGGCAACGTGTAATGGGCTTTTATATGGTGAAGTAAACATGAGATGCACCATGAGACATGGTATCTGTACATCTGATTGGATAAAATATTGAAATTTTGTTATCATGTCTGTGAGACCATACTGATTCAAGTTATGTTTGTGTGATGAACTTTGATTGACTGTTCCTTAATTTTTTCATATCTTAGTAACTTCCATACACATACCTCCGGGGGGTGCTGTTACTACATTTTTCATGTAGACTTCTTTGTAATTCATTGGACTGTTAAGCAGATATTTGTCTAGTCTAATGCCACGGACTGTTATGCGGATATGTGTCTAGTCTAATGCCACGCACTACGTGATCTGTTAAATATTAATTTTACATTTGATCATTTGATTTTTATTAAATATAATCCAGTCACATTAGTAAATGTTTTACACATTTCGATGTTTAATATCGTTTTAATGTTTTTTTTATGATGTTTTAATATCAATCAGGTTATTTAATACAAATCCTCGCCGAGGAGCGAGAGGATCTAAATCTGCGGGGGGCCCGGAGATTGAGGAGGTCGCATAAAGTCACCTCATAAGGGAGTAGGTAGAGTTTCCGTTGTGGCTTAGTTTTCTTGCCATATCTCTTACGGGCTTTTACCCAGTCCCTTAAGAGGTCGACTTTTTTGTCCAAACGCAACCTCGTATCTCCGAACCTCCGCATGATTTGATCCTGGCTCCTCTGGACGCCCAACACCAAATTAACATCTTTGGTGATAGACTCCCAGTGGGCCTTCTTAATGCTCTGCTTCGTCGACTTCTTCTTGTTCCAAAACAGCTGTGGATAGAAGTCCTTGACGGCGTTGACCAGTGCTGCACTCTCCGGCTTGGTGAACCTGGGAGATGTCATGCCTGCTAGTCCCTCAAATAATATATAAAGATATATATATATATATAACTGCCAGCAGGCATTAGAGAACTGACAAAAATGGCAACGTGTAATGGACTTTAATATGGTGAAGTAAACATGAGATGCACCATGGGACATGGTATCTGTACATCTGATTGGATAAAATATTGAAATTTTGTTATGTCTGTGAGACCATACTGACTCAAGTTATGTTTGTGTGATAAACTCTGATTGGCTGTTCCTTAATGTTTCATATCTTAGTAACTTCTATACACATACCTCCGGTGGGTGCTGTTACTACATTTTTCATGTAGACTTCTTTGTAATTCATTGGACTGTTATGCAGATATGTGTCTAGTCTAATGCCACGGACTGTTATGCGGATATGTGTCTAGTCTAATGCCACGCACTACGTGATCCGTTAAATATTAATTTTACATTTGATTATTTGATTTTTATGAAATATAATCCAGTCACATTAGTAAATGTTCTACACATTTCGATGTTTTATATCGTTTTAATGATGTTTTAATATCGATCAGGTTATTTAATACAAATCCTCGCCGAGGAGCGAGAGGATCTAAATCTGCGGGGGACCCGGAGATTGAAGAGGTCGCATAAAGTCACCTCATAAGTTAGGTACCGTTTCCGTGGGGGTGGAACTTTCTTTACATCCCTCCGATTGGCTTTTACCCACTCCCTTATGAGGTCGACTTTATTACTTAGACGCAACCTCATATCTCCGAACCTCCGCATGATTTGATCCGTTTTCCTCTGGATGCCACACACCAAATTAACATAATTGGTGAAAGACACCCAGAGGGCCTTCTTAATGCTCTGCTTCGTCGACTTCTTCTTGTTCCCAAACAGCTGCGGATAGAAGTCCTCATAGGCGTTGACCAGTGCTGCACTCTCCGGCATGGTGAACCTGGGAGACGTCATGCCTGCTAGTCCCTCGAATAATATATATATATATATATATATATAACTGCCAGTAGGCATTAGAGAACTGACAAAAATGGCAACGTGTAATGGGCTTTTTTATGGTGAAGTAAACATAAGATGCACCATGGGACATGGTATCTGTACATCTGACTGGATAAAATATTGAAATTTTGTTATCATGTCTGTGAGACCATACTGACTCAAGTTATGTTTGTGTGATGAACTCTGATTGGCTGTTCCTTAATGTTTCATATCTTAGTAACTTCCATACACATACCTCCGGGGGGTGCTGTTACTACATTTTTCATGTAGACTTCTTTGTTATTCATTGGGCTGTTATGCGGATATGTGTCTAGTCTAATGCCACGGACTGTTATGCGGATAGGTGTCTAGTCTAATGCCACGCACTACGTGATCCGTTAAATATTAATTTTACATTTGATTATTTGATTTTTATTAAATATAATCCAGTGACATTAGTAAATGTTTTACACATTTCGATGTTTAATATCGATTAGGTTATTTAATACAAATTATTTTTATTAATAAAAAGTAAACATTGTATGTATTGTTTAGTAAATAAATTTCGTGACTTATTGTGAAGTATTGACATTGCTCTATTAAATGTATTTACAATGCACATCGATTGTGTGCTAGTGCGTGGCAACACGAATCTCGTGTTGCAAGATACGTTTCCCACGCTATATTTCAGAAATGCGTATTTTCTAGTTATAATGGATGGAACTTGGATAATATGTTTATAATTTATAAAATACACGTTTGTTCATTATTAGTAAATAATCCTCGAGCTTGTATTTTTCTGAACTGCTCACATATGTTATTGTGCAATGGCGTCTTTATTTTTAAAGGGACATTACACCCAAATATTTTCTTAAAATGATCCGGAGAGAGAATACATTTTTATAATTTAAAATGTAACTCAATCGATTTAGATTATTCTTTAGATATCCTTTACAGAAGAAATTGCAATGCACATGGTTGAGCCAATCACACAAGGCATCTCTGTGCATGCACCAATCTTCAGCTACATATCTAGATATGGGCCTCGATCCGATATAAATCGTCGCCCGCAAAAGCCGGCGATGCCAAATTTTGTGTGGGTTTGGTATCCTATATACGGCGTAACAAGTTACGTGCGTATATTTCTTCCTTCGCCCGTCGTTTTTTGGCCCATAGACTGACATACAAAACACGCGCAGTTTGGTATCCAATATACAGCGTATGGACTTACGCGCGCAGATTTCAGAAAATCTACTCCATTCTCATCTCGCCACAAATTGCAGGCGCAGGAGCCCTTGCACTGACTTAGAAACCAACGTAACTCTATGAAAGCCTAACAAATGCATGCTTAACAACATACATATCAGCAGCTTGATCACAAATAGTTAACCTCTTCAAAGCATTTATTATTCCTGCCCCTGCAAGTGTGTCAAACCAATCACAAAGGGGTGCATCATGGGGCACAAGGGTGGTTCATTGGGCACAAGGGGTGCATCATGGGGCACAAGGGTGCTTCATTGGGCACAAGGGTGTATCATTGGGCACAAGGGGTGCTGGAAGCTCTACAATCCCCTGTTGTTCCGTCTACACATGCTGATTCTATAGTTGCTGCTGAGGTCCCTGGTCATGGTGCTGCCCCTTCTGCAGCTGGTCATCGAATTACATACTGCGGATTTCCACTGCATGTTGACCAGCAGGGATCATAGGCGCAGGTTCACCTCTAGCTGCTTTTGCATCTGGAACATCCTCAGCTTCTGCTGCATCTGGAACATCCTCACCTGGTGCTGCCTGAGGAACTAGTACAGCTGGTGCTGCCAGAGGAACTACTTCAGCTGGTGCTGCCTGAGGAACTACTTCAGCTGGTGCTGCCTGACGAACTACTTCAGCTGGTGCTGCCTTAGGAACTACTTCAGCTGGTGCTGCCTGAGGAACTACTACAGCTGGTGCTGCATCAGGGACAAATACACCTATATGCTCCTCTTCAGATGCTGGAGCTCTTCCAAGGGAAGCGGATGGTGGAGCTCTCCGGGTGGACTGGTAGTCCCATTGCCGACTGGTGTGCGACCACTCAGCCTGTCCAGTTTGCATGCCCTGTATGTAAAAGCTCTGACTGGCCTGATATTGGGGGGGGGGGTTCAATTCATGTTCTCTTTGGGGCTGACTTGGCTCCCCCTCAAATCCAAAAGAACAATCCTCCGGCCAGGGATCCTGCCAGGGCTCGTCTGCAAATGTTTGTGGCATAACGTCTGGCTCCTCAACAGAGGCAATCCAACCCAGATCATGCCTAGGAGCATACTGTCCTTGTTGATGTATTCTCTGGACTGGTGGTTGTGGTGGAGGCATTCTCTGGACTGGTGGTTGCGGTGGAGGCATTCTCTGGACTGGTGGTTGCGGTGGATGCATGCCCGTTTGCACCCTGGTGACAGGAGGTTCTGTGGAGGAGTCAAATGATGAGAGGTATTAGTACAATGATATATATATCCATGTGGGCATACAATGTACATTGATACATGCTAGGGCGTATACTCATTCTATACTCATTCTCATGTCAAACTCTGTAACATGCATGTGCACATTGTGATTTGTGATATGAGGGATTTTAATATGCAAAGTATACATGTATGTGTTTCATACAATAGTTATGTGTACATGTCAGTGATGGAGAAAATGTGTTCTTTAAGTGACACTATGGTCACACAATTTCCTTTAGCCTGATGTAGGCACATAACGTGCTTTCTTGAGCTAAAAGTATTGGGATGGCGAAAGTGTCCATTTACTGAAAACTCTACATGTGGTTTGTGGCCTGTGTTACTCTGAGACATGTTAGTATTTCACTATTCCACCTCATATCATGAATTTCAATGTGTTAAGTAGCATTAAATGGACATTAAACCCATTTTTATTCTTTCATGATTCAGCTAGAGCATGCAATTTTAAACAACTTTGTAATTTACTTCCATTACCTAATTTGCTTCATTCTCTTGATATTCTTTGCTGAAAAGCATATCTAGATAGGCTCAGAAGCTGCTGATTGGTGGCTGCACATCAATGCCTAATGTGATTGGCTCACCCATGTGCATTGATATTTAATAAACAAAGAATATCAGAATAATGAAGCAAATTAGATAATAGAAATAAATTGGGATGTTGTTTAAAACTGTATTCTCTATCTGAATAATGACATAAAAAGATTTGGTTTAATGTCCCTTTAATGTGAAATCTAATTGTAGATGTTTTTGTTAGTAGGCCAAATACCATGCTCCTCATTGTGTACATGAATGTGTGACATTAAAGGATGTTATATCTCAAATACATATAATACTGGTGTGTGGGATGTTACTCACCAGCATGCTGTACTGATGTTGCAGCCCCTGAGTAACGAGCCCCTGGAAGTCCATGGACTGCTGTGACCCTCAGGGACCTGCGAATGATCTCCTGCCATTCATTATATTCAGCCTCCTGGGGAGGACCACCACCTGTTCCCCTCTGGTACATGGCTTTTTGGCCCATTTTTTCCTTCACATTCCTCCTCTGCTGGGCCACGCTGTTGACTGCCTCCTCGACCAACAGCCATGCATCCCTACGCCTTCGGGCAACTCCTTTGCCCTTCTCTTGGCCAAAGAGGGCAGTGTGGTTCTCCATGACGGCCTGTACTAGCGCTAGATTTTCAGCAAAAGAGAAGTTCGGGCACCTCATGCGCTCATCATCCGTGGCCGCCTGGCTTCCTCCCTGGGATGTCCCTGCTGTGGGTTCCTCCCTATCCTCTCCCTCCTCCCCCTTATGTCCCCATGTGCACCATCTGTCCCTCTTCTAAGTGTGCCTGGTCTCGGGCAGCCCCACTCCCATCATCCCTTCTGGCTCTCCCCACTCCACTTACTCCCTGACGGGGACCCTGCTGCTCCTCCTCTCCATAATCCTCTCCCTGCAACTCCCCTCCTCTCCTCCGCCCTACCTCTCCCTGTCATCCTCAAACTACACACTCACACACTCACACTCACTCCCAGTTCAATCACACACAATCACAACCAAACACTCCCAGTTCAATCACACACAATCACAACCAAACACTCAGCCTATCACACGGTAAAAGATAAATAAAATGTGTGAGGTGTTAGAAAAAAAAGTGTTGTGTATTTTGTATATGTATGTATGCAAAATGTGTGCAATATGTAAAAAAAAGTGTAAGTAAATGTACAGGCTTAACCAAACACAAATCCAAAAATCCGACCTAACTAACTTTAATGAATTGCGCCTCTCTCACTGCTCTTACTAATTATCACTATACTCACTGTAGTGTGCTGTAGCTCCAAGAACCAACCAAACACAGTAAAGAAAATGGCGGCTGCGCATGGGTTTATGTATGAATTTTGAATGGCGTAATTACGCGGCGCATCTTTTAGAACTGGCGGTTAATTTTTACGAATCGTAGCCTAATTTGCATCAAACTACTCTTTATTGAGACTTTACATGAACAAAATACTGGCGTAAGTACTTGCGACGACTAAAATGTGTATTTGCGCACATTTTAGTTGATCGTCGGTTTTTCATACTTACGCCAGTTTAGCATCTGACGGCACAGTATATTGGATAGCTCGAGTTGGGGGGTGAAATTACGGGCGGCGCGGGTTCCCTCGCTTGTGCCGAAAACTACGCCGTATATCGGATCGCGCCCATGGTTGTAAAGGAAATAATATCAAAAGAATGAATTAAAATCGATTATATAATTACATTTTAATTTTTAAAATTTTATTTTATTTAGGAATCCTGAAATAAACGCTTTTGAATTACCGTCCCTTTAATGAGCTAATATGCAATCTTGAACTTGATCTAAATACATCTGTCTAAACATTGTAAATATGCATTGTTGGCCACCCACAAATAAGTAGATATTTCCCAGTATTGGTTTGCTGATCATAATCCTATGCATCTCCATTTCTCAAAATTCGTATAACATGAGAATAAAGCATATTTGTATTACCTTCTGTATTGTTTGCCCCACTTTGAATGAAATATCTTCCAATGGCTGTATTTATACAGCTTTACCTTAAAAGGGACATTAAGCTATATGTTCTTTCCTGATTTAGATGGATAATACAATGTTAAAACAACGTCAAATTTAGTTCTATTATCTCATTAGCTTTTCTAGCTTGATATTGTTTCCTGAAAATCATATCTAGATAGGCTCTGTTGCTGCTGATTGGTGGCTGCACATAGATGCCTTGTGTCATTGTCTAACCCATGTGCATTGCTATTTCTTTAACAAAGGATATCTAAAGACTGAATCAGATCTAAATTTAAAAGATTTGTATTATCTCTCTGAATAATTAAATTACATTTTTGTTTGAATGTCCCTTTAAGGACAAAACTATTAGGAATATGTGGAGTTAACATTGTAGAAATAAACTAAACTAAAGGGGAATGGAAATACCTATTGATATGTGATTTCTATCCAACAGGTAAAGAGTATAATTGCTAGAAATTATCTTTTGATATATCTATAGTTAACTGAACCTTCAAATAACTCCACTAGCGCTAAAAAGTAATCAATAGGGCATACAATAACCAGCTTGGTATAAATGTGAAATTAACTTACTTTTTATTTAAAGTTAATTTCTAACATATTACCTTAAAAATAATTAATAACCAATATTTAGTGTAAGAATGTTTTTGGATACCTAAGAAAGATTATAGAGATTAAAATGTAAATCTAACATTCAACTACACTGTCACTTTAATGTAAGTTAAACACTTACATTTCTTAAAAGTGAAATGTATAATTTAGACTACATATCCTCGTCATAAACATTTTATAATTTTAGCATCTATGAATCACACAATAAAAGCATCTACAGGGAGTGCAGAATTATTAGGCAAGTTGTATTTTTGAGGATTAATTTATTTATTATGTTCTCAATGAACCCAAAAAACTCATTAATATCAAAGCTGAATAGTTTTGGAAGTAGTTTTTAGTTTGTTTTTAGTTATAGCTATTTTAGGGGGATATCTGTGTGTGCAGGTGACTATTACTGTGCATAATTATTAGGCAACTTAACAAAAAACAAATATATACCCATTTCAATTATTTATTTTTACCAGTGAAACCAATATAACATCTCAACATTCACAAATATACATTTCTGACATTCAAAAACAAAACAAAAACAAATCAGTGACCAATATAGCCACCTTTCTTTGCAAGGACACTCAAAAGCCTGCCATGCATGGATTCTGTCAGTGTTTTGATCTGTTCACCATCAACATTGCGTGCAGCAGCAACCACAGCCTCCCAGACACTGTTCAGAGAGGTGTACTGTTTTCCCTCCTTGTAAATCTCACATTTAATGATGGACCACAGGTTCTCAATGGGGTTCAGATCAGGTGAACAAGGAGGCCATGTCATTAGATTTTCTTCTTTTATACCCTTTCTTGCCAGCCACGCTGTGGAGTACTTGGACGCGTGTGATGGAGCATTGTCCTGCATGAAAATCATGTTTTTCTTGAAGGATGCAGACTTCTTCCTGTACCACTGCTTGAAGAAGGTGTCTTCCAGAAACTGGCAGTAGGACTGGGAGTTGAGCTTGACTCCATCCTCAACCCGAAAAGGCCCCATAAGCTCATCTTTGATGATACCAGCCCAAACCAGTACTCCACCTCCACCTTGCTGGCGTCTGAGTCGGACTGGAGCTCTCTGCCGTTTACCAATCCAGCCACGGGCCCATCCATCTGGCCCATCAAGACTCACTCTCATTTCATCAGTCCATAAAACCTTAGAAAAATCAGTCTTGAGATATTTCTTGGCCCAGTCTTGACGTTTCAGCTTGTGTGTCTTGTTCAGTGGTGGTCGTCTTTCAGCCTTTCTTACCTTGGCCATGTCTCTGAGTATTGCACACCTTGTGCTTTTGGGCACTCCAGTGATGTTGCAGCTCTGAAATATGGCCAAACTGGTGACAAGTGGCATCTTGGCAGCTGCACGCTTGACTTTTCTCAGTTCATGGGCAGTTATTTTGCGCCTTGGTTTTTCCACACGCTTCTTGCGACCCTGTTGACTATTTTGAATGAAACGCTTGATTGTTCGATGATCACGCTTCAGAAGCTTTGCAATTTTAAGAGTGCTGCATCCCTCTGCAAGATATCTCACTATTTTTGACTTTTCTGAGCCTGTCAAGTCCTTCTTTTGACCCATTTTGCCAAAGGAAAGGAAGTTGCCTAATAATTATGCACACCTGATATAGGGTGTTGATGTCATTAGACCACACCCCTTCTCATTACAGAGATGCACATCACCTAATATGCTTAATTGGTAGTAGGCTTTCGAGCCTATACAGCTTGGAGTAAGACAACATGCATAAAGAGGGTGATGTGGTCAAAATACTCATTTGCCTAATAATTCTGCACACAGTGTATAGATGTATTTAACTCCAACTTAAATTTTGTAAGATACTTGACTTTAACATTATCTGAATAAGATGTGTTGATATTTTTCATTCAATACATTAAACAAAATTAGTATATTTGATATCATGCATGTGCTTGTAAAATAGATGACTTTAACAGTCATGGGACTAATATTTGGTTTACATGTCAGAATATTAGATGGATATATGTCTTCTTATCTTACTGTGATAGAGATATGTCTCAAAGAATATGTATTTAAAAAAATAAAATCGAAAAATATATTGTATGACAATAAATTTATTGACAAAAAGAAAAAAGAAAAAGAAAGAAAAGAAATATTAAAAACATTAGTTATTTAGGTTATTTAATGAACACATGTCTTAACATATTCATGAAATCTAATAATTGGTAAATCCTATTGTGTCTATGCTGTAACATGTATTTTTTATCTTGATATTAAAAACAGGTTCATACTTGAAATCTATATCTATCCATAATTTGAAATTAATACCATTATATTGTCTAATCAATAGTTGAATTACACATTAGCATTTAAAATTAGACAAAATAATGCATATCAATTTTTAAAAATATTTTTATATTTGATTGTATGAGGAACATAATTGAATGTAATATTTCATGTCCCTTCAAATAATATACCTCTATATCAACTATAAAATGTATCCCTTTGTCTGATTGGTCAGAATCTGAGTCCTCTAGCACAAAGTAGGGGTAATGTATGTAAAATAAACATTCTAATATAGGACATGTATATATTCCTAATTCTTTGAACATTCTTCCTCCTTGCATTGTGCAAACTAACCTGGATGTATGGTCTTTGAAAGGCAATGCTCTTCAAAATATCATTTTATCTTCATTAGGTGTCCTATTCATCATTTTCAAAATAGAGGATTGTGAAATACCATCTAAAAAAATATAATAAATCTAAATGTCTCCAATAGGATGCATCTACAGTCTTGTTCCATAGAATTGTTGCCACTTACCATGTGAACATGTCTTTGTATGGTTTTCAAGGTCAGCACATTTGAAAGACAATGCCACAGACATGATCACATTAGTATTCTTCACTTTCAGTCTGTAATTCTTCACTTTCATTCTTGAATTCTTCACTTTCAGTCTTGAATTCTTCACTTTCAGTCTTAAATTCTTCAGCGTGTGTAGCATCTTGTGTTATGTTCTATCAATTTATCAAAGTGTGAAGATGTCATACATTGTGCCGACCTAACCTCTGATGTATGAGTTGGAATATGACTTGGAAGCATTGGGCATTCGAGCTATCGCTTACTGACTCGTACCATGGCGTCCAGAAAGTTATCAAAAAACCACATAGAAGGTACCCTGAGCCAGCCGATGCATGTACCCCTCTCCAGATTGAAAACTCCTGGAGGCCAGGACACGTGTATGCAATTTAGCATCTTGGTTATGCCAGAGATTACAGTTCGCATACGTCTATGTGGCTCCATATGAGGTTTAAGAACATCGTAAAAGCTAATGAGCTGTTCGCAATGGAGCCTATACTTGTCATAAACTTCGAAGTCGCTCATGTTATCCAAGTTGGGCCTCACCCTGTGAACAGGAGGACCTCTAACCAAACGAGCCCTACGTCTCTCTTGGAGACGTCGAGCCCGCCTGATTCTATTGTACACCACTCGTGCAACAGCACCAGCAGCAATTAACTGCGGATCATCCATATTTGCCAAGCTAAGCAGCACAAAGCCAAACAGCAGAGCAAACACACAAGGAGTAACAAGGTATGCAAAAAACACAAAAACAATTTGATACAATGTCGATCACAAGGGACGCTTTGGCCATGTTGTTTGGGGGATTTATAGTGCAATATGTCCAATGGTAGTGAGTTCATAAGGATTGTTGATTGTTTTTTTTTTGGTGTTTGCTGAAATTTTGTTTTCCCCCAATGAATCGTAATGTGAAAGTGTAAAATATAACATAAACACGATCTTATAGTAAAAAGCACACGTCCACGCTAACATGAATGAAAGTGCATACTTGTGTATAATGTGCATAGAATCTGATCGATCAATGTTGCTGCAATATTGTTTCTAAACGATAAAGTAACTGCTGACATCTGTAATCTTCTATATATAAGTGATTGGCGAGATGTCAATATTTCACGTGTCCCATTGTAATCGTAATTACAATGAAGATCTTCCGGCTGACATGTAGTATTGTATATATAAGTGATTTGCGAGATGTCAATATAGTACACGTCCCATTAAAATCTCAATAATAAAGACAATCTTCCAAACTCTTGTTTACGTATATGTAATATTGCAGTATTGAGTGAGAAACATCTGAAAGGGGCGGTACAGTCCAAAAGCTGTAATCTGTATGGTTGAAGCTTATAATGATGTCATCATATTAGCAACCTTCCTGTCTAGTTAGCAAATCTTCATTGTGTTGTATTTAAAAACATTCTTCTTGTGTGCTGATTAAAAATATAAATGTGTGCTTTGTTGTTGTGTGATGCGTGTTATGTACATCTATGTATGTATGGTGATTCTCTCTTTCTCATTGTACGTAATTCCTAATGGTATATTATGAGTTAATTGTGATGTTAAAGAGACAGTAAATCCATATTTTATGTTTCATGATTCATAGAGAGAATCTAATGTTAAGCAACCTTCCAGTGTAGTTGTATGATGTAAATGTGTTCATTGTTTATATGTTTTTCCCCCAGAATATCAATGCACATGTTTGAGTCAATGACAAAAGTCATGTATGTGCATCCATTAATGATCGTGTTGAGCCTATGTAGATATGCTGTTCATGCAAGCATATGAATTGAATAAATGAAATGTTCTAATAGAGGTAAATGAGACGTGTTTCCAATTGTCTACTGTTTGTTAATAATGAAATGTAAAAATTATTTTTCTGTCCGTTTAAATATGATGTAATTTTTCCAACCGATTTCGTATTGGTGATGGTGATTTGTAGTTGATGTAATGTAAATTTATATAACAATTTGATGTTGTAGTGGATTTCACACAAGTAAAAGCCATAAGTCCATAGGGAAATATTTATTTCTTGATCTATTTGTCATAGCGGGACTAACGCAAGAAAAAATGAGTTAGTTTCACAATTGTAACGCTGGTATTACGAGTTTTCTTGTCTACGCATTTTACGCGCGTTAGGTAAATCTGCCTGTCGCGTGCACGAGCACGTCTTCGCCATAGAAGTCAATGGAGGAGAAAAATTTGTTAAGAAATAAAATCCAACACTTATTTTGAGCGTAAAGTGAGTGACGTCATGTTCTTTTGTGAAAAAGTAGCTAAATTGTGTTTATTTCCTACTAAAAATCTGATTCGTGTGGTAATGTGCTGTATATTGTTTGTATCTATCGCTTAGTGTATGTACAGTGGGGCAAAAAAGTATTTAGTCAGTCACCAATTGTGCAAGTTCTCCCACTTAAGAAGATGAGAGAGGCCTGTAATTTTCATCATAGGTATACCTCAACTATGAGAGACAAAATGTGGAAACAAATCCAGACAATCACATTGTCTGATTTGGAAAGAATTTATTTGCATGGAAAATAAGTATTTGGTCACCTACAAACAAGCAAGATTTCTGGCTCTCACAGACCTGTATCTTCTTCTTTAAGAGGCTCCTCTGTCCTCCACTCATTACCTGTATTAATGGCACCTGTTTGAACTTATCAGTATAAAAGACACCTGTCCACAACCTCAAACAGTCACACTCCAAACTCCACTATGGTGAAGACCAAAGAGCTGTCGAAAGGACACCAGAAACAAAATTGTAGACCTGCACCAGGCTGGGAAGACTGAATCTGCAATAGGCAAGCAGCTTGGTGTGAAGAAATGAACGATGGGAGCAATAATAAGAAAATGGAAGACATACAAGACCACTGATAATCTCCCTCAATCTAGGGCTCCACGCAAGATCTCACCGCGTGGGGTCAAAATGATCACAAGAACGGTGAGCAAACATCCCAGAACCACACGGGGGGACCTAATGAATGACCTACAGAGAGCTGGGACCAACTTAACAAAGGCTACCATCAGTAACACACTACGCTGCCAGGGACTCAGATCCTGCAGTGCCAGACGTGGCCCCCTGCTTAAGCCAGTACATGTCCGGGCCCGTCTGAAGTATGCTAGAGAGCATTTGGATGATCCAGAAGCGGATTGGGAGAATGTCATATGGTCAGATGAAACCAAAGTAGAACTGTTTGGTAGAAACACAACTCGTCGTGTTTGGAGGAGAGAGAATGCTGAGTTACAACCAAAGAACACCATACCTACTGTGAAGCATGGGGGTGGCAACATCATGCTTTGGGGCTGTTTCTCTACAATGGGAACAGGACGACTGATCTGTGTACATGAAAGAATGAATGGGGCCATGTATCGTAAGATTTTGAGTGCAAACCTCCTTCCATCAGCAAGGGCATTGAAGATGAAACGTGGCTGGGTCTTTCCGAATGACAATGATCCCAAACACACCGCCCGGGCAACGAAGGAGTGGCTTCGAAAGAAGCATTTCAAGGTCCTGGAGTGGCCTAGCCAGTCTCCAGATCTCAACCCTATAGAAAACCTTTGGAGGGAGTTGAAAATACGTGTTGCCCAGCGACAGCCCCAAAACATCACTGCTCTAGAGGAGATCTGCATGCAGGAATGGGCCAACATACCAGCAACAGTGTGTGACAACCTTGTGAAGACTTACAGAAAATGTTTGACCTCTGTCATTGCCAACAAAGGATATATAACAAAGTATTGAGATGAACTTTTTATATTGACCAAATACTTATTTTCCACCATCATTTGCAAATAAATTCTTTCCAAATCAGACAATGTGATTGTCTGGATTTGTTTCCACATTTTGTCTCTCATAGTTGAGGTATACCTATGATGAAAATTACAGGCCTCTCTCATCTTCTTAAGTGGGAGAACTTGCACAATTGGTGGTTGACTAAATACTTTTTTTCCCCACTGTATGTGATAATATTTGTAGTTAGATGTAGCTATATAAGTGTATGTTCCGTCTGTCTATGTAAGTCAATGCAAAATGGATTTGTGTGCCTTTTTTTTTTTTCAAACACCTGAGATCTCGTAAATTTGATCCGTTCTATTTTTAAATGAAAATGTAAAATCGTAAAAATAAATATTGTGTAGTGTTTGTATGAGTGTAAGTGTACTTTGTGTAATGTTTTTGAAGTGATTTGTGGATGTTTTTTGATAGCGGTATATGATTAACTACTGGGTCTGGGTTTACGTTAATGATTTGAGCGGAGATGGATATTTTTGTGGCGTTACGGAAACTCGTAATACCAGCGGTAGGGAAAAAGCAGCATTAGGAGGCTTTTTCACGCATAAAGCACAACTCATAATCTAGCTGAGTGTATCCGATGTGTTAACTATCTCTACTATTACCCTGAAAATACATATAAACATAAAAACATAAAGAAATGTTAACGCTAAATCTCTATTCAGTTTGTCAAGAAACCTTTATATTAATATGGGGCTATTATAACTATTCCTATGGCTCAAATGGCTACCTCTATTGAAAAGCATATAAACACAAAATAAAATAAAACACAATTGGCCATAGTAGATTATAGTAAGGGCATATACATAGCGCCAATTAACTAATATATCCTTGGTCAATATTAGACCGGGCGCAACGCAGCAGTGTACAAATAGAAAATTGTACACAAAATTACACACAATGTTACGTCTAAGTTGCCTAAACTGAACTTGAATTACACATATATACATCTAGCAAATACAGAAATATAGTTTGTACTAGGCATGGAAAGATTGGCACCGGACGTTACAGAAAGCTGTGCCATTCAATTTTAGTATTAAGGCCCTTTGGGATCAGTGTGTCCAGTTCAAAAGTCCATCTAGCCTCTCTCTGCATAAGTATCTTATTCCGGTCCCCTCCTCTTGTCAACGGAGGGACATGATCAATGAGAGTATATCTCAGCTCTGATACATTATGTATGTTCTGTAGGAAGTGGCGTGCCACAGGTTGTTCTGACTCTTTGTTCTTGATAGCTGCACGGATGGCACTTCTATGGTTAGCCATCTTTGTCCTCAGATCATCACTCATTTTTCCTACATAAAACAAACTACAAGGATTGTGTAATAAATATACCACAAATTTGGTGGGGCATGTCAACCTATGTTTATGGAAGTATTTTTTCCTGTTCCTCGGATTTTAAAAGAAGGATCCCGTCAGCATTCCATTACATGTGGTACAACCGCTACATTTGTAGCAACCGGGTTTTGTATTATCCAACCATGTCTTTTGTCTTGTAGCAATGTGTCGGGTCCGTTTTTTGTAGAATGTCTTTTAAAGATCTATCTCTTCTGAATCCTATTCTTCTTGTGTCCATCTTATTGAAGGGTAGTGTATCATCACTGCAGAGTATCTCCCAATTATCCTTTAGAATTCTACCAGACTCATTTTTATCTGCTGAGTATGTCATAGCCAGGGTAATTTTGTCCTCACTCACTACATTCATCTTTTTGTTTCTGACATCCTTGTCATTCAGTGCAGATATATGTTCATTCAGAAGTCGTTATGGTACCCCCCTCTGTAGGAAACGTCTCATCTCCTCCACTTGTATTTCTGCTTGCTTTTCATCTGTGTTATTTCTTACCACCCTGATGAATTGAGGTTTTGGATGGGCTTTCTTCAAGGCAGGCGGATGGCAGCTCGAAGCCTCTAATAAAGAATTTTTATCCGTCGGGTTTCGGTACAATGTGGTGCTAATCCTATTGTCCTTTTTGTATAGTTTAAGATCTAGGAATTCTATCTCGTTCCTGTTGTGATTCATCTTGAATTTCAATGATTGATGTTCTGAGTTGAGTTCATTGAACCATATTATGAGGTCCTCTTCCTGTCCTGTCTATACCAGTAGTAGGTCATCGATATATCTCTTGAAATAGATTATTTCTGACCTTTGGAAGCACATTGTTCCATTGTTTTCAAATTCCGACATAAATAAGTTGGCATACGAAGGTGCCACGCTGGAGCCCATAGCTGTGTCCATAAGTTGGAGAAAAAACTGTTTTTCAAAGCGAAAATAATTATTGACATGCTGAATAGAGATTTAGCATTTTTAACATTTCTTTAAATTTTTTTGTTTTTATATTTATATGTATTTTCTGGGTAATAGTAGAGATAGTTAACACATTGGATACTATGTGTCTAGCATGCGATTAGTTGCTAAGTTACACATATCCACAGTGTCCATTAGTGACACTCGCACAGGCACTGGGTAATTACCGCTACAGATAATTTGGTAAACGGGTGTTCTATAAGTAACGTTAGCAGACATTATATCGTCACTTTAAAAAAAAAAAAACACACATGTTGTCAATTGTTGCATAGATTCTACTGCTTAGGTGCATCTAGAATTCTTAGAATTCTTAGTGTTTGGTTCATGGCTATATGCAATGCTTATTAGTGATGTATGCTAAGTGCTTGCTAACACCTGGTTTTGCACACAAGGTAATTAACGCTTATTTGAAACACATGTATGGTGAACAGGGTATTTAAGGGAGGTTGTTAAGCATTTCATTGTTGTTTGAGTCTGAGGACGGGGGTAAAACCCCAAAACGTCACTCTGTTGGAATAAAGTTTTTTGCCACTTTAAACCCGGTGAGTGCCTGTTTTTGTTGGAGATATATATATATATATATATATATGAACAATTTAGTCAATTCAGTTAAGCTTTATTAGCATGACAGTCACTACAACTGTATTGCCAAAGCTAGAGGCA
Source organism: Bombina bombina (assembly GCF_027579735.1). Lineage (NCBI taxonomy): Eukaryota > Metazoa > Chordata > Amphibia > Anura > Bombinatoridae > Bombina > Bombina bombina. Next base: position 102,148,522 of record NC_069505.1, on the reverse strand, counting down.
CAATAATAACAATCAAAATATCACTGAGAACAACAACCTGCATCGACAACAAAACGGCAGTGCAAAAAACAAAAATGAACAATGAAGAAAAAAATTATTACAAAAATACAGTGCAGTGGTACACCAAAGTGAACAACAACAATAGCGAGGAAACAGGAACAATAAACAAAAGGCTACAGTTTAGTCTCTCAATTTGTTTATACTCCCTCAGTGTGAAACCTGGGCCTGTTTAGATAAACACAAAGCTGATATCCTGGCAGGAACTGAAGAAAGGCACACACAAAGCTCTTCATCAACAGCCCTCAGTCTCTCTCTGATTTTAGTTTTTATAGCAGTCATGCTTAAAAAGCTCAGTTCACATAGATATGTTGTGGAAAATGGGAGCAATGTTGAAAAAGCTTTGTTTGCCAGAATGGGGAACTCCTTGGCAGCAGTCAACCGAAAACTGTCCAAAAGTAGATCAGCAAAGCTTAGCTTTATGATGTAGTATCTATCAGGTAGTGTAAGGGTTACGGCCGCATCACAGTGACAGAGCAAACTCCAAGTGTTACGCACCGCAATCAACCGGAAACAGTCCACTTGCACAACCACGAGATAGATAGATAGATTTGATAGATAGATACATAGATAACATAGCTCAATCGATGCAATATACATATGATCGATACACTGTACATAGCTCAATAGATGCAATATACATTCGATCGATACGAATTACATCGATCAATAGATTCAATATACATTTGATAGATACGGATGTTATCGAATCAAAGATACAATATACATTTTATAGATAAGAATGACATCAACCAAAATATGTAATATACATTTTATAGATACGAATTACATTGATCAATAGATGCAATCTACATTTGATCGATACGTTTGATAGTTCGATCGATTTGATATATAAATAAATGGATTTGAAATATATATAATTTCCCTGACAGAGTATAACAATAAGACATGTGGTCTGTGACCCGTGGTGTGTTAAGTAGTAATATTCTTAACGTTTTACTACAACCTGTTACTCCCCCTATCAGATGAGGTCTATATGGCCTTCATTTGTGGAACCGGGAGATGGACGAAGATGATTGTTCTGTCCTCCTACTTCAAATTTGTCAGAAACACAAGTGGCTGTCTCAAAACATCCCGGACAGAAGATAGATTGATAGATAGGATAGATATACAAAGATTATTAGTTAGATAGAATCGATAGAATAGAAATAGATAGATTTGTTAGCTATATAATTACCCTAATAAAGTCTAATAATTAAACATGTGTTCTTGGACCCAACTAGGTTGTGTTAAGTAGTACTATTCGCACTTTCAGCCCTGTACCTCCCCCTATTGGTGGAGGTCTATATGGCGGTTATGATTACCCTGACAAAGTATAACAAGACACGCGGTCTAGGACCCATGGTAATTTTGTTGTGTTAAGTAAAACTTTTCTTATCACTTGAATCCCTCTTACCCCCCCTTTTGTTGGAGCTCTATATGGCCTGCATGATTAGCCAGACAAAGTATAATAATAAAACATCTGGTCTTGGACCCATGGTAATTAGGTTGTGTTTAAGTAGTACTATTCTTATAACTGTAATCCCTGTTACTCCCCCTATCAAGGGACGTCTATATGGCCTGCATGATTACCCTGACAAAGTATAACATCAAGACACACGGTGTTGGACCCATGATAACTAGCTTGTGTTAATTAGTACTTTTCTTAGCACTTTAATCCCTGTTACCCTCCCCCCCTATCGGGGGTGGTCTATATGGCCTGCCTGATTACCCTGAAAAAATATAATAATAAGACATGCGGTCTGGTACCTATTTTAACTAGGTTGTGTTTTAAGTACTACCATTCTTAGCACTTTAATCTCTGTAACTCCCCCTATTTGGTGAGGTCTATATGGCCTGAATGATTACCCATACAAAATATAATAAGACATCTGCTCTTGGTCTGCGACCCATGGTAACTATGTTGTGTTAATTAGTAATGTCCTTCGCATTTTAATAGCTGTAACTCATACTCACCCTATCGGTGGAGGTCTTAATGGCCTGCATGATTACCCTTACAAAATATAATAACCAAACATATGATCTGGGACCCATGGTAAGTAGGTTGTGTTAAGTAGTACTGTTCTTTGCAGTTTAATACCTGTTACAACACCAAATGGTGGCAGGTCTATCTGGCCTTCATGATTAGCTGCACCCAAACCCAAAAAAAAGCGGAGTGGTCTTAGACTAACACCCATGGCTAACTCGGTTGTTTCAATTAGTACTATTCTTAGCACTTTCATCCCTGTTACAGGTGGTCTACATGGCCATCATGATTAGCCGAACAAAATACTACAATCCAACCTTTGCTTCTTCATAGGCCCTTCATTGGCTGCATTTTGATAGTACAGTTCTTACTATTTTTATAGCTGATACAACACCGAATGGTGGCAGCTCTATATGGCCTGCATGAATAGCCGCACCCAAAGCCAAAAAAAAGCCAAGCGGTTTTGCACTAACACCCATGGCTAACTCTGTTGTTTCAAGTTCTACTGTTCTTAGCTCTTTCATCTCATCCCTGTTACTTCCAGGTTGTGGTCTACATGGCCATCATGATTACCCTCACCAAAATATAACAACAATACGTGCGTGCAGGGAACCATGGTAAGGTTACTTCCTTTCGCAAAATCGAGTATAACAGTTGCAGGCAGAGGTTCTGACCCTGCATTATGGCTGCACCTCTCCCTAAAAGAGGCATGCGTTACAGAGTCTGTGGGCATGTATGCAAAGAGCTGGCCTGCCTAAAAAGAGGAGCAAGGCTGTACAGGTTGTTCTCCTTCAGCCGTTTTATACTCTGTCCTACGGCCACGACCCTCAACAACCACAACAGAATGAAACACCACATATGCCATCCTTTTGAACAACAGAGTACAGGTATGGCATTGATTTAAGTTACACTGCGATATTTATTATGAACCGTGAAATTGAAAACAAAAACATGATTGGACACCAAGTACAGTACAGGTCGTTCACCTTCGGCCTTTTTAGAATAGTGTTCCGGACCCCCAACAAAAACAACAGCAGGAAAGAGGACATATGGCATCCTTTTGAACAACAGATGACAGGTAAGGCATAGATTTTACAAAGCCATAGATAATTTTTTTGCAACTGTGAAATAAAAAAAAAACATTGATTGGACACCCAGCACACTTCTTTATCCTTAGGCCTTTTTATAAGAGGCTCCCGGAGCCTCAACAGAAACAACAGCATGAAAGAGGACATATGGCATCCTTGTGAACAATTGATTACAGTTAAGGCATTGATTTTAGAATCCCAGAGATCATTTATATGACCCGGGAAATAGAAAAAAACATTGATTGGACACCCAGTACACTTCTTTATCCTTAGGCCTTTTTAATAAGAGGGTCCCGGAGCCTCAACCGAAACAACAGCATGAAAGAGGACATATGTCATCCTTTTGAATAATAGATTACAGGAAAGGCATTGCTTTTAGAAACCCAGAGATCATTTATATGACCCGGGAAATAGAAAAAAACATTGATTAGACACCCAGTACACTTATTTATCCTTAGACCCTTTTTAAAAAGAGGGTCCCGGAGCCTCAACCGAAACAACAGCATGAAAGAGGACATATGTCATCCTTTTGAATAATAGATTACAGGAAAGGCATTGATTTTAGAAACCCAGAGATCATTAGTTGCAACCGGGAAATAGAAAAAAACATTGATTAGACACCCAGTACACTTATTTATCCTTAGGCCTTTTTAATAAGAGGGTCCCGGAGCCTCAACCGAAACAACAGCATGAAAGAGGACATATGTCATCCTTTTGAATAATAGATTACAGGAAAGGCATTGATTTTAGAAACCCAGAGATCATTAGTTGCAACCGGGAAATAGAAAAAAACATTGATTAGACACCCAGTACACTTATTTATCCATAGGCCTTTTTAGCAGAGTCTCCAGGACCCTCAACAAAAACAAGAGCAGGGAGGTGGGCATAGGAGTACAATGTAGTGTGACAATAATAATGTGAAGGGGAAGATTGCAGAGTTGTGGCATTTTAATTTTGTTATCGTGGGAAGTACTTGCAATGACCTTGCTCTGGTGAATCCATATTGCAAATGTGTTTTTTAAGGCACTGTTTGTCTATTTTTTGAATATCAGCATTTGGTAATTGAAGCTCAACTTAAGGCTGGTGAGAACCGACCTTTCTTCTGGCTGTTTGCAAATGTTGTGGCTCTGGACAAACATGTGAATAAGGGGCCATCAGCCATATTCTGCACGCAACCCCTTTGATGATTGACGATAAACATGTGTCACCTGCAATCGGAGCCCGTTACTTCTGTCTAAATCATCTTCCTGGTATGGACAGGCCACTGTTTCCCACAGCAAGTCCGAAGCTTGAACTACAAGATTGTCTTGAGTATGGTAGGAAACCAAAGTTTATTTAATTCTGTACTATCACCACAAAAGCTGAACTTCTTGAAGCAAGGAAAATGCAAGCAATTTCATGTGCTTATGGATGACAAGGACGTCCTGTCCTGTGGTGCACAGAGATGGAGAGGATTTTGGGCCTCCCTGTACACTACCCAGATGTCTCCAACATCACCAGAAACACAAGACAGCGACTCTTGGGAAGTTCCTGGAGTGTTCCGGTAGCCATCTCTTTGCGCCCCGAAAGGAATACTTTATCAGTGTTTTTGTATACATCTGACAACAGCTTCGGAGACTGTGGTGACGCACATGTTATTTACTGTTGTTCCAGCTGTGGCAATATCAATTGGCATTAAAAAGGTAAGATTTGGGGGGGCGGAGCCTATAGCTGTTGCGGTAGGACGTGTGTTTGAGGAGCTCCAGGTCTTACAAGTTACTTTGGAGTTAGTTTTCAACCTTAATTTAATTTTCTTTTTGGGATTCATAGTCACACTTTCTGGGGCTATCCAAGAGGAGCCTGGTAAAAGCACTAGTCACCCCTTATATCAACGGGTACGGAGACCTGTTTTTTGCCTTTCCAATATGGCGCCAGACACCCCTGAATGAAAAAAAAGGTAAGATTTGGACTAGTGACGCACATTTTATGCACGCTGTGGCAATTGCAATTAAATTAAATTATTATTTTTTTTTTTATTATGCTTAGCAGATTCAAAACATACCATTCTTCAATCTTCTAGTCATATCACACGACATGTCAAAATGCTGCATGGAAAATGGCAGTGTGCAAAGTCATAATCTTAGTGAAGCTATAAGTGCATTACATTTTCTAAAATAAACAAAAATACAGAGAAAAAAAAAAAAAAAGGAAAGAGGACATATGGCATCCTTTTGAACAATAGATTACATTTAAGGCATTGATTTGAGAAACCCAGAGATAATTTGTTGCAACCGGGAAATCTAAAAAAAACTGGATTAGACACCCAGTACACTTATTTATCCTTAGGCCTTATTAGCAGAGGCTCCAGGACCCTCAACAAAACCAGCAGCAGAAAAGAGGACATATGGCATCCTTTAGAAAAATAGATTTCTGGAAAGGCATTGATTTTAGAAACCCAGAGATCATTAGTTGCAACCGTGAAATCTAAAAAAAACTTAGATTATACACCTAGTACACTTCTTTATCCTTAGGCCTTTTTAGCAGAGGCTCCAGGACCCTCCACAAAACCAGCAGCATGAAAGAGGACATATGGATCTGGCAGAGGAAATGTAGTGGGGGGAGGGGTTCCAAAGACGAAGGAAAACGAGGAACTGGAATATGAGGGTATGGGCCGAGTCTGGAAGTTCAGCAGGAGAGCTTGAGGCGGGAGTTGCTGTTAGTGCTGCCGACAAAACCTATGACGGATAAGGCAGGCAGAAAAAAGGGAGGAGGTTAGGACACTAAAAGAAAAATAATTTATCATTGAGACAGAGTACTGCAACAAATCGCAAGGACTGGAGGGACTGTGTAGTAACCTGAATGTTACGTCTATGCAGCACTCTTCAGGTTGGAGTAGCCTGACATCTGAACCACTTGCTGTGGATTGAAACACAGAAACCTTGCTTGGATGGTGGACTAAAAGGACACAGTTTCTTTGTATAGACTGGAACAAAAAAGGGAAATTGGAGGAATAGGATTTTTACCCTAGTTTGGCAGCTTTGCTGCCCTTTTATACACAGATGAATGAAGACCCCATTCGGAAAGGCAGCAGGTCAGAGAGCCAGAGGTGATGCAGCACATGCAGGTGTGTCCGCCAGTATGAAGAAAAAAAGGACTTCTCACAAGAAGCATCGAAATAATGTTGGTCCAAGCAAACCAGTTTCCCAGCCCCGGAGGAATATTGTAGGTTGCAGAATACAGCATGGTTGGAAAGAAGGTAGTGGCCCAATAACACAATGGAAAGGAACTGTATTGGATCAAGTGCCAGTCAACCCATCCCTTTATCTTATTAAATATGATGGATTTGATTGTGTCTATGGACTAGAACTCCACAAGGACGAGCGAGTGTCTGCTCTTGAAGTTCTTCCAGATAGAGTTGCTTCATCTCGAATTAGTGATGCTCACTTGGCAGACACAATGATTGGTAAAGCTGTTGAACACATGTTTGAAACAGAAGATGGTTCTAAGGATGAGTGAAGAGGAATGGTCTTAGCAAGAGCTCCCATAATGAACACATGGTTTTATATAACCTACGAGAAGGACCCAGTTTTATATATGTATCAGCTATTAGATGACTACAAAGAAGGAGATCTCCGCATCATGCCAGACTCTAATGATTCCCCTCCAGCAGAAAGAGAACCAGGAGAAGTTGTGGACAGCCTTGTAGGAAAGCAAGTGGAGTATGCCAAAGAAGATGGCTCAAAAAGGACTGGCATGGTAATACACCAAGTGGAAGCCAAACCCTCTGTTTATTTCATAAAATTTGATGACGATTTCCATATTTATGTCTATGATTTGGTGAAGACATCGTAGATGTAATATTTGACTTATTGCCAAACAGGTGGATTTGTTAAATGTAAAATATGTAGACAAACCTGTCCACTTCTGTCCAATTATGTGACGCTACAGATTCCAGGCAAGCCCGCAACCCCTTAAAGGAAGTAACGCAGTTTTGTTGCTAAGAACAAAAATAAAATTTTCCACATCAAAAGGAAACAAACCACGTTCTGTGAATTACAACTCATTTTGCATAGTGGAATTTATCCTTTAGAAGGAAACTGATCTAGTAGTGGTGAATTCAAACAAAAGAAGCATGGATGCAAGAGACAAACTGGGCGAATTCTGTAAATTTTCAAAGGGGGGGGGGGAAAGCTTATAAAAATGTAATTGTTGTATTTCTTAAGCACTCATTCCTCATCAATACAAGTCCAGTTTGGTATATCTAACTACTTTAACATAGTTATCAGTATGTATTTCAAGTAAAAGTATTTTTCCTAGGGTTACTTATGTCTTATAATGTGGGGAGTGTGGTGCTGCAGTTCAGTTATCCAGCTGCCCAGTGATGTAGGGTCTTTTTTTTTCTTTGGTCCCTCTTGTTACAACTTTCTGATTCATAATATTTTGTTACTTTTTGTACCTGTTTTGTCAGAAATCTTGTTATAGTACAACAATTGACAACTTATTTCCATTTTTTTTATCCCATCCCAGTAAAAACGATTATTCAGCAAAAAAAAAAAAAAGAGGACATATGGCATCCTTTTGAAAATTAGATTACAGGAAAGGCATTGATTTTAGAAACACAGAGATCATTAGTTGCAACCGTAAAATCTCAAAAAACATAGATTATACACCCAGTACACATCTTTATCCTTAGGCCTTTTTATAAGAGGCTCCCGGAGCCTCAACAGAAACAACAGCATGAAAGAGGACATATGGCATCCTTGTGACTAATAGATTACAGGAAAGGCATTGATTTTAGAAACCCAGTACACTTATTTATTATCCTTAGGTCTTTTTTTAGCAGAGGCTCCAGGACCCTCCACAAAACCAGCAGCATGAAAGAGGACATATGTCATCCTTTTGAAAATTAGATTACAGGAAAGGCATTGATTTTAGAAACACAGAGATCATTAGTTGCAACCGTTAAATCTAAAAAAACATAGATTATACACCCAGTACACTTCTTTATCCTTAGGCCTTTTTAGAAGAGGCTCCCGGAGCCTCAACAGAAACAACAGCATGAAAGAGGACATATGGCATCCTTGTGACTAATAGATTACATGAAAGGCATTGATTTTAGAAACCCTGGGATAATTTGTTGCAATCGTGAAATCTAAAAAAAGATTGATTAGACACCCAGTACACTTATTTATCCTTAGGTCTTTTTTTTAGCAGAGGCTCCAGGACCCTCCACAAAACCAGCAGCAGGAAAGAGGACATATGTCATCCTTTTGAAAATTAGATTACAGGAAAGGCATTGATTTTAGAAACACAGAGATCATTAGTTGCAACCGGGAAATCTAAAAAAACATAGATTATACACCCAGTACACTTCTTTATCCTTAGGCCTTTTTATCAGAGGCTCCCGGAGCCTCGACAGAAACAACAGCATGAAAGAGGACATATGGCATCCTTGTGACTAATAGATTACAGGAAAGGCATTGATTTTAGAAACCCTGGGATAATTTGTTGCAACCGTGAAATCTAAAAAAAGATTGATTAGACACCCAGTACACTTATTTATTATCCTTAGGTCTTTTTTTAGCAGAGGCTACAGGACCCTACACAAAACCAGCAGCAGGAAAGAGGACATATGGCATCCTTTTGAAAATTAGATTACAGGAAAGGCATTGATTTTAGAAACCCGGAGATAATTTGTTGCAACCGGGAATTTGAATCAAACAAATGATTCGATGGACACCCAGTACACTTCTTTCTCCTTCGGCCTTTTTATAAGAGGGTCCAGGACCCTCAAAAAAAAGACCAGCAGGAAAGAGGACGTATGGCATCCTTTTGAACAATAGAGTACAGGTACAGCATTGATTTTACAAACCCAGAGATAATTTTGGCCAAATGTGAAATAGAAAAAAAAATTGAGTGGACACCCAGTACACCTCTTTCTCCTTAGTACTTTTTATAAGAGGGTCCAGGACCCTCAAACAAAATACCAGCAGGAAAGAGAACATATGGCATCCTTTTGAACAATAGAGTACTGGTACGGCATTGATTTTAGAAACTCACAGATAATTTTTTTGAAAAGTGAAATAGCCCCAAAAACCATGCTTGTACTCCAACTCCGGGTCGTTCTCCTTCAGCTTTTTTATAAGAGGGTCCAGCACCCTCAACAGAAACAACTGCAGGAAACACCACCACATATGCCATCCTTTTGCACAAGCGAGTACAGGTATGGCATCCATTTTAGAAACCCAGAGATAATTGAGAGGAACCAGGAACATTTTTCTAAAAATTTGATGGGCCACCCATTACAGGTCGTTCTCCTTCAGCCTTTTTATACCATGGGCCACGACCCGCAACAGGCACAACAGCAACCATGGGCCACGACCCGCAACAGGCACAACAGCAACCATGGGCCACGACCCGCAACAGGCACAACAGCATGAAACACCACATATGTCACCCTTTTGCACAATAGAGTACAGGTATGGCATAGATGCAACACGGAGATAATTTAGAGCAACCAAGAGACGGATAAAGATGCTTGGTCGGTCCTCCTTCAAATTTGTGGCATTTTGCGTTCAATTTAATGGTCCACCAGATATGAGTGGTTTGCTAATGCTAAGTTGTACAATTCGTAACAGTTTAATCACTATTGTTATGTGCCTTATTTTTTTTATTTGAGTTTTGTACCCACAGAGCTGCAGCAGAGGCCAGAAAAATTAGGAATGTACAAATGACTGAAAAAATTGGGTATTGTTGTAGCAACTGCTGTAGCAGAGGCCAGAAAATTTGATGTTTGTAAAAAATTTAAAAAGTGCCCTAAAAGCTTGTGGCTTGAACACTAGCTGTTGGCGGATAAGTCAAGCAAATCCTCCGGCTTTGTAACCAAAAAAAAAAGGCCAGCCTGTGTACCAGTTGTAGCCCAAGCCAGCTCATCTCATCATCAGGCCTTTTTTATTCAAATGTATCGCCCAATGTCAGTCCCTTCGGGATCCAGCCCTCATTCATTTTTATAAAAGTGAGATAGTCAAGGCTTTTTTGACCTAGGCGACTTCTCTTCTCAGTGACAAAACCTCCTCCTTTCGGACAGGACACTTGAAGCGGGGCAGGCCAGAAGTTCCATTGCAAATTGGGATAGCTCAGGCCACAAGTCCAGCCTGCACACCCAGTAGTCAAGGGGTCCATCGCTCCTGAGAGTGTCGAGATCCGCAGTTAAAGCTAGGTAGTCTGCTACCTGTCGGTTGAGTCTTTCTCTAAGGCTGGATCCCGAAAGGCTCTGATGGTGCATGGGAGTTAAAAAGGTACGCATGTCCTCCATATACAAGACGTCAGGAAAGCGTCCGGTCCTTGCCGCCGTGGTCGTGGGAGGAGGATTTATTTCATCTCTTCCCCTGTTACATTCCTGTGGTGCTGTGACATCACCCTTATACGCTGTGTAAAGCATATGTTTTAATTTATTATGAAAGTGCTCCATCCTTTCCGACTTGCGGGAATTTGGTAACATTTCAGGCACTTTATGCTTATACCGGGGGTCGAGGAGCGTGGACACCCAGTACAGGTCGTTCTCCTTCAGCTTTTTTATACGAGGGTCCCTTAACAGGCACGACAGCATGAAAGAACCCATATGAACAAGGTTGGATGCCGAGCTAATCATGTCCCGTTCCTCCTCCTCACTGATCTCACTGATGGTATCTTCTTCCCCCCAGCCACGTACAACACCACGGGTACCAGAGAGGTGACAACAGCGAGCACCCTGGTATGACTGTTGTGCTCGGTCTTCCTCCTCCTCAAAGCCACATTCCTCCTCTGACTCCTCTTCCTGCGTTGCCGCAGGTCCAGCAAGCGATGCTCTCCACTCCCTCTTCACGCTCATCTACTGCCTGTCCAGCACTCTTCGCAGGGCACGCTCCAGGAAGAAAACAAATGGTATGATGTCGCTGATGGTGCCTTCGGTGCGACTGACAAGGTTTGTCACCTCCTCAAAAGAACGCATGAGCCTACAGGCATTGCGCATGAGCGTCCAGTAATTTGGAAAAAATATCCCCAGCTCCCCAGAGGCTGGCCTAGCACCCCCGTCATACAAATACTCATTAACAGCTTTTTCTTGTCGGAGCAGGTGGTCAAACATTAGGAGTGTTGCATTCCACCGTGTCGGGCTGTCGCAAATCAAGCGCCTCACTGGCAGGTTGTTTCGACGCAGGATATCGGACAAGTGCGCCATGGCCGTGTAGGAACGCCTGAAATGGCCACACACCTTCCTGGCCTGCTTCAGGACGTCCTGTAAGCCTGGGTACTTATGGACAAATCGTTGTACAATTAGATTGCGTTCAGGGCGGTCAGGAGTGATGGTGCGGTGTGACTCTCCGCTTTCAGGCAAGTCAACCCCAAGACGGCGTGACACTGCCGTACCCGGGATGTAGCATAGTACCTGGGGAGCTGGGGGGGGTGCCATAGATGTGGAGCTAGACGCAGAAGTTGAAGAGGACTCAGCCGAGGAAGAGGTTATGGAAGAGGATGGAGTAGGAGGAGTAGAGGAGGTAGCAGCAGGCCTGCCTGCAAGTCGTGGCGGTGTCACCAACTCTTCTGCAGAGCCACGCATTCCATGCTTGTCAGAAGTCAGCAGGTTTACCCAATGCGCAGTGTAAGTGATATGCCTGCCCTGACCATGCTTTGCAGACCAGCTATCCGTGGTCATATGGACCCTTGCCCCAACGCTGTGTGCCAGACATGCCATAACTTCCTTTCTCACAACAGAGTACAGGTTTGGGATTGCCTTTTGTGAAAATAAATTTCTGCCAGGTACCTTCCACTGCGGTGTCCCAATAGATACAAATTTTTTGAAAGCATCAGACTCCACCAGCTTGTATGGTAAAAGCTGGCGGGCTAAGAGTTCAGACAAGCCAGCTGTCAGACGCCGGGCAAGGGGGTGACTTTGAGAAATTGGCTTCTTACGCTCAAACATGTCCTTGACAGACACTTGACTGTGGGCAGATGACCAGGAACTGCTACGTAAGAGAGACTGAGTGGAGGATGGTTGAGAGGGGGCAAGGAGGACAACACTGGTTGACGTGGCTGAAGATGATGGAGCAGGAGGAGGAGGGCAGCTTTCACTTTGTGTGCTGCTTCTACTCATGTGTTCTTCCCATCGGCCTTTGTGATGGGAGACCATGTGCCTTCGCAAAGCAGTTGTACCTAGGTGGCTGTTGGACTTCCCACGACTCAGTTTCTTTTGGCACAGGTTGCAAATGGCATCGCTGTTGTCAGAGGCAGACACACAAAAAAATGCCAAACTGCTGAGCTCTGCGATGACGGCATTCTGGTGGTGGCAACAGCATGCGTTGATGGGCGTCGGCGTGCTGTCTGGCTGACCCCTGGTGACGATGCATGCTGTCTGACTGTGCCACTAGCTCCTTGAGACGACCTCCCCGTGCTTCCAAATCGTCTCCCCCTCCCCCTCCTCTCTGTCTCCCCATCTGAACTTTCCCACTCTTCTTCTCTTCTAGCAGGCACCCACGTGACATCCACCGACACATCATCATCAACCGCTTCACTTGTATCTGAAACATCAAGAAAGGAAGCAGCAGCGGGTACAACATCATCATCATCACACCGTACCTCCATGTCGGTAATGCTGCCTGACTGAGACTGATCACTATTATCTACATCCTCTGTCAATGATGGTTGCGCATCACTCATTTCTTCCAAATGATGTGTCAGTAACTCCTGTGACAGATCAAGTGAAGCGGCTGTGGTGCTAGTGTTGGTGGTGGCGACAGGCACTGGTCACTTGAGACCTGCCCAAAGCACAGCTGGACTTAGATGGTGCGTCAAGGTTAGGAGGACTAGCAGCGGAAGCTGAAGAAGATTGGGTGTCCTGTGTTAGCCATTGAACTAGGTCCTCCTCAGAAGTTTTTGCGACCCCCCTGGCACCCGGCGTCTGAACAATGTGCATTTAATTATGATTGGTGTAAATAGAAGATGGCCTGGCACAAAAGGCTGGCAGGCAGGAGGTAAATGCAATTCAAGGACACTAGGAGACTGATTACTGACAGTCAAAACAGTGATGATTGACAATTTTTGCAATACTGTTAAAAGAAATATGATTGCTGGCAATAATTGGTTAGGTGGGCCGGGCTCACAGCAGGCTGCAAGGCAGCAGGAAAGTGCTATTCAATGGCACCAGCAAACTGAGGATTCACAACAACTATTACCAAAAATTATAATTTTTAATTACTAAGAATACTGTGACAACAACTATGATTTGTGTAAATATTTTTCAAGTAGGCCTGGCACACAGGCTTGGAAGGCTGTAGAAAAGTGCAATTCTAGGGCACGAGCAAACTGAGGATTAAGATCATCAACAATCAAGAATTTTTTAATTTTAATTAGTAACTATACTGAGACAAAAAATTATGATTGGTGTAAATAGTTGGCAAGACGGCCTGGCACAAAAGGCTGGCAGGCAGGAGGTAAATGCAATTCAAGGACACTAGGAGACTGATTTCTGACAGTCAAAACGGTGATGATTGACAATTTTTGCAATACTGTTAAAAGAAATAGGATTGCTGGCAATAATTGGCTAGGTGGGCCGGGCACACAGCAGGCTGCAAGGCAGGAGGAAAGTGCAATTCACTGGCACCAGCAAACTGAGGATTCACAAAAACTATTAACAAAAATTATAATTTTTAATTACTAAGAATACTGTGACAACAAATATGATTGGTGTAAATATTTTTCAAGTGGGCCTGGCACACAGGCTTGGAAGGCAGTAGAAAAGTGCAATTCTAGGGCACGAGCAAACTGAGGATTAAGATCATCAACAATCAAGATTTTTTTAATTTTAATTAGTAACTATACTGTGCACCAAAAATTATGATTGGTGTAAATAGTTGGCAAGACGGCCTGGCACAAAAGGCTGGCAGGCAGGAGGTAGATGCAATTCAAGGACACTAGGAGACTGATTACTGACAGTCAAAACAGTGATGATTGACAATTTTTGCAATACTGTTAAAAGAAATATGATTGCTGGCAACAATTGGCTAGATGGGCCTGGCTCACAGCAGGCTGCAAGGCAGCAGGAAAGTGCTATTCAATGGCACCAGCAAACTGAGGATTCTCAACAACTATTACCAACAATTTTAATTTTTAATTATTAAAAATACTGTCACAACAAATATGATTGGTGTAAATATTTTTCAAGTAGGCCTGGCACACAGGCTTGGAAGGCAGTAGAAAAGTGCAATTCTAGGGCACGAGCAAACTGAGGATCAACTAAGATCAACAATCAAATTTTTTTTAATTTTAATTATTAACTATACTGTCTGTGACAACAATTATGATTGGTGTAAATAGTTGGCTAGACGGCCTGGCACAAAAGGCTGGCAGTGGCAGGCAGGAGGTAAATGCAATTCAATGGCACTAGGAGACTGAATATTTGCAGTCCAAAAAATTATGATTTTTATTTTTTTATATACTGTTACAAGAATTGTGATTGGTGCCACTAATTGGCTAGTTGGGCCTGGCACACAGGCTGGCATATATGAGTTGTGGATGGTAGGTAGGGCAGCAATATAACACAGTATGCTGTGTAAGTGACAAAAACACAGGCCTGATAGAAAATTAAGTTAGATTACACTAGCAAAATATTTTAAAATTTTAGATTTTAATATTAAAATTATGTTAAGAAGTGCAATGCACATATGACTCTGAGTGGTCGCACTGGTTGGCTGCTACGTAGGGCAGCAATTAACAACAGTATGCTGTGTAAGTCAGATAGACAGTTAGACACAGGCCTGATAGAAAATACAATTAGATTACACTAGCATAATGATTTAAAGACTTTTTTTGGGCAATTTAAAGAAAAAGGTTAAGCACATACATATGAGTCATGGCTGATAGCCTTGGAAGTGCTAGTAAGATGTGTGGTGATATATGTGCAGGACTCAACTATGCAGCCCCTAATTCTGATATGCTCCCAGTATCAGAAAGTGTAAAATCTAAAACAAAATGGGGGAGGGGTGCGCTCAAAAACAGAGCAGTGAGTGGGACTAAGTCTATTACCTAATAACTAATATATATATATATTATCAAAGGCTCGTTAGTATCAAGTGAGTGGTTAGTCGTTAATCGTGGTTATTTGGCAACCTAGTTATGGGAGGTGATTTGCCGTGATATCTGGCATTTATATAATGGGGGGTATTTTTAATATGTGGGTCCTCAATAGGATATGATACACATATGTGTACAATAGGGTTTGTTACAAATTGTGATACAATATGTTACAAGATAGACTTCCTTGATAAAGGTGCATATCCAGCGCTGAAACGCGTAGATTTTGACAATCCAGTGTGACCGAATTTGGCTCCAGCAAGAAAATCTGATAGAACCGCTATTGCACCACTCCCCCCAACGACCCGGCTATCCGATTGGACCTCCGAGGACCACGTGACTGCTCTGTGTAGACGTCAGGGTAGGAAGGACTGACCGGGAAATTTGAAGGTGAGACGCTCACAAACCACCACAGCTACACGGCAACACGCCGAACTGAGACACATCCCGGGTCAATTACAACCTTCCCATAACCCACGATACTAGAAGAGGAGGTAAGGGATATCGGTAGTCCGGTAGGGGTGAGCACCATAAGAACTCTGTATATTCTATTTTAATTACGGGACATTATAAGCTACACAAGCTACCTAAACAGGAAATAGCTCTTTGGAGCTCTTTGGATCCCTTACAAATAGTTGTGGCCACAACTTTTAACTTTTACATTTCATGCTGAACTATAATCATCATATCCTTTCAAGGACATAGTATGAACAAGAGTGTCTATTATCATATCAGCTAATCTCAGTATTTTTGTCTATGCCGACAAGTTATTTTTACCGACACCATTTTTACTGACAGTGCATTATTTGATATACTCAATTGATAAGGTTTACTGATTTGTTCATTTTATTTGTTTTTATTTGTTTATATCTATAAACTGAATATTAATACAAATCGAATATTTGTTTTTTAATCTGGAAGTATTTACATATACACACATATCTGTATAACAGAATCTTTACTCTATATTAGCACCTGTCTTTATTCTAAACACCACATATTGTTGTTTGTTTCCACCATATGTATTTTGCACCTTAAAGCATTGCTATCTTGTAACATATTGTATCACAATTTGTAACAAATCCCATTGTACACATATGTGTATCATATCCTATTGAGGACCCACATATTAAAAATACCCCCCATTATATAATTGCCAGATATCACGGCAAATCACCTCCCATAACTAGGTTGCCAAATAACCACGATTAACGACTAACCACTCACTTGATACTAACGAGCCTTTGATAATATATATATATATATTAGTTATTAGGTAATAGACTTAGTCCCACTCACTGCTCTGTGTTTGAGCGCACCCCTCCCCCATTTTGTTTTTGATAGCCTTGGAAGGGCAGCTATTAAAAACAGTAGGCTCTGTAAGTCAGATACACACACGCCTCATAGAACATACTATTAGATTACACTAGAAAAATGATTGAAATTATTTTTTGGGGGGGGGGAATTAAAAAAAAGGTTAAACACATATGAGTCGTGGCTCATAGACTAGGGAGGACAGCAAGTAAACACAGTAGGCTCTGTATCTCAGCAAAACACACAGGCCGGATAGAAAATTATATTAGATTACACTAGCAAACAAATTTAAACTTTTTTTTTTATATATTAAAATTAAGGTGAAGAAGAATAGATATGAGTGCTGGGTGGCTGCCTGGCACAGACCAATTAACCAAAAGACTGAAAAAAAAATGAGGTATATTAATGCTGAGTGAGCCTGACAGACACAGGCCTGATAGTAAATGTAATTTGATTACACTAGCAAAATATATTTTTTTTAAACTTAAAATAATGTTATAAAAGGATATTAACACTGGTGGCTGCTGGCTGGCACAGAGCAATGAACCAGAGTATATGCTGTGTGACACTGGCCTGATAGAAAATGAAAAAAAATTACACTAGAAAAATAATTAAATTTTTTGGTTAGTTAAATTTAAACTAATGTTGTTAGGGAGATATCAGTGGTGGCAGTAGTCACAGCATATGCTGTGAGCCTTAAACACACAGCCTGAAAGCCAAGCAAATGCTAATAAAAAAAAAGGGCTTTTTGGGGTGCTGTGCTTGCAGCAGAGATGAGTGGAGTCCTTCTGGACTGTAAATACACTAGCCTAGCTATGTTTTTACTATTAATGTCAGGAGGAAAAACACGTCCTCTCATTAACCCCTTAATGACCACAGCACTTTTCCATTTTCTGTCCGTTTGGGACCAAGGCTATTTTTACATTTTTGAGGTGTTTGTGTTTAGCTGTAATTTTCCTCTTACTCATTTACTGTACCCACACATATTATATACCGTTTTTCTCGCCATTAAATGGACTTTTTAAAGATACCATTATTTTCATCATATCTTATAATTTACTATAAAAAAATTATAAAATATGAGGAAAAAATGGAAAAAAACACACTTTTTCTAACTTTGACCCCCAAAATCTGTTACACATCTACAACCACCAAAAAACACCCATGCTAAATAGTTTCTAAATTTTGTCCTGATTTTAGAAATACCCAATGTTTACATGTTCTTTGCTTTTTTTGTAAACTATAGGGCCATAAATACAAGTAGCACTTTGCTATTTCCAAACCATTTCTTTTCAAAATTAGCGACAGTTACATTAGAACACTAATATCTTTCAGGAATCTCTGAATAGCCATTGACATGTATATATTTTTTTTTAGTAGACAACCCAAAGTATTCATCTAGGCCCATTTTGGTATATTTCATGCCACCATTTCACGCCAAATGCAATTAAATACAAAAAATCGTTCACTTTTCACAAATTTTTTCACAAACTTTTGGTTTCTAACTTAAATTATTTACAAACAGCTTGTGCAATTATGGCATAAATGGTTGTAAATTCTTCTCTGGGATCCCCTTTGTTCAGAAATAGCAGACATATATGACTTTGGCGTTGCTTTTTGGTAATTAGAAGGCCGCTAAATGCCACTTTGCACCACACGTGTATTATGCCCAGCAGTGAAGGGATTAATTAGGGAGCATGTAGGGAGCTTTTTGGGGTAGTTTTAGCTTTAGTGTAGTGTAGTAGACAACCCCAAGTATTGATCTAGGCCAATTTTGGTATATTTCATGCCACCATTTCACCGCCAAATGCGATCAAATTAAAAAAAAACGTTAATTTTTTCTCAATTTTAGGTTTCTCACTGAAATTATTTACAAACAGCTTGTGCAATTATGGCACAAATGGTTGTAAATGCTTCTCTGGGATCCCCTTTGTTCAGAAATAGCAGACATATATGGCTTTGGCATTGCTTTTTGGTAATTAGAAGGCCTCTAAATGCCGCTGCTCATCACACGTGTATTATGGCTAGCAGTGAAGGGGTTAATTATGTAGCTTGTAGGGTTAATTTTTAGCTTTAGTGTAGAGCTCAGCCTCCCACCCGAAACATCAGACCCCCTGATCCCTCCCAAACAGCTCTCTTCCCTCCCCCACCCCACAATTGTCCCCGCCATCTTAAGTACTGGCAGAAACTCTGCCAGTACTAAAATAAAAGGTATTTGGCCCTTTTTTTTTTTTTTAAAAAAAAGCATATTTACATATGCTGATGTGTAGGATCCCCCCTTAGACCCCAACCTCACTGATCCCCCACCAAACAGCTCTCTAACCCTTCCCCTCTGCCTTAATGGGCGCCATCTTGGGTACTTGCAGCTGTCTGCCAGTACCCAGTTTTGTAACAAAATGTGCCTTTTGTTTTAAAAAATGCCCTTTTCTGTAGTGTAGCTTTCCCCCCCCCACCAAGTCCAACCCCCAACCCCTTCCAGGTCCCTTAGATTACATTTTTAATTGGCCATTTATTTTTTTTTTTTAAGCTTTTAACTTTTTTTTTCTGTAGTGTAGCGGTTCCCACCCGCTCCCGCCCCGTGCACGCGACCGTCCGCCACCCCCCGTGCGCGCCCCCGTAGATCCCGCCCCCGATCCTGCCCCCTCCACTTCACACAGAGCACCGATAGCCGCCCACCCGCCTCCCACGTAAGCTCCCACCCACCAACGATACCGGCCATCGATGTCCGGTGCAGAGAGGGCCACAGAGTGGCTCTCTCTGCATCGGATGGCCAAGGGGGGTTATTGCAGGATGCCTCCATATCGAGGCATCACTGCAATAACCGGAAAGCAGCTGGAAGCGAGCAGGATCGCTTCCAGCTGCTTTCCAGACCAAGGACGTACGCCACACGTCCTGGGTCATTAACTGTATTTTTTTTGAGGACGTGTGGCGTACGTCCTTGGTCGTTAAGGGGTTAAGAAAGCAAGGTCGTTATGAGTCTAAAATGGCGGATTCCGAGTAGCTGGGAGGGTCTGTAAGGGAGTGTCTGATGTTGATTGGCTCTAATGTGTCAGGCGGCTGTGACATAAAGGGTCAAAGTTTCCACAATGATGACACATAGGGGCGGATCGCCATGTGTTCGCCCACAAACGCGAACAAGCTATGTTCGCTGTGAACCGTTCGCGGGCGAACAGTTCGGGACATCACTATTATTAAACACACAGTCAAACATTGTCCGGCTTGGAAAAACATTAAACATAACAATGTATTTAAGAGATAAATTATTTTTATAACCACTTCCCTGCATTACATAGGTTGCAGATATCTTTGGACAAGCATGCAGGAGCATAAACAGCAGAAAAAGCCGTCTTCTTTAAAGGAACACGTGTGCTAAATTTATTTTATATTCACTGATGGCTTTGGTAGACTTTTCCTGTTTCTTCTATAAGAAATACTTTATTTTTCAGCAACAGCAGCAGCAGTAGCAACATCAAATGTAGATAATTAATTAATACAACATTAAATTGTAGTGGTATAATACACTGACTATCTGATTAGAAATCCAGCAGCAGTAGGTAGGCCAGCCAAGGAAGCAGAAAAAGGACATAAAACATAATCATTTTCTTTTATAATTTGATTTATAAAAGAACATTTTAGATTGTATATCCTTTTAAATAAAACAAAACATTTTTTTTTGGCGGGGGGGGGGCTTAGATATTTGTATCCTCATCAAACACAATTGATTTTCTTTTGTCTAGGAGTTGTACTGAAGGTTCATCGTCTGTATCACTGCTGGTAGTGTTTTGTCTGCTATCCAACTGATGTTGTTCTGCTATCCAGTGATGATTCAGCAGTGCTAAACATCTTACATATTTAACTGCAATTTGTGACAATGCTGGCCATAATATTTTTTGGGTTTTCCATTAACTCAGGGGATCAGAATAATGCACAATAAAAGGGTTATCCAACATATATGCAGTTACCATCTGCACTGATGAACACTGATTCATTCATAAGATGCCACTGTGCTGAAGTCAAATGGACTCCATCTAATGATTTTCTTAATGTCATAAGGTAGTCAATTATAGCCGTGCGTTTATAAAGACGTTTAAGCATGTCAAACATGCTATTCCATCGCGTAGAAACCTAAATTATGTGTTGAGGGCATGGTAATTATTAATTTCTTGTAATGTTAATAACGAATTTTGTGCGTGGAAGGAGCTTGAGAATATTTGCTGCATTTTGTTTAAAACTAATCGTGCAGCGTTGCATGCTTACGATAAGATGTGTCGTATTGGCCTTAAGAAAACATACTCATTACTTGCAACAAATGATACCCAATGTGCAGTCATATAGTCTGCACCCTGTGAACTTGTCCATATGTCAGTTGTAATAGGACCTTTGTTACACTGACATTTCTAATTGTTTGCCAACATTTTCTAAAAGAAGTGTATGAATTTGGGGAACACCTTTTCATGAGAAATAATGTCGGCTTGTGATTTGCCAATAAGGAACAACCGACTGCATTCATTCCCTAAACCCTTGACCTTCAACAAAATTAAAAGGATGCATATCTATTGCAAGCATTTTTTCAACTTAAAAATTAATTTGGAGAACATGTATATGATTTGGGGGATATTTTTGACCACTTTCAAAAGCAAGATGTAAAGTAGTCTGCTGCTTAGCCACTGCTGTACTCCTAGAAATTGGTAATACATTTTAGAAAAGTTGATTGCTGCTGCATGAACTTCTATTGGTGTTATTAAAGCCATCATCATTGTCAGTAGGTGTAGGCATAACATTTTTTTTTTTTTTTTTTGTTGATAAAGAAGCATTTTCAGTGAAATGTCTGTCCCATATCACTTTGTGTCTACTTTTCATATGAAACCGTAAGGAAGTGGTTCCCAAATTACTTCCTGCTTTTCCTCTACTTAGTATTATTTTTTTTATTACATAATTTACATGTAGCTTTACTTTGATCAAGTTTATCAACAGAATAAAATTTCCAAACGACACTATCACCTACTGCACTACTATGTGGTCTGGGAGTGGGAATAGATTTCATTTGTTATGTTTAAGTATGAACTAGTACCCTTGTTCTTGTAGGACCACTCAGTCTCACACCTTACCTCGGGTTCACTAAGATCTAACTTGTGTGAACCCTGTTATGCTCATAGATCTGAGGGTCACTACTGTAGGATACAGTGTGAAGATGGTATACAAGAGGAATGGAATGAGCTAAACAACAATATAGTATGGTAATGTAGGATAACTCGAATTCCAGAGTTTAGAGAGAAACTTATTCACTTCAAAATAGTTGCAGACTCGCATCACACACATATAAAATATTTACATAGCTTGCACACACACACAGACACTTTAGTTAGAGTTGTGCAAGGTAGGTTCATTGGTTATTTACAACCGGATACAAGATTTGCAGTTGTGAGTAGTTGCTGGGTTAAAGTCAGTTTAAGCACAAAAAGTACATCAGTGGTTAATGCAAAAGGGAGCAGTACCTTGAAGCATAATGTTAGATATGGCAAAAGTCACTGTGCAAGTCAATGAAATGAATCACAAGCGGAAGAGTTGATGTAACAGTTAGTACATGAAATAAACTGGTTAATAGCTTAGTATGGCAGGTAAACTTGATTACTTGATTACTTGAGGCAAGCAGCAACAAATGACATGAGAGGCAAGATATCCTAATTTGTATATTGGTAATACAGACCGGTAATCCTGATGGTAGTATATACAAACCGACTTCCCAAATAGTATCTTCAGCGTGGAGCAAAAGCGGAGTTACCGGAGAAGTAATGCAGACAGCGTGTGCAGAGATTCAGTGAGAGTGTGTGGCGGCTGCGGTTTCACCTAGAGACAAGTCGGGCGTGACGTCACACGCCAACGGACCAGCATGCGAGTGAGCAGGAAGCAAGCAGCAGCGAGAGAGACAGGAACAGAGATGAGGTGCTGCAATACCGCAAGTCTTGAGTAACAGAAATTAGTATCAGTAGCAGGGAATCCCAACTTAGACAGGAGGGAATGGCTGGGTGTGTAGCGTTCAGGAACAGTGAGTGACTGAACAAATTACCAAGCAACGTTCAACACTAGGTGGAGCCTTAAATAGCAGTATGGTAATTAGTAGTTAAAGGTACAGAATGGTAAAACCCTGACATCATTACAGCAGCGCCGGCTGCTCTTACTTCGCAACTTGTGGTGGTGTAGCATCTAGTGGTAATGAAAAATGAAATTTATGCTTACCTGATAAATGTATTTCTTTCTTGACACAGTGAGTCCACGGAATCATCAATTACTGTTGGGAATAAAACTCCTGGCCAGCAGGAGGAGGCAAAGAGTACCACAGCAAAGCTTTTAAGTATCACTTCCCTTCCCACAACCCCCAGTCATTCTCTTTGTCTTAGGTGTAAGGAGGAGGTGATGTTTAGGTGTCTGTTGTTGGAATTCTTCTTTGTTTTGCAACGACCCTGTTGGCATTAGAATCAATTCTTTCAGACTGTGACTGCAACATTGGTCTTCCTTTAGACAGAATAGCACGTTTGAGATGCTTTTGGAACAGTGGATACGTAAAAGTGATGGTGCAAGCTGGAGTTTGTTCCTCAACAGTACTGCGATTATGAATTATTAGAATCACAATGATGAGTTGGAGTATATACAGATCCTTATGCCTCCTTATACAGTGGCGGCTGGTGAATTTTTAGGATGGTGGTGCACAAGACCCCGCCCTTATGAGAATGACACGCCTTTTTGAAAAATACCACACCCCTTTTTAAAAAGCCACACCCCCTCAAATGGCCCCACCCATTTGAACCAGCAGTGTTTTGGTCATTGTCTTGCTGAAATATCCAGCCCCTAGGGTAACTTCAACTTTGTGACTGATTCCTCAACATTATTCTCAAGTATCTGCTGATATTGAGTGGAATCCATGAGACCCTCAACAAGATTTCCAGTACCGGCACTGGCCACACAGCCCCACACTGCATGATGGAACATCCACCAAATTTTACTGCGTGCAGTGTGGGTAGCAAGTGTTTGTCTTTGAATGCTGTGTTCTTTTGCCGCCATGCATAACACCCCTTGTTATGACCAAATAACTAAATCTTTGTTTCATGAGTCCACAGCACCTTCTTCAAAAAGGAAGCTGGCTTGTCCTTGTCCAAATGTGCGTTTGCATACCTCAAGCGACTCTGTTTGTGATATGTGTGCATAAAAGGCTTGTTCCACATCATTCTCCCATACAGCTTCTCCTTGTGCAAAGTGGGCTGAATTGTTTAACGCTGCACAGTGACACCATCTGCAGCAAGATGATGTTGTAGGTCTTTTTAGGTGGTCTGTGTGCTGTTTTTGACCGTTCTCACCATCCTTTGCCTTTGCCTCTCCGATATTTTACTTGGCCTGCCACTTCTGGCCTTAACAAGAACTGTGTCTGTGGTCTTCCATATCCTCACTATGTTACTCACAGTGAACACTGACATCTTAAATCTATGCAATAACTTTTTGTAGCCTTCCTCTAAACCGTGATGTTGAACAATCTTTGTTTTTAGGTCATTTGAGAGTTGTTTTGAGGCCCCCATGTTGCCACTCTTCAGAGTAGAGTCATAGAGAACAACTTGCAATTGGCCACCTTAAAACCTTTTCTCATGATTGGATACACCTGTCTATGAAGTTGAAGGCTTAATGGGCCCACCAAACCAATTTTGTGTTCCAATTAATCACTGCTAGGTAGTTACAGGTATTGAAATCAACAAAATAACAAGGGGGTGCCCAAATGTATGCACCTGTCTAATTTTGTTTTGATGCATATTGCACATTTTCTGTTAATCCAATAAACCTCATTTCACTACTGAATTTTTACTGTGTCTTTCATTTATTTGATAGATCAAAATGAAATTACTGATCCAAACTGCCAATTATTTATAACTGAAAATCATGTAAATTGTCAGGGGTGCCTAAACTTTTGCATACAACTATATATGATTTCATGCACTCAAACTGTATTAAAGTAATGTACTCAGATATGAAATATATTTTTATGAAATGTAATATCAATTATATATAAATACTATGCTCCAATACAGCTCACAGACAGGATATCTAAAAAATATACAAAGGGAACATTTGTTAAAGTTTAAGCTTCAAAAGATTCTTTACTTCATCGCTTAATGAGATTAGATCTCTACAAACAAGATAAGCATGTTACCTCTGGGATGACAGAGAAACAAATCTGTACTTTAGTTCAGATATGCTCAGAATCTTCAGGAAAGTAAGTAATTGTCACTTGTATGATATACAAATGATGGGACAAAGAATACTTTTGAAAGCCTGAATCCACATATACGTCTAAAAAGGTTTTCACGCTCAGATGCAAGCATATAGAAGACAAAATTTCATATGAAATGACTTGTACCTAATTTTCATATAGTTTTATATACTCCTATACTTTATTAAGGAATGACTTAAAATATGGAATATATTTATATTAAAGTGTGATAATAAGCAAATATAAATATTGTTACAATAAATTAATCACTACAGAATTCTAATTAAATGCAATGTAATATCAGAATATGAAATGATTAATCAATTGAATTCAAATAGTTAATTGTATAGCTGATTATTAGTATCATACTAAGTATTAAATTACAACCCTTTTAAGTTTCCCAATATTTAATGAATCATCGCGTTCATCATGTCCTCGAAGTGCAAGCTCAAATACGCCGGAAAATAGAATACAATTAATAATTTTAGAAAGAACATAACGAATTGTGGGAATTGTGGTTACTTGATCATTGTGTTTTTTAACATTCAAACAATATGCACTGACAAGTTGTTGGAGAATATCAACCCTTCATAGCAAATTAAACTCTAATGTGGAGTGGTAGCAATTATTTTTATTTTTTTAGTTAAATGTGATAAATCGGCGACACCATAACTCACCCAACTTGAATCACCACTTTGTTTTTCAAACAGGAGTCAATAAAAAGAAGATCCTGTTTGCAAAATGACTATTAAGTTCATCGCTTAAGATATTATCAGTAGGAAGTATATATATATATATATATATAAATATATATATAAAATAATGTATATTCTAATATTTAATATTATGACCAGGTCTAATATTTAAATATACAAGAATCCATACTCTTCAGTATACCCATGTCTAGTCTTAAAATATACATAAACACAGTTCCACGGAAAAGTCTCCCGTTTATAGAGCTACCAGGCGCTAATGTGTTAATGGATAATGTTGCTTGTAACCGAAGTAAATAATAAAGTACAAGCTACCCACACATCCGGATATGTGATTTTGCTTGCTCGTGCGGTCAGGGCTAAGTAACAGGTATGTGCGTATGTATGGTGGGGATAATATACGAGAGAGCCTCTTGGCACCAAATAAAGCAGATATGTATTAATATAATTGGAGTCTCTTACCACGATGTACCTTCCTGATTCTGCTTTGCCGTCCACAGCTCCTCTGTAAACCCCCAACACTGCTACAATCGTCTGTTACGTCCAAACTTAGCTCCGCTGACCAAGTCGCTCCGTTCCTCCGTGTATCCGTCTATCGTCACTTCCGGTGTGCGGCTCCGTGTGGATCCAAGCGGCTGATAGGTCTAGGTCCTACTCATTCAGCCGACTGCCCAACTCGCTGCAAGTGCCTCTTGGTAGTGCCGAGTCCCGCTTGGTAAAAAATCAATCCAAGGCAAACAAACGACCAGGCAGGACTACAAGGCATTACATGAAATCAAGGTGTCTATGAGTAAGGCTAATCCAAGCCGAAACGCGTAAGACACTTTGTCTTGGAGCTGTCAGGCTCTGTTATTGATGTTTTTAAAACGTTTCCAATAAAGCACGCACCTTGATTTCATGTAATGCCTTGTAGTCCTGCCTGGTCGTTTGTTTGCCTTAAAATATACATGCTCAGTTAAATTATATAATAACATATATATTAACCAAATTATTAAATTAAAGCTGAGAAATAATAAGTATATTGAATGTACATTTATGAAAATATATATAGTCCTGGATTTAAAGAACCTTCCACTTTATAGAGAAATAAAACCACATTTCAATTATTGTTGCCCCCCAGTGTTTGATATTAGGCATTGCAGCCAAAGGGTATTTGGTTGTCAGGAGAGCTACATTTTCAGTAGCCAATGAGAGCTAACGGTGTACACAGACTACGTGGAATGATTTAGAAATGAAGGTGGAATTTGTCACAGAGAAAAGCACTATGCAAAGAAGGGAAGATACACCAAAAAAAACACACTTTGGTTTTGGGGCCTGACTTTAAACAACTCTCTGTTGGAAAGAGAGATATACATCTGTGTTTGTGATACCCTGTTTGCAAAATAGTGATACCTGGCTTCACATATGAGTGACTTTTAAAAACTCTGATTGTAAAAGCTGAAACTCAGAAATATTGGTGTTAATCTAAGGATTTATTTGCTAATTTTGCTATTAATTTAGTAATCCATATTTTGGAATCTACTGTATTAATTAGATATATTGCTGATGATAATTTTATGATTGTTATTAATTATTAATAAATATAATCATATAATTGGTGGCAACATTATTTCTATTACACTAGTGCTTAATAATTTACTTCAAATGTAAACATTAAAACAGAATGTTGATAACTCAAGTACAAGTTTTGTAAATTAAGTCAATCCACCTGTCTTTTTTTGAGGCAAATAAATCAATAACATTTTCGTTGAATTTAGGAATGCCATTTATCAATTGTTTTTCAATTGTGAGCATGGCTAGAGCGGTCAGTCTTTCCTCAGTCATAGTGCTCCTTAGAAATGTCTTAACTCGTTTTAAAGTTGAGAAACATCTCTCAGCCTCAGCAGTTGTCACGGGAATAGTTGAAATAATTTGCAACAGTATGTAGGTCTCCGAGAAAGTACTGTCCAAGTTATTTTCCTACAAACTGTAGAAGACTAATGGCACCAATCATATTTCTGAAATCTGGTCTTCTGTAATTTACTATATTTCAAACAGTTATAAAGTCTGGCGCAAACAATGCTGGTGTTATTTAAAATAATTATCTAACTTGAAATTGCTGAAAATGAAATAGGCACTTTGTGATATTGCTAAATACCACTTCAATGCAAATATCAGCTGTTAGCTGATTTCTGTGTGGAACCTTTAATCAAGTCAATACAAATTCCCAAATCCTCTCTAATCTAAATGACTCATATAAGACTCCTAGGATGTCTATGCGTTATGGATATATAAAAAAATATTATTCAATATGGATACAAACAAAGTGGCTAAATTAACTCAGAGACCAAATTTTTATTTAAAAAGACTCTAAAACAATTTAATATATATTCGATTTACAAGCTTGCATACAATTAAATATTTAGTAATCCTAACTATAATTTCAAAATTATAAGGTTTTTTTTAACCACACAATTTAAATTCATACACCGGTTTATTTCACAACTAATAAAAATAATTCATTCTATTTAATCAAACAATACTCTGACTAAAAAAACAATGATAACAATGGTTACAAATATTCTGCAACAATCTTGCAGCAGCAATGATTACAAATGGTTAAAACAATTAGCCAATGGATACAGGGCTTAACTTGGGCTGATATAGTACACTTAGTATATGTTTGTATTTTCAAGATCTTGAATTGTTACAGCAAACTTTGTTTTTACGCTGTTAGTGCATATGAATTTCAATTCTTTAAACGTATAAAATGTAGATGGCATCTCCTTTTCGTGGTTCTAAAGTTTATGTGCTTTAAAAGTTTTTTTCCGACTGCTTGAGATTGTTTGTAGCTTTTTGCGATGATGTGAAATTAAGGGATTTTGGCAGGTTTTTAGAACGTATAACCCACTACCCTCTTACTTTCCGTGACCCTCCGTGTAACACTCCTGTGTTGGTCACTTAGATCTCCTCTCGTGCTCTTAGCAACTTAAGCTGTTTCTGAGCTCTCTTTCAGCTCTGAAGTTAAACAAATCCGCTGCGTGTTTTAACCAAGGTTTCCTGTTCTTGGTACAATGTCTCTGTTCTTTGCAAGGATGAAGTATTTGTGAGCGCTCACCTTCTCCTCTCGTATCCCCAGTTTTTTTTTCAGTTTGAAGTGCATGATATGGCTCTGTCAACATTTTTCGGCGAAAAGCCTTTATCAAGCTGAAACTCAGAAATATTGGTATTAATCTAAGGATTTATTTGCTAATTTTGCTATTAATTTAGTAATCCATATTTTGGAATCTACTGTATTAATTAGAGATATTGCTGATGATAATTTTATGATTGCTATTAATTATTAATAAATATAATAATATAATTGGTGGCAACATTAAGATAAATACACCAACATTTTACTTTATACAAAAGAAGATTATTTCTATTACACTAGTGCTTAATAATTTACTTCAAAGGTAAACATTAAAACAGAATGTTGATAACTCAAGTACAAGTTTTGTAAATTAATTCAATCCGCCTGTCTTTTTTTGAGGCAAATAAATCAATAACATTTTCGTTGAATTTATAAATGTCATTTATCAATTGTTTTTCAACTGTGAGCATGGCTAGAGCTGTCAGTCTTTCCTCAGTCATGGTGCTCCTTAGAAATGTCTTAACTCGTTTTAAAGTTGAGAAACATCTCTCAGCCTCAGCAGTTGTCACGGGAATAGTTGAAATAATTTGCAACAGTTTGTAGGTCTCCGAGAAAGTACTGTCCAAGTTATTTTCTATTACAAACTGTAGAAGTCTAATGGCACCATTCATATTTCTGAAATCTGGTCTTCTGTAAATTACTCGTAGTTCAGTTTTCAGGCGATCTTTCTGAAATATGTAATAAACAGCTGATGTTTGGTCAAGAAGCTGATTTGGAAACATTTTCTCGTAATCCACAAATTTTTCAGCTTGGAGGAGAGAAACAGCCGAGTAGTGAGTTATATACTTGATTCGTGATAACATCGCATATCTCTTTAGCTGCCACAGTCTGAGTTATGTGAATATTTTCTCTCTTCCTTTTCCTAGATGTTTCCTCTGTTTCTGATATCGTCATGGTCACTGTGTCCATTCTATTCCTTTTGTTTTCCATTGTCTGCTGGAAAGTGTTAACATGTTTTAGAATAAGTGCCACATCTGTTAGTGTTTTCTGAAGTTGGTTGTATAACACATCTACATGTGGCATAATATTGTGAAAAACTGTAAGCCAAAACACAAATACCGAGTCTTGTAACATACGCCGAATAGCCCCTGCTTGATTTATAGCTATTTCTTTTTTCGATGTTGACTCTATTTTTTCCATGCATTCAATTAACTGTTCCCTGTTTTCAAAAACTGTATTGACGGTTCGACTCTTGAAATTCCACCTGGTGGCTGAACCATGAGGTATCCTTCTAACAGTTTCATCTACAATAGCTATCCTTTGTGGCGAGTTACTAAAAAAGTTAGTA
Source organism: Bombina bombina (assembly GCF_027579735.1). Taxonomy (NCBI): domain Eukaryota; kingdom Metazoa; phylum Chordata; class Amphibia; order Anura; family Bombinatoridae; genus Bombina; species Bombina bombina. The sequence goes on along the minus strand of NC_069505.1, from coordinate 102,118,562 downwards.
ATGTCACTTAGGTTTGAAAAAAATACTCAAACTTGTTGATTCTGACTGCTTACTTGGCTGACAATTAAATTGAGCTGATGTGCGTAGCTTGAATACACGTAGCTATAGATTCTGCATCATGTCCAGCTGGATTAGTGAATTCCCAGAATCTCTCAACCGGTTGTCCGTTACCTATAATGTATCTAAAAACAACAACCAATTGGAAGGCAATTCACTGCTTTTTTTTTAAAACAAAAAACAACTCTTTTTGCAAAACTTCTAATTGCAATCTGCAAATTAATTAATCTGCTAAAATACTTAAATTTTTAAATAGTAAGCAAGCAGCCGTGACAGCCGTCAACGGTCAACTAGTATTCACTGCTTTTTAAAAAATAAAATAAAAAAAAAATAACTTTTCTCCTGTTAAGTGTAGTCAGTCCACGGGTCATCCATTACTTATGGGATTATAACTCCTCCCTAACAGGAAGTGCAAGAGGATCACTCAAGCAGAGCTGCTATATAGCTCCTCCCCTCTACGTCATATCCAGTCATTCTCTTGCACCTAACTAAAGATAGGACGTGTGAGAGGACTGTGGTGTGTTAAACTTATTTTTTATTTCTTCAATCAAAAGTTTGTTATTTTAAACGGCACCGGAGTGTGTTGTTTGTTCTCAGGCAGCATTAGAAGAAGAATCTGCCTGAGTTTTCTATGATCTTAGCGGTCGTAACTAAGATCCACTTGCTGTTCTCGGCCATTCTGAGGAGTGAGGTAACTTCAGAACAGGGGATAGCATGCAGGGCCCACCTGCAAGGAGGTATGTGCAGTAAATTATTTTCTAAGGAATGGAATTGACTGAGAAAATACTACTAATACCGATGTAATGTAAGTGCAGCCTTAAATGCAGTAGTAGCGACTGGTATCAGGCTGATATGTATGTATGTATACTCTGAGGTATTTCTGGGGAATGGAATTTCACTAAGAAAATACTGTCACTATTAAAGTAATATTTGAGCCTGCACTGCAGTGAAAGTGACTATCAGCAGGCTTATTAATAACACTTCATAATTTTCAATTTTAAAACGTTTACTGGCATGTTAATCGTTTTTTCTGAGGTACTTGGTGATAAAACTTTATGGGCATGATTTTTACCACATGGCTGTCGTTTTTTTCTGCATAAAAACAGTTTACTGAGCTTCCCCACTGTTGTAATATGAGTGGGAGGGGCCTATTTTAGCGCTTTATTGCGCAGTAAAAATTTAGTCACAGTCTTCCTATTTCTTCCTCCATGATCCAGGACGTCTCTACAGAGCCCAGGGGTCTCCAAAACTAGTTTTGAGGGAGGTAATCAGTCACAGCAGACCTGTGACAGTGTGTTTGACTGTGATAAAAACGTTTATTATTTCAACTGTTATCCGTTTTGGGTATTAAGGGGTTAATCATCCTTTTGCTGGTGGGTGCAATCCTCTGCTAACTTTATACATTTTCTGTTAAAATTTGGTTGTTTTAACATATTTGGTTCCTTGTTAATTCAACTGTCTCACATTTTTATGTTTCTTAAAGGCGCAGTAGCGTTTTTTATATAACTTGTAAATTTATTTAAAAGTTTTTTCCAAGCTTGCTAGTGTTATTGCTAGTCTGTTTAAACATGTCTGACACAGATGAATCTGTTTGTTCACTATGTTTAAAGGCCAATGTGGAGCCCAATAGAAGTTTGTGCACTCAATGTATAGATGTTACTTTGAATAAAAGTCAAACTTTATATGTTAAAAAAATATCACCAGACAACGAGGGGGAAGTTATGCCGACTAACTCTCCTTACGTGTCAGTACCTTCGCCTCCCGCTCAGGAGGAGCGTGATATTGTGGCGCCAAGTACATCAGGGCGGCCCATACAAATCACTTTGCAAGACATGGCTAATGTTATGACTGAAGTACTATCTAAATTGCCAGAATTAAGAGGTAAACGCGATCACTCTGGGGTAAGAACAGAGTGCGCTGATAATAGTAGAGCCATGTCTGATACTGCTTCACAATTTGCAGAACATGAGGACGGAGAGCTTCATTCTGTGGGTGACGGATCTGATCCAAGTAAACTGGATTCAGAGATTTCAAATTTTAAATATAAGCTTGAGAACCTCCGTGTATTACTAGGGGAGGTATTAGCGGCTCTGAATGATTGTAACACGGTTGCAATTCCAGAGAAAGTATGTAGGCTGGATAAATATTTTGCGGTACCGGCGTGTACTGACGTTTTTCCTATACCTAAAAGGCTTACAGAAATTGTTAACAAGGAGTGGGATAGACCCTGTGTGCCCTTTTCACCCCCTCCTATATTTAGAAAAATGTTTCCAATAGACGCCACCACACGGGACCTATGGCAGACGGTTCCTAAGGTGGAGGGAGCAGTTTCTACTCTGGCCAAGCGCACCACTATCCCGGTGGAGGATAGCTGTGCTTTTTCAGATCCAATGGATAAAAAGTTAGAGGGTTACCTTAAGAAAATGTTTGTTCAGCAAGGTTTTATATTACAACCCCTTGCATGCATCGCGCCTGTCACTGCTGCGGCGGCATTCTGGTTTGAGTCTCTGGAAGAGACCCTTAGCACAGCTCCATTGGATGAGATTATGAACAAGCTTAAAGCCCTTAAGCTAGTTAATTCATTTATTTCTGATGCCGTAGTACACTTAACCAAACTTACGGCTAAGAACTCCGGATTCGCCATTCAAGCGCGCAGAGCGCTGTGGCTTAAATCCTGGTCAGCTGATGTGACTTCTAAATCTAAATTGCTTAATATTCCTGTCAAAGGGCAGACATTATTCGGGCCCGGCTTGAAAGAAATTATCGCTGACATTACTGGAGGTAAGGGCCATGCCCTGCCTCAAGACAGGGCCAAACCAAGGGCTAAACAGTCTAATTTTCGTGCCTTTCGTAATTTCAAGGCAGGAGCAGCATCAACTTCCTCTGCTCCAAGACAGGAAGGAACTGTTGCTCGCTACAGACAGGGCTGGAAACCTAACCAGTCCTGGAACAAGGGCAAGCAGGCCAGAAAACCTGCTGCTGCCCCTAAGACAGCATGAAGTGAGGGCCCCCAATCCGGAAACGGATATAGTGGGGGGCAGACTTTCTCTCTTTGCCCAGGCTTGGGCAAGAGATGTCCAGGATCCCTGGGCGTTGGAAATCATATCTCAGGGATATCTTCTGGACTTCAAAGCTTCTCCTCCACAAGGGAGATTTCATCTTTCAAGGTTATCAGCAAACCAGATAAAGAAAGAGGCGTTTCTACGCTGTGTACAAGACCTCTTACTAATGGGAGTGATCCACCCAGTTCCGCGGTCGGAACACGGGCAAGGATTCTATTCAAATCTGTTTGTGGTTCCCAAAAAAGAGGGAACCTTCAGACCAATCTTGGACTTAAAGATCCTAAACAAATTCCTAAGAGTTCCATCGTTCAAAATGGAAACTATTCGAACCATCTTACCCATGATCCAAGAGGGTCAGTACATGACCACAGTGGATTTAAAGGATGCCTACCTTCACATACCGATTCACAAGGATCATTACCGGTATCTAAGATTTGCCTTCCTAAACAGGCATTACCAGTTTGTAGCTCTTCCCTTCGGGTTAGCTACGGCTCCAAGAATCTTTACAAAGGTTCTGGGCTCTCTTCTGGTGGTACTAAGACCGCGAGGCATAGCGGTAGCTCCGTACCTAGACGACATTCTGATACAAGCGTCAAGTTTCCAAACTGCCAAGTCTCATACAGAGTTAGTTCTGGCATTTCTAAGGTCGCATGGGTAGAAGGTGAACGTAGAAAAGAGTTCTCTATTGCCACTCACAAGAGTTCCCTTTCTTGGGACTCTTATAGATTCTGTAGAAATGAAAATTTACCTGACGAAGGACAGGTTATCAAAACTTCTAAATGCTTGCCGTGTCCTTCATTCCATTCAACACCCGTCAGTGGCTCAATGCATGGAGGTAATCGGCTTAATGGTAGCGGCAATGGACATAGTACCATTTGCGCGCCTGCATCTCAGACCGCTGCAATTGTGCATGCTAAGTCAGTGGAATGGGGATTACTCAGATTTGTCCCCTCTTCTAAATCTGGATCAAGAGACCAGAGATTCTCTTCTATGGTGGCTTTCTCGGCCACATCTGTCCAAGGGGATGCCCTTCCGCAGGCCAGATTGGACGATTGCAACAACAGACGCCAGCCTTCTAGGTTGGGGCGCAGTCTGGAATTCCCTGAAGGCTCAGGGATCATGGACTCAGGAGGAGAGACTCCTTCCAATAAACATTCTGGAATTAAGAGCAATTTTCAATGCTCTTCTGGCTTGGCCTCAGTTAGCAACTCTGAGGTTCATCAGGTTTCAGTCGGACAACATCACGACTGTGGCTTACATCAACCATCAAGGAGGAACAAAGAGTTCCCTAGCGATGATGGAAGTCTCAAAGATAATTCGCTGGGCAGAGTCTCACTCTTGCCACCTGTCAGCGATCCACATCCCAGGCGTGGAGAACTGGGAGGCGGATTTTCTAAGTCGCCAGACCTTTCATCCGGGGAGTGGGAACTTCATCCGGAGGTGTTTGCCCAACTGCTTCAACATTGGGGCAAACCAGATCTGGATCTCATGACGTCTCGCCAGAACGCCAAGCTTCCTTGTTACGGATCCAGGTCCAGGGACCCGGGAGCGGTGCTGATAGATGCTCTGACAGCACCTTGGGTCTTCAACATGGCTTATGTGTTTCCACCTTTCCCGATGCTTCCTCGATTGATTGCCAGGATCAAACAGGAGAGAGCATCAGTGATTCTAATAGCGCCTGCGTGGCCACGCAGGACCTGGTATGCAGATCTAGTGGACATGTCGTCCTGTCCACCATAGTCTCTGCCTCTGAGACAGGACCTTCTGATTCAGGGTCCTTTCAAACATCCAAATCTAATTTCTCTGAGGCTGACTGCATGGAGATTGAACGCTTGATTCTATCAAAGCGTGGATTCTCGGAGTCAGTGATTGATACCTTAATACAGGCTAGGAAACCTGTTACCAGGAAAATTTACCATAAAATATGGCGTAAATACTTAGATTGGTGCGAATCCAAGAGTTACTCATGGAGTAAGGTTAGGATTCCTAGGATATTGTCTTTTCTACAAGAGGGTTTAGAAAATGGTTTATCTGCTAGTTCGTTAAAGGGACAGATTTCAGCTCTGTCTATCCTTTTACACAAACGTCTGGCAGAAGTTCCAGACGTTCAGCTTTTTGTCAGGCTTTGGCTAGGATTAAGCCTGTGTTTAATTGCTCCGCCGTGGAGCTTAAACTTCGTTCTTAACGTTCTGCAAGGTGTTCCGTTTGAACCCCTTCATTCCATCGATATCAAGCTGTTATCTTGGAAAGTTCTGTTTTTAATGGCTATTTCCTCGGCTCGAAGAGTCTCTGAGTTATCGGCCTTACATTGTGATTCTCCTTATCTGATTTTTCTTTCAGACAAGGTAATTCTGCGTACTAAACCTGGGTTCTTACCTAAGGTAGTCACTAACAAGAATATCAATCAAGAGATTGTTGTTCCATCATTGTGCCCTAACCCTTCTTCAAAGAAGGAACGACTTTTGCACAATCTGGACGTCGTCCGTGCCCTGAAATTTTATTTGCAGGCAACTAAAGATTTTTTTTTATTATTCCCAAATTACTCCACTACTTAAAGCAAATTGTTTTAAAAGAACTCCCTATAATTCCAGTAGTCCTACCTAAGTACTCCCAATCTATCTCACTCAGACTGTATCTGTTGTAAATTTAAAGTAGAAAAATAAAAATGAAATATTTTTTTTTTACACACTGTCTAGTCTACTGACTGTTCTAGACTCTGACTACTAAGTTCTTGCTCAACACTACTGTCAAGTGACTGACTGTCAAGTTCAACTAATATAAAGCTGGAGGCGTGCAGCAATTTTTTTTATCTGCCACAACCACAACAAGACAAGTCAGATCTTCCTCCCTGCCCTATGTCTCACTGATCTGCAGTATATACTAACTAAACTATAGATTGCTAAATTGCACTGACTGCAGTCTGCAGCAGCAATATATTGAGAAAATTTGAGATTTTTTTTTAAATAAGTAGTAGTCCAACAGTTGAACACACACAGAGCTAAAGGCTCCTCTCAGCTCAACGGCTATCTCCACAATGAGATTTTCATGCATTGAGCTGGGAGGAGCCTCGTGGGGGCCATCACGTGCAGCGTATCACAGAGGATCACAGGCTGGAGGAGGAGACAGAGCACAGGCTGAAACCAAGTCGCACAGTTCAGCCTGTGCGATTAAGCCTCTATAGGCATGGAGGCTGGGGAGGAGCTACACCTGCACAGTAAATGCATAGAGATCACTGTGCAGGCATAGGGCTCTTACCGCACGTGCGATCGGATCACTGCGAGTGGGGATGGAGACAGTGCACAGCAGCCCTGGCCTGATTTCGGAGAGCCTGAGGAGAGGAGTGGCTATGAAGCGTGGTGTGGTCTGTGACGTCAGCTGTCAGTGTCTCAGCAGAGCAAAATACTGTGTGCTCTAGCCTCTCACTCTGTCGTCGTCCACCCGGTCCTAGCTCCTGCATCCTACTCCTAGCTGTTGCCTTGTTTTTAAGTACACAGGCAGCAGTCACACAGTGTATATGATTTTCTTGGGGATAATATAATAAAATATAAATTTGTCATAAAAATATATTTTATTCAACAAATTTTGTAACAATTTTTTTTTCTCTCATTTTTTTTTTGCTCATTTTTTTCCCTCCTTGCCCCTGGGGGTTCACGTGCGACAGTGAACAAATGGAGGAACCTCCACTGCTGATATATCATTTTCAAAATCAGAATGACTTTCATTATCTACAGAGATGCTGCTACTACTGCTGCCATTCTTTCCGGAAGTTTTGTGAGTTATTTTAAGATAACTCATCTACTCCATTATCCCCTGCTGGTTCTTTAGATAATATATCTGTAGAAGTGGATTGTACTGATGCTGTTTCCTGAGAACACTGCTGATCAGCATGTTCAGATAAAATAATTGGTTTTGTTTTTTTCATAAAGGCATGAACTGCAATTCTTTGAAGACCACTACGTTTGGTTCCAGACAGTATCTTTTCTTTGACTACTTTTACCACATCTTTATTTGTCTCTCTTGACTGCTACTGCTGTTTGCTGCTACTGGTAGCTGAAAGAAGTCTTCTTGGTATGTAGTGTCCAATAAAAAAAGGACACTGCTATATTTTTCTGTAATATTAAAATTTGATGACTGACAAAATATTGTTGCTCGCCTGTGTCTTTTTGTCTTGCTGCTGCAGCCGTATAAATCTTCTCACTGTATAAGTAACAAAGTATTAATTTAGGAGTATGAAATACATACAGATACACAATCTTCTCACTGTATAAGTAACAAAGTATTAATTTAGGAGTATGAAATACATACAGATACACAAATATAATACATAATACATATGTAAAGTATTAAAACAAACATTGCGAGAAAACTAGAAAAACATATACTGTGTGTGTGTGTATGTATATATATATATATATATATATATATATATATAATATAATACCTCAAAAGGTGTAGCACACTCTTTCACAGAAAATCCAGTAGTAAAATATGTAAAATACAAACTGCTTTATTTCAAACTTTTAAAAGCATGTTAAACGGCCTCCATAAAACCACCTCACTATATCAAACAAAATCACAGTGTGTACAGGTACACCTGCATACGTGTTTCGTGCATGCGCACTTGGTCACTGCATTGTGTTGTCGGCATTGTATTGGTTAAGGATTATTAACATGTATTGCCCATATTTGAGGATTTAGTGACGTCATCAGAGTGAAATAAAAATCAATTCTCAAACGTTATGCAGCATCGTTTTAAACAAAAAATAGGTCAGTAAGTTTAGATTGATGTATATAATGTATTATATGTGGTTTGTTTGGGTTAAAAAAAAAGTAAAAGTTCGTAATCATTTAATCATATTGGTAACAGAATTGATGAACAGTTTATAATTTATACATAAGTATTGACAACATAATACAAAGTCATGACTTTTCTACTCAGTACTTTGTGTTGTCAGCTAGATTCACAATAATTGAAACAACAACAAATGCGGAAAGTAATATAAATTGTAACCTCTATTTCAAGTTTTGTTAATTCCTCACTTTTCTCAAGGGGTCACTCTTGGACCCATTTATACATAAAATACGCTTAGTGGAACTCCAAGGATGTAGACGGTCGCTTTTGGACCTTGAAACAACATAAATATTAAAAATTTTTAAGGTAAAGTACCCAATGAAATGTCTTAACTATTACCATACAATATGTTAACTGAGGGTAAGAGCTGCGGAATGGTAAAACTTGTTCTGAATATATATGAGATACTAGATATCTTGTCTCAGCTAGGCAAAGAAATTAAATGATTATATAAGTGTACCCTGTGATAAAGTAAAATGACCTGTGTGTCAGCGATAAGATTTAACATGCTTAGATGAAGCCTCAATTGTCAGGCAATATTCCTCATAATACACAGAAAAGTCCTCTTTAACCAAGATTGTTTAAACTTATTTCATATGAAGGAGGAACGTTTAGTCTGTATTGAGGTACAGAAACTTAATGAGCTACAAAGGTTATGTATAGAAACAATAGCATGTCCAACCGAAAATGATATAACTAAACTTAAAATTCTGCGCACTAGGTCAAAAAATAGAGCAGTGAAATGTAGAAATCTGGCACAGTAAAAGTAAAAAACAAACAAACCCAGTAACAGTAAACGTAACAAAAAACAAAACAAAAAATTAACCAGTGTGTGATACAGCTTGAAGCAGTCCACAATGCAGAGTCCAGGCTGTCTAGGGCAATCAGGACAGTAAAAGGTGGTGTCCTTTCTCTGCCCCCTCTTGGTACAGACTCTGCATTTTTTTGCGGATTCCGCTTTACCCACTGTAGGGAGGGGGGTTAAAAGTAAAATGGATAGTCCCAGTTCTGCTCTCTCCCATCACCACCCGGGGAGCAAGTGCATCTTGGTACAGAATCTCCGAAATGATCTGGAGCTGAACAACAAAAAAGCTTTGTGGGTTGCAATCTGCATTAAGTAAATTGCAACCTTTTTGTACCAGGCCCTTGTCTTCCGCATTATTAGGTAGGGTTGCAGCGGCTGATCTGCCATATCAACCCCACCCATATGCCGGTTATAAGCCTTGATGCACACTGGCTTCCTTGTGCTCTCAGCTGTGCCACGTACAGAGATCTCCACAGTCCTCTCATTGTGGATGGTGGTAAGAAGATATACATCATTCTTGTCTCTGTACTCAACTGCAAACAGCTCCTCTTGGCGCAGAGATGAGGTCTCCCCCCTTTCGTAGCCAAGGGCGTGCAAGTTGTCCTGGGAAACATGCGCTGTTCTTTCTAATTGTACCATAAGCTACTGTATCAAAACAATACAGTAGTTTAGACAAATAGACCCTTGTATAAAAATTGTCTAGATACAAGTGGTACCCTTTGTTCATCAGGTGTAATATCAGGTCCCAGACAATCTTGCCACTAGTTCCTATATGTTCTTGGCAACCTCGTACACCTGGAAGGCCTGACTATATCCAGTCTCGCTCTCACAGAGCTTATAAACCTTTACACTATACCTGGCGCACTTGCAAGGAATATACTGTTTGAATCCCAGCCTTCCCTTATGCTTCATCAGGGCTTCATCCACACATATATTCCTTCCAGGTGTATAAGCGTCTGCAAACCTGGCAGCAAAGTGGGTAATCAGGGGGCGGATTTTATACAACCTGTCAAACTGGGGATGCTCCCTAAAGGGGGCACAGGCTGTTGTCACTGAAGTGCATGAAATGTAGAATCATTTCATACCTCTTCCTCGACATACACTGGGAGAAAATGGAGGGTAGAGCTTATGGGGTTACTGCTCCAGTAGGATCGGATTTAGGGTTTTCTTTATGAAGCCCATCAGCATAGTCAATGCCCAGAATTTTTTTAATTCTGGCAAATCGATGGGGACTCATTGCTGCTTTGTCAAATATGAATCAGGCTTTGCAGCACGGAACTGATGGGCATATAAATTAGTTTGGGCCACAATGTTCCCCAATACATCATCACCCAGAAACACCTCCATAAACTGTTGGGGACTAAATCCTGCGACATCAACATTGATGCAAGGATTTGCAGTGAAGGATGGGATATTTGGCCTCTGGCGATGAGGCGCTACCCACTCCTCAGCAGCAATGCCAGCTGGAGCTACACGTCTTCTTCTGGCAGGGGGGCTAGCAGCCACAGATACATCACTATCAGTTTACACTGTATCTAGTGATGTATCTGAGCACCTCACAGGATCACTATTTAGGGTCTGACTGTGACGCAAGGATGGCATATAGTGCTCAGCACTATATGTCCTCTGTGACATGATAACACTAGCTTTATTTAGTGATCTGTCACACAAAAAAAATTACTAAAAAAATGAACCCACAATTTTTACAAAAATTAACTAAAACTAGCTAAATGGCTCTAAAAAGAAAAATAATGAAAAAATTAACCTTTAAAAAATGCACAGACAGCAAAAAAGTGCTGCTGTGCACGAACCAGTCATTTATAGTGTTTACTGACAAGATAGGGTTTAATGGCTCTGAAAAGAGCCTTTGGGTCTCACAATTTTTATAATTATTCTTCTAGCTAAATCTCTCTCCTTAAACATAGATTTCTCTCTATCTCACTTAAACACAAGTGAGGAGATGGAGATGAGATCCACACTGGTCAGAGTCAATATTTACTAATATTGACATGACCAGACAAATGGGATTTTTGATTATGATAAATGTAATTATAGGCAATCTCAGACTGGATGACCCTAGCCTGCCCTTATGATGAGGCAGGCTGGGGACACCCCCAGAAGCACCATGATGCATTGCCTTTACACAGGCAGCGCCATCTTTGAAGCCACATGGGGGAGGGGGGGCTATATGGGGCTTTTAGTTATATAAAAATATATATATATTTTATTTTATATTTTTAACTTAAAATGATCATTTACTGAGTGCCTCGACCCTTCGAGGTACTCAGCACACAGTCCCGATGGCTTCCAATGCTCTGCTACACTTCCACGGCAGTCAGGAACAGTATTGCAGGAGGCATTGTTGCAAATCTGTTAGAGCGGCTGGAAGCAATTGCTTCCAGCGCTCATATTACCCAAGGTCGTGCCAGGCACGTCCTTGGTCTTTAACAACCTTTTTTTGTAGGATGTGTCTGGCACGTCCTCGGTCGTTAAGGGGTTAAAAACAATGGACGTAGAACATAGCCAGCATATGTTATAGAACAGAGCATATGGTAACCGTTCTTAAATCCGGCCAAACGGGTCTAATGGATAATGGATGCCCTTCAGTTTGGACTAAGATACAAATGTATGTATTAGTCTGTTATAAAGTCCAAAATATGACGTATGTTTCGCTGGCAGGATGCCAGCTTTTTCAAGGATAATTAACTTCAATATGTGTGGTCTTTTGAGTACCCAGATTTCTTCTAATTCGTCCAAAATGTCTGTGACATCACTTGTTACATAGTAGTCACATATCTGATTTATAGTTAGAAATCACCACATTATACTGTAAGTCTACTGTAAAATCAATTATTAAACACACAGTCAAACATAGGCCGGCTTTAAAATCTGAAAGGATCCTGTATAGTAAACAAAAAACAAAGATGCATATGTTTTTTTTTCCACACCGAAAAAAAAAACAAAACAAAACACCTGCATACTTAATTAAAGGGGTATGTGATTATAATAACTTTATTATTACCTTTCAGAGATGGAAGAATCATTTTAGAGACTTGTATCAGCTTAGCAGCAGCAGCAGTTTTCATAAATACACAGACAAGTTTTCTTTTCAGCACAACTCCAGTCTGGAGTCCAGGAATTGTTGTTGGTCCTCAATTATTAAACACAAAATCAAACATTGTCCGGCTTGGAAAAACATTAAACATAAAAATTTATTTAAGAGATAAATTATTTTTATAACCACTTCCCTGCATTACATAGGTTGCAGATATCTTTGGACAAGCATGCAGGAGCATAAACAGCAGAAAAAGCCGTCTTCTTTAAAGGAACACGTGTGCTAAATTTATTTTATATTCAGAGATGGCTTTGGTAGACTTTTCCTGTTTCTTCTTCTATAAGAAATACTTTATTTTTCAGAAACGGTAGCAGCAGTAGCAACATCAACTGTAGATTATTAATGAATACAACATTAAATTGTAGTGGTATAAGACACTGTCTATCTGATTAAAAATCCAGCAGCAGCAGTAGGTAGGCCAGCCAGGGAAGCAGAAAAAGGACATAAAACATAATAATTTTCTTTTATAATTTGATTTATAAAAGAACATTTTAGATTGTATATCCTTTGAAATAAAATTTTTTTTTTTGGGGGGGGGGCTTAGATATTTGTATCCTCATCAAACACAATTGGTTTTCTTTTGTCTAGGAGTTGTACTGAAGGTTCATCGTCTGTATCACTGCTGGTAGTGTTTTGTCTGCTATCCAACTGATGTTGTTCTGGTATCTAGGGATGATTCAGAAGTGCTAAACATCGTACATATTTAACTGCAATTTGTGACAATGCTGGCCATAATATTTTTTGGGTTTTCCATTAACTCAGGGGATCAGAATAATGCACAATAAAAGTGTTATCCAACATATATGCAGTTACTATCTGCACTGATGAACACTGATTCATTCATAAGATGCCACTGTGCTGAAGTCAAATGGACTCCATCTAATGATTTTCTTAATGTCATAAGGTAGTCAATTATAGGCGTGCGTTCATAAAGGCGTTTAAGCATGTCAAACATGCTATTCCATCACGTAGAAACATAAATTATGTGTTGATGGCATGGTAATTATTATTTTCTTGTAATGTTAATAACGAATTTTGTGCGTTGAAGGAGCGGTGGTAATGTGAGCATATCTTTCATGAAGCATTCAACATGTCATCAATATGTGTTGAATTAAAAAATTTTTGTTAACCAAATTTAATACATGTGCAAAACAAGGCACGTGTATCATTTGGCCATTCTTGAAGTGCACAAACTATTTTCAAGCCATTGTCTGACGACAGCCAACGGTGAGGCTGCGTGGCTAAAACCAATAACTATTCGCTGCATTGTGATTCTTTTGTTCAAAATTAATCATGCAATGTTGCATGCTTTTACGATAAGATGTGTCGTATTGGCCTTAAGAAAAGATACTCATTATTTACAACAAAACATACCCAATGTGCAGTCACAGTCATATAGTCTGCACCCTGTGAACTTGTCCACATGTCAGTTGTAATAGGACCTTTTTTACACTGACATTTCTAATTGTTTGCCAACATTTTCTAAAAGAAGTTTATGAATTTGGGGAACACCTTTTCTTGAGAAATAATGTCGGCTTGTGATTTGCCAATAAGGAACAACCGACTGCATTCATTCCCTAAGCTCTTGACCTTCAACAAAATTAAAAGAAAGCATATCTATTGCAAGCATTTTTGCAACTTAAAAATTAATTTGGAGAACATGTTTGTGATTTGGGGGATATTTTTGACCATTTTCAAAAGCAAGTTGTAAAGTAGTCTGCTGCTTAGCCACTGCTGTACTCCTAGAAATTGGTAATACATTTGAGAAAAGTTGATTGCTGCTGCTGCATGAACTTCTATTGGTGTTATTAAAGCCATCATCATTGTCAGTAGGTGTAGGCATAACATTTAGATTTTTTTTTTTGTTGATAAAGAAACATTTTCAGTGAAATGTCTGTCCCATATCACTTTGTGTCTACTTTTCATATGAAACCGTAAGGAAGTGGTTCCCAAATGACTTCCTGCTTTTCCTCTACTTAGTATTATTTTTTTTATTACATATTTTACATGTAGCTTTACTTTGACCAAGTTTATCAACAAAATAAAATATCCAAACTACACTATCACCTACTGCACTACTACGTGGTCTGGGAGTGGGAATGGATTTCATTACAGCAGCGCCGGCTGCTCTTACTTCGCAACTTGTGGTGGTGTAGCATGTAGTGGAAATAAAAATGAAATTTATGCTTACCTGATAAATGTATTTCTTTCCTGACACAGTGAGTCCATGGAATCATCAATTACTGTTGGGAATATCACTCCTGGCCAGCAGGAGGAGGCAAAGAGCACCACAGCAAAGCTGTTAAGTATCACTTCCCTTCCCACAACCCCCAGTCATTCTCTTTGCCTTAGGTGCAAGGAGGAGGTGATGTTTAGGTGTCTTTTGTGGGAATTCTTCTTTGTTTGGCAAAGACCCCTCTGGCAATAGAATCAATTCTATAAGACTGTGACTGCAACATTGGTCTTTCTTTAGACAGAATAGCACGTTTGAGATGCTTTTGGAACAGTGGATATGTAGAAGTGATGGTGCAAGCTGGAGTTTGTTCCTCAACAGTACTGCAATTATGAATTATTAGAATCACAATGATGAGTATATGCAGATCCTTCTGATATATCATCTTCAAAATCAGAATGATTTTCATTATCTACAGAGATGCTGCTACGTCTGCTTCCATTCCTTCTGGAAGTTTTGTGAGTTATTTTAAGATCATCTACTCCATTATCCCCTGCTGGTTCTTTAGATAATATATCTGTTGAAGCGGATTGTACTGTTTCCTGAGAACACCGCTGATCAGCATGTTCAGATAAAATAATTGGTTTTGTTTTTTTCAAAAAGGCATGAACTGCAATTCTTTTAAGACCACTACGTTTGATTCCAGACACTCTCTTTTCTTTGACTACTTTTACTACATTTACTACATCTTTATTTGCCTCTCTTGACTGCTACTGCTGTTTGCTGCTGCTGGTAGCTGAAAGAAGTCTTCTTGAAACTTTTTTTTGGCATCTTGGTATGTAGTGTCCAATAAAAAAACAGAATTTATGCTTACCTGATAAATTACTTTCTCCAACGGTGTGTCCGGTCCACGGCGTCATCCATAACTTGTGGGAATATCTCTAGAATATCTCTTCCCCAACAGGAAATGGCAAAGAGTACAGCAAAAGCTGTCCATATAGTCCTTCCTAGGCTCCGCCCACCCCAGTCATTCGACCGACGGACAGGAGAAAAAACAGGAGAAACTATAGGGTGCCGTGGTGACTGTAGTTAAAGAAATAAATTTATCAAACCTGATTAAAAAACCAGGGCGGGCCGTGGACCGGACACACCATTGGAGAAAGTAATTTATAAGGTAAGCATAAATTCTGTTTTCTCCAACATTGGTGTGTCCGGTCCACGGCGTCATCCATAACTTGTGGGAACCAATACCAAAGCTTTAGGACACGGATGAAGGGAGGGAGCCAATCAGGTTACCTAAACGGAAGGCACCACGGCTTGCAAAACCTTTCTCCCAAAAATAGCCTCCGAAGAAGCAAAAGTATCAAATTTGTAGAATTTGGCAAAAGTGTGCAGGGAAGACCAAGTCGCTGCCTTACATATCTGATCAACAGAAG